>NC_137605.1:45876979-46061979 GCF_963280865.1 Gymnoscopelus braueri
TGACAAAATGACAGCAGCCATATTTATTTTGGTCAGGGAGCGGGGGCACTTAGTGGGGAGTTAATCAGACCTACCCCTCCCCCCCTCCACTTCCAGCTTCCAACCCCCCCCCCTTCCAGTTAAGGAATGTACCCAGGGCAGAGACGTCCCAGAGACTACTGGTAATGACTTTCTCCTCCGGTGGAAGATTTAACGCAGTTAAAATGCAGGAGAGGCAGAAAAATAAACCCAAACGTTTTGTCACCGACCGTCGGCGTGAGGCAAGTGTTGACTGCCTGTCCAGACGTGAGCTTAGACAATCAATTTTCGTTCTGGTTAGGGAAGGGGGACGGGAAGCATAAAACAAACTGAATATGTGGCAGGGATCTACGAGGACAGGGGGATCGCTGAAACAGAAGTTGTGTTAATTTGTGACTGAGACCGCAGTGGTGACCATAACTGCCATTGGCCCCGGGTAAACTTAGGGCCTGGCCAAGTCAATGACAGGTTGATGTGCCTTTCCTCATTATCCATATGCCTCTCATTCATTTTGACTTGGTAGCCTATACACATCAATACCTCCAAAGCCCTTTCTGTCAATTGCAGCTTTGTCATTTCACACAATAGATTATTATGCCGATTATTTTACAAAGGAGTAATCAATACGTTTATATTTGCCCATTTTCCCCCAAAAAAGTTTTTTACCACAGTTTGGGGTGAATTTGATCTTATAGTCATATCCACATATCTACATGTCACCAGCTCATGAAGAGGGGTGGATGTGTACGAAGCCTAAGAAAGCGACCTTCCCCTAGTGTCCAGAGCCGAGCCAAGCCCACCCATCCATCCATCCAGTCAGGTCTTGGGGAGACATACTACTTCGGAGGCCCCCTTAGCGGCTACTGAGTCGGCCCCTACGGTGTGGCCTTATTAAATGAAGATTAGGCCACGGCTCCCCCAGTCACAACAGGCTGCAGTGTGGGGCGCATATAATCACTTTGACAGGGCAGAAGCCAATTAGTCCTCTCCTTCTGTCCTGGGAAAGCGCTCCTCGCTCCGCTCCCGCTGGCGGGAGGAACTGAGCCGGATTGTCCGCGATATTACCCAGACCGATGGAATCGCCACTAATCACCAGCCGTCATTCCGCTCTGGCGGAAATCAGAACTCAGGAGTTGCCATCTCGCAAATCAAGCTCCCAACGCATCCACCCCACCTGCCTCGACTGTCCACCGAGAATGGCTAGAGAACATTAACAGTAACAGTAAACGGACATTAACAAACAACACTTCCATTATATAAAATAATCGATTTTAATAAAATAATTGATTTAAAATAAATAGCTGATCTACAAGAGACACACTGTGTCTCTTGTAGATCACAGATCCATTAAAATAGGATTGAAGTGGTTAATCAGAATACTTGATTTAGTCGATTATTAAAAAATCGTGTTCGTTGATATAGATTATTATTTTTTTAACTGAGATTCTTGATTATTTGATTAATCAAAAAAGTTTTATAATAATCGCTAAGAAGATAATCGATAGCTGCAGCTATACATCAAAGAGCTGTCCTACGAGTCTCTGTTACCAAGAGGATCACGAGTGCAGCGTTAGCTCACAGTTTGGCTCGGACATG
This sequence comes from Gymnoscopelus braueri, assembly GCF_963280865.1. Taxonomy (NCBI): domain Eukaryota; kingdom Metazoa; phylum Chordata; class Actinopteri; order Myctophiformes; family Myctophidae; genus Gymnoscopelus; species Gymnoscopelus braueri. The sequence continues at coordinate 45,878,594 of NC_137605.1, forward strand.
CTCTCCCATGAGCTTGTCTGTGGAGACCAGGAGAGCACGCTCCGTGAAGGAGGGATATTGTGTGGTGGTGGTGGTGGTGGGTTATCTTCCAGTTGCAAGCATATGCCCATGTCTTAGAAAGAAGAAGAAAAAGAAATGCTGTGATGGAAGAAGAGCGGCCGTGTCTGACGAAAACACATCCAGATATGAGTTTGGAAATTGGCTTTTTCAAGCCAAACACAGGCCAGCGTCAGATGTGATCATGCTGAGTGTGTAATTGTAATGCTCAGAAGGGAACAACAAGCAATGCCAGAGCCTAAACCTCTTGGCTCAATGGCCATAAACACCAAAGTTTGGTGTTGCGCACTCTCTCTCTCTCTCTCTCTCTCTCTCTCTCTTTCTCTCTTTCTCTCTCTCTCTCTCTCTCTCTCTCTTCTCTCTCTCTCTCTCTCTCTCTCTCTCTGTCTTTCTCTTTCTCTCTCTCTCTCTCCCTGTCACACACACACACACACACACACACACACACACACACACACACACACACACACACACACACACACACACACACACACACACACACACACCCACGCACCCACGCACGCACGCACGCACGCACGCACACACGCACGCACGCACAAACACACGCACGCACAAACACACACAAACTGAACACACACACACACACACACACACACACACACACACACACACACACACACACACACACACACACACACACACACACACACACACACACACACACACACACACACACGTAAAGAAGTGTGTGCGTGTGCGTGTGCGTGTGCGTGTGCGTGTGCGTGTGCGTGTGCGTGTGCGTGTGTGTGTGTCAGATGGAGTGGTTGAGTTCCCTCCAGACTGGATTTGAGGCAATCACCATTCTCTGTGCATCATTTTACAGGAACAGGGGCCTGTCGGAGCAGATGGCTCCCAGGCGCTGAGGACCAGGAGGTCCACAGCGCTGTGGGTTCACCACAGAACCAGACTGGCTTCAGACGGAACCTGGCCCACATCCCCTCTAGTCAAGCTCAACCCTCCTGGGCCGGTTGGATCCTGGGTAGATCTGGGATCATTTCAGGCCCCCCTATTCCAGACTGCAGTAGCTGGTGGGATTGGTACACGGGCTAGACACCACGAGCCTGGACTTCTCTGTGTGACAGACACTCATCTAGGTGTCACCGGAGCATTAAACAGCTGGCCGTGTCCATGTCAGCTCGCCAAGCCACAAAGAAATTGGGTTTAAACTGGTTTGCTGTCGTTTTCAAAACTAGGAGCGAACACGCCACTGTGGACAAACACAAACATACATAACTCAAACACACGTGTAATGACCCCCCCCCATACACGTTCACACGCATGTGTGTTCACACACACACACACACACACACACACACACACACACACACACACACACACACACACACACACACACATACACACACACACACACACACACACACACACACACACACACACACACACACACACACACACACACACACACAGTAATTACGAGGCATTAGTGGCGGCTTCAGCCAAGTGCTCAAGGCCTGGGCTTGTGCTGAGACGGATAAGTGTAAGATTGATGATGGGACGGAGAGCTTGGCCTCAGATGAGCTCTACAGCAGAGTGGGTTTCTCTGGTTACACACATGGGAGATCGATACTCCCACGCAGGCCTCCCGCTCCCCCAGCACAGGTACATAATCCAATGACCACGGATAATCATTATACTGTATACTCTCTGTTTCTCTTGTCTCTGTCTTTCTCTCTTTCACACACACACACACACACACACACACACACACACACACACACACACACACGCACGTACGCGCGCACACGCACACGCACACACATTTTTTCTTTCTCTACATCTTTCAACACAGCAAAAGTACAGAGTGTTAATTTAGTGTAACAGAGAGATTTTCTTTTCCGCTGCATGAGAATCTGAGAAAGCCAATTTGCGGCCAGCACTAAATTAGCCGATGAGTTTCAATGGTGCGTTTGTGTTGGACCTGCACTCCCTTTAAATCCCGAAATAAGGCGTTACAATAAGATCAAGTGGGACTTTTGAGAGCTTTACCATGTTAATTGAAGAAGTAGTTGCTAAACCCGTAAGCCCTATATATACTGTACTCCGTTGTATGAGGAATAGCAAAAAATGTGTCGAGTCCCGTCACGTTGAGAGCTCGTAGATGTGACATTTTTGCTATTTTTGAAAACGAAAATATTTGGGGGAAATTTCCGCCTATAATGGCATGCCCAAAATTGGGACACCATGGTTAATGTGGTTAATGGGCTCGGGTGCAACAAGCGGACAGGAGTGAGTGTGGGTGGCATGGAGCGAGAGACACACAGAGAGAGAGAGAGAGAGAGAGAGAGAGAGAGAGAGAGAGAGAGAGAGAGAGAGAGAGAGAGAGAGAGAGAGAGAGAGAGAGAGAGAGAGAGAGAGAGAGAGAGAGAGAGAGAGAGAGAGAGAGAGAGGGGGACAGAAAGATGATGACGGTGATGAAACAAGACGGGAGGGAAAGAGATGAAAATAACTTATTTCCATCTAATTTTATGTGAAATATGATAACAGATAAGCAGCCAGATGGGCAGAGCAGCGCGATCGACTGAAAGAAAGAGAGAGAAGAGAAAGAGAAGAAAGAGAGGAGGCGAGCAGGAGGGGAGGGGAAGCAAGGAACTTGTCACATGTCTGTTTATACACCAGTGAATCTGATGACAGGGGGCTGCTGGGAAGTCTCCATAGGGACAAAGGCTTAATGGCATCAATATTGAACAAGCTGGGGGTCTAGTACACAGTATGTGTTATCACTCTCCTCTCCTCTCCTCTCCTCTCCTCTCCTCTCCTCTCCTCTCCTCTCCTCTCCTCTCCTCTCCTCTCCTCTCCTCTCCTCTCCTCTCCTCTCAGTCTGTCAATGCTGATAATGTTGGCGCAGCTATTAATAAAGCCTCTTCATAGCTTATAGTTTAACAGCATTTTACCTGCCCCAAGGGACAGCACATGCCTGGCGTCCATGCCAGCTCCACAGCAGAGGCAGCAGCACAGCCAACCCCCAACTTCCTGATCCCTCCAGAGACCATGAGCCACGGTGTGTTATCAGAATACGGCGCTTATGTCAACACCGGCCGAGAACAGCAAATGAATCCCAGCAGTGGGAATGAGATACGCTGTGTTTGTGCCGATCGACAAGTTGCACAAGTTGAACGCATCAGACACGGTTTAAGCGACTCGTCCTTCACGATCACTGTGAAAAACGCCATGCTTCTTGACATGATCTGGGCTTTGCTGTTGCGTCATGTACATTTTTGCCGGGGGATTATGTCTTGGCAGACAGACAGTGGAGGAGAAAGATCATGTACGTTGCCCTGTGTGCGTCAGGGTTAAGCTGGGAGACAGGGATCTCTGCGTGACCTCTGGTGTAATTTAAATACATAGAAATGCAAGCTGGGGTGATTAGATAAACATTGCCATAAATAGTGTCTCCACGCACCAGGCGTTTTTTTTCTTTCTTTCTCTCTCCCGATTTCTTTCCCTTATTTCCTGTATCCGTTTAATCCATAGCAATCTTTACGGTCTGCAGTTACATAATCCAATACTTATCCCAAATACTGGTGTCTGGTGTCCAGTAGGATCTGCTGTATGGTTTGAAAAAGGCTCATCTTTCAGTAGACCTAGACAAAGTTACATGTTAGACTCAAAACATGCATTGTTTGAAAAATATTCAATTTATTCTATCAAATTTACTTTAATAAATAGTACCTTGTGTTTTTAGTCTAATGATTATCCTATTTGTCTCATAAAATGTATTATATTAAGTTTCAAAGCCGTCTATATTAGATAGCACGTGGGGCCCTGGCTTGCAAAGTCCCAGGAATCTGTAGTAATTTAAAAGGCCATCTAGTGAGGTATTTCATGATGAACCCTGCTTTAATGAGGCCCTTCCATGAACCTCTTGATTTTCATCCGCAGGCTTTGACCACTTCCTGGTCACCTGCATTCCAAGAGGCAGCTTGTCCTCTCATTGGATTACTTTGTTATCACTCACGGGAAGTGATTATTTTACAATGTCAGTCAGCCTGACTCCCATGCGACTCGCACTGGATCTATGGAGTGTTTCTTCTTGGTTTCTTGGCCCCCTTCTTCTGCTCAATTTAAATGGCTTACATTTTTACATTGTATTTATTTAAACAGCTTGACATGGACGAGTGTACCATTTCACAGCCTTTCGCCGGACAGGTTTTTTTTTTTTTTTTTTTGCACTAGCAGTTGGATTGAGCAGCATGGGGAGTTTACAGTGCTTGCTTAAGTATAAAACTTAACTTTATTAAACAGGCCACCCCTGCACTTCATAAGCCTAAGGAGTCCTAGCCATGGAGGGGCTGGCTCACATACACACTGACACTTTACACACAGCTTTTAAGCACACAACTGGGACCGCTGATCATCCACAAAGACACTATAAGGCAGCCATTGGACTGGGAACCATAGCGGGACTGTACTAAGAGCTTTACAATAACAACTGCACCAGAAGCTATAAGCAAGGTGGGACACGGGGAGTCCACAGTCGGTTTCTAAAGGCTGGCGGAAGAGCGGTTCTGCTATGCATTCAATTAAGACTTCACAATAATTCCCCATGACTGACCTCATGCTGGAGATAATTGGTGCCAGTAACCATGCGAAACAATGCCAGATTTTAATTAAAGACGACCATAAAATTTCATGGAAAAGGTCAAGCAGGCACAGCAAATTCAGGAAGGAGGGGGTGTTGAGGATGGGGGGGGGGGTTGCAGGAGAGAATTTCCCTGAAAAACAGGACAGGGGTTTAGGGGCTGAATGTGCCATAGAATCACAGTTTCCAACCGGGAGTGCACTGCCTCCCTCTGTATGTGTACTGCTGAAACATGAGACACTATCATGGTTTATTTCAAGTTTATTTACTCTCTCACCACCTCACTAAATGACACTCTGATTCAACACGCCTGGCTGGAGGAAAATCCTCGAGGTTTGAATATTTTCCCCCTTCTGTAAAACAATGTTGTTGCTTTTTCAGGTCTTTTCGAGTCTCTTCTTTTTTTCAGGGAGGTTGAGGGACATCTGCCAGTGTAATTGCTTCCTCATTTGGCAAATTAAAATATTTCAAACAGTGGGCCTTTTTGCCTAATCCAAAGTTTATGAGGGGAGTAAAAAGAGTGTTCAAGGAAAAGGACGGCATGTCAAAAAGCACTACGGAACGAAGCCATCACCCCTAAATGGTGTGTTTGGATCATCAGAGGAGAAATGGATTACCTTATGAAAAAATATTTCTCTAGCTGTATTTACACAGAAAATATTTCCAGATTTGGGACGTCTCGTTTAACGGCCGATGTACATGCTGCGCGTACCGCAAATAACTTTCAAATTGACGGGAGGAAACAGAGCCGGCCATTGAGGAAACCTGCAGTTCGTACGGTGAAGAATTCCACTGAGGTGAGGTGAGGAGAGGAGAGGAGATATAAAAATATACCCCAGGAAAAACCTTGGCTTGAAAAGAGCCGCCGTGGAAAAATACTGCTATATTTCATCCATGAAAACGCCACTGTGCCCCTGGAGATTAAGTCTGATGGATAAAAGTGGCATGTTTGTGTTTTAGGGGCACGTACAGTATGGGTTTGTGTGGACTATATGCTTGATGTCTGACATGGGACAGGTGCGTTACTAAGAGGGGGGAGGGGTACTTAACTCCCACGGTTATACGGGAAAGGAAAGGGAGGGGGAAATTGCTTTCACAGTTTCACCAAGCTGATGACTGCTCAGATGGCTATAATGAGCAAAATGGGTCTTGGTTCCCAGACAGCCTCTCTGCCCACTCAGCTATGGCCGCCCCAAACAGTAAGGGACTGGTTGCTATAATAGAAGACACTCGGCCTGACCCTAGGCTCTATAGTTGCCTGACAGTGCATTGTGTGTTCAAGTCCTGTTCCCGACAATCTTTACTGCATGTCTCTCCCCATCTCTCTCTCCCTGTTTCCTGTCCATCTACACAGTAAACTATCAATTAAAGGCAGAAAAGAATCAAAAGAAATAATAAAAAAAAATAAGAAGAGAGTGTGGATGGACGTAAAAAAAGACTTCTACTTCATCTTACCTCTCCTGCAGTGCCTCATGGCCATTTTGCACCTCCGGGACTCGGCGATGGTGGGACAGGGTATCGTGTCCTTGGGGGGCTTCTTTACGATGTGCCGCGTCCGAGTCTCCAGACCCCACTTGAAGCCACAGGTTTTGTTCCTCCTGGTGCAGGTACCCCACTCGCTCCACTGGCCCACCTCACAGCCCTCTGTGGGGATGGAGAGAGAGAGAGAGAGAGAGAGAGAGAGAGAGAGAGAGAGAGAGGAGGCGCCATGAAAACTGCAGCAGAGCAGCCACCTGGGGGTGGGGGGGGGGGGTGGGTGACCCAGAGACCCTATAGGTTGAGCTTTACTGCAGTGTGAAAGAGCTAGGATGCATTGTGTGAGGTCTCTGTTTCTTTGGGGAGCAGAAACAACAAGGCCAACACTTTTTACACTCTCAGTTAAAGCTGCAATCCAAAACTTTCATGTCCTACCTGGGATTTCAACGCGGGTCTCCCTGCATGAGAGACCACATTTTTACCAGGGTATATACAGTAAGGGGATATAATGTGCTTATGCGCTTCAGTCAGTACTATTTGTCAACCGGTAGGCGTCCACCAGGGTCAACATTTCTGTAAGAGTAGTGAGACCACTTCCAACCACTGCAGATGTGCTAGTTAGTTATATTATATTAACATGCTCTGGTATACTATACATAGGTGAAAAACAACGTATTATTAATTTAAAAAAAGTTCTGGGTTGCAGCATTAAATCAATATTCCGGATTTTATTATGCAATGAATTCTGTTGATAAAGCTTTCAGTTTATCTCCTAATTTCAATACATCTGCATAATTGCACCTACCTCCACACTCCATAGTTTCTTCTAGTGGGGCGAAGCCCTCGGGACACTTGTCAAAACAGCGCCCTTTGTGCAGGTAAAAACCTGACTTGCACTTCGTGCAAAAATCTTTACTGAAGCAGGACTCGCAGTTCTCTATCCTGCACCCTAGGGAAAAGAGAGAGAGAGAGAGAGAGAGGGGAGATGATCAGTGTTCAAGATGCAGCACAATATACATACAGTACACCCGTCTCATCTGGAGTTGATCGAGAGCTAAGGGGTTTGGGGAAGGGGCTCTTGAAAGGATTATACCCCCCCCCCTCCCTCCCAAAAAGAAAAAAAAAGGAAGAAGTCATTGATGCCCTGTGAATCATGTCTCTCCGGGCTCCACAGCATTTCAGCAAACTTGTTTTGCCTGACAGACATTCACTTTTTTTGTGTGTGTGTCTTGTACATGTTCAGGGGGAACCGATGAACAGTGTGAAATTACAACAGAGGGTTGGTGAAGGATTACCTCACACTGACCCCTTTCAACGCGGGCAGGAAAACAAATTCCTCTGACATTCAACAGTCTACACATCCTACAGCACCAAATTTCACATGTTCGTTTTTGTTTTGCACATGGTTTTGTGCAACTGTTGAGAATTGATCCCATTGCGACCTTTAAAAACGCATCGATCCCATCGTGCTTTCATATTAATCCCTGCATATCTCTGCACTTTGGCTTCCTTTGTGATGACATTCTGCTGATCGATCCAAGTTGGCAAGCGAACAAAACTTTGAGCATAGACAGAATCATTTTGACCCCGATTTGAAATTGGAAAAGGTGGACAGACAGGGTGTTGGGAGAAGAAAAACACGCTCCCCATGTACTCCTTTGCCAAACAGATACTGATGCGTTTATTGAGGAACGCCACGGCACACTTAAGCCTGATTTATCCTCTGTCATACGACGGTGTCACACACCAGAAATGGCAGATCTACAAGCTCACAACCCGTTGCATCCGCGGCGCGCTGTGAGCTCGTAGATCGGCAAAGCTCTTCAAGCATTATCCTCCCACGCCCCACCCTGCGAGTGCGCATGACACACAGCGGCCCGCTGCAGGGCAAGCCTGATGTGTCATCAAGCTGTAACTCTGCAAATAGCACGTCAAGGCAGGGACTAAATTACACGAGCCACACCAACGGGGCGACGCTCTGGCCCGAATGATTAAAAGGAGCCTCCCAGAGCTGTCTAATTTATGACGCTCTTTAGAAGCTGTTAGCGGCACTGATTGCCCAATAGGCTTCCAGTGTTGGGTAACCACAATCCATAACCGACAACCGCCATCTCCCTCAGCCCTATACTAGGGCTGACCCAGGTAGGGCGGCAGCCGGCCTTGCGATTGTGTCTTTGAATAGGGGAGCTTAACCGCGCATAAGTGCGCTCGTGCCGCTCCGCACGCGCACAAACTTTACAGTGATTTACCACAAGTGACAGAAACAGAGGCAGAGGGATGCCCTTTTTATCTATGACCCTTGCAGCGGCTGCACAGTCAAATCAAATGATGCCAAATGGACCCTTATATGAGTCCATTTGGGTCCATTTGTAAGCTTTTCAGAGTTGAATTAACACTGAGAATTGTGCAGTGTAGGGAAGGGAACATTCTCACAATCACGCCCCTTAATTACACCATCTCCAGCTAACCATCAGGCCTCCTCCTCCACATTCCTCCAAAACGAGGGGGTCCTTCCCCACATCACTTTGAACCCTAAAGTATGGCCTCTGCCCACTCACTCTGGTCTCACGCTGCTCCCGACCAGTCTAAACAAACCCACCACAGATACACACACACACACACACAGACACACACACACACACACACACACACACACACACACACACACACACACACACACACACACACACACACACACACACACACACACACACACACACACACACACACACACACACATATATACAGTACATGCACACGTGTGCATGCACTCACATGCATATACTCACAGAGCCCACTAATCTGATATGGCTGGAGATACACCCATTTCTACTGTTGTCCATGAATGTGAAAACGTGAGACACACTGACCATAGCATTTCTTCAGATATCAGCTATTTGGCTCTTGTAGGCAAGTACAGTACAGTAAGATGAAACCCTCAGTATTCAGACCCCTAATTAAGGATTATTAATGCTAATGAGCCAGAACCGAAATAAATCAATTGCACTGTAATAAGCGGATAGAAAAATAACTACATTCAACATACTGTGTAGACACTCCCACCATCTCTTTGACACATTAATTCTATACTCTGCTCCATCGTATCTCACACACTTATCTCGTGTTTGATAAACACGGTTTGCTGGTAGGGTTACACGCCGCTGTAGAGATCTTGGCGTGGAATGTGTAAGATTAGGGGAGGTAAGGCCACACAAAGGCAGGATGCGCTTTGCCTCCCCTGTACAAGCTCTGCCTTCCACCTCCTTTGTTCCCTGACGTGAAACTGGATCTCCGCAGGGCTCGGTTTCGAGATGCGTCAAGCAACCAAGACAGGGAGCTTGCTAATAAATCACAGAGCTAATTGGAAAGCACAAAGCTCTCTTCTGCCCCTCACACTTCCCAGGCCTGTCATCACCTGAGTGACTTTTAGCTCACGAACCCAAAAAAAGGGGGGAAAAAGGAGAAGAGAGGGGGGGCCAGAACATCTGGCAGCACTCTCAAGCACTGGCTTGTTGTGCAACCTTCAGTTATTGACAACAAATAGGAACAGCCCAGATGTGCTAAGTAATCTTGCAGCGCTGCTCGTGTTCAGCTTACAATATTCTGATTGAAAAGTTTTGATGTCAATACTTGACACTCTCGAAAGATGGTGAAAGGACGATTCCTTTTACAAGATGAGCCACAACATCATACTGTACCATAAGTCGATGACAAATCAGTTAACCACTTATACCCTTTACACTTCATTGTACATCAGTCAGCAAAATAAATGGCGATCTACAAGCTCAAAGCGCATCGGAAAAAAACGGCGGTTTGTGAGCTTGTAGATTTGCTATTTTCGCTAAATGTTTCCTTTTTTTAACAAATGTTTGCTTATTATGATACGCCCAGGAATAGGGACACAAGGGTTCATGTGGTTAATCTGCCTGAGAGTTGGAATCTTGGGTGGCAGGCCTTCAAGGTCAAAGGGCATCAGAGCGAGAGAGGTGGGTCGGACTCGAAGGGGAACTTCATGACAGACATCCATCCCTGTCAGATTATCAAGCTGCACGCTATCGGGCCGCATGGACGCTATCTGTGAGGGGGCAGGTTGGACGTTGTGGGATCTGGCCACTCCAATAACCAGCTATAGCCTGGTTGGCTGAGTCAGCAAGCAGGCTCCACACACAGATATGGGGGGGGGCTCATCCTCCCTATGAGATTAACCTCTGGACCACCTTAAAAGTCTTCAACGAGGTGCCTCTGGGAGACTAATGAGAAATAATGAGGTCATCGGATCCCACAGAAGGCCCGATGTTCCTGAGACTTAAACGCATTATCATCATTATCTCTCTGCCCTGGATCTGGAGCGCGAGTAATATTGTGGAAAAATCTATGTTTTCTGCTCTGAGAGGAATTTCAACGCCTCCCAATACAGTGGCTGGGGGTCACCAATTCTGAAGCCATGGTGTTAGCACTGCATCGCATCCAGCATATCGCGGTAATACTTTTCCTTTCTCGCATGTGTTTCGTGTGGTTTCCTAGTCAAGTGCATCTGAAGTTTAGCAATGAGTCACCGAGTGTCGCTCGTGATCTAATCGCACATGCTTGGCAGGAGCCGGTCCCTCTGCTGTGGTCTGGATGGAGAACCAACCAGTCTTTTTTTTGTATCATGGACATTCAAAGCTTCCTGTCAAATTCAGTGACATGCTGCGCCTCAGCGGAGTGACAGCGCCATATGTAATCACTTGATTTATTTGCGTGAATATTCATTGCGAAAAGAGTGCTAAATCACTTTTCCAAAGGACTGATGAATACGCTGCGTGTCCCAGAATGGGTCTTTCATGTTATCTGGGCCGATGGCAGGTTGTCAAACTGCTCATCGGCCCGCGAACAGAGCCTCTCTGCTGCAGAATGCTAACCAGACCTGATGTCGCACAGCGGGAGTGTCCGTGCTGCGAAAAAAGGCCTGGCACGACGAGAGGGAAAACAAGCCCCCGTTTTTCCATCCTTCCTCTCCAAGCTGCAATGAGTGGAGCTGAGCTGAACAACTCTGACCTACTCTAGGCCACGGGTTTTGGCTGACATGGAAGCCTTGGCTTGCTCGCTGCCACCCAGCCATGTCGTGTGGAACTGCGGATGGCAGGGGTTCATGGCAAAGGCCACGGGCTGCCATGTCCTCCTGCGCACCCGGCCCGCTCCCTCCCGCTCCATCCTTTCCACATGGGCGCTCGTCCCGCACGCCGACGCGGAGCCGGGTGCAGCAGAGGTGGTGTTCCTGTCAATCAGGATGTCCTTGTACAGAGAGCAGAGGTGACACATGTGTCAGTGATCCTCTCCACACCAAGGAACAGAGAAGCCAGGATATCAAGAATCTCACCCTGTATCTGCCTTGCCAGTTCCAGCACATGCACACACAGACACACACACACACACACACACACACACACACACACACACACACACACACACACACACACACACACACACACACACACACACACACACACACACATTCAAATTATGACTTTTCCCAGTAAGTAGTATAACTTATTACAATTGTCAACACAGTAATAATATTACAGTTATTAATCCAAGTAACTTTGAGTGACTAAGTTACAATGAACGTGATTTGTTTTTAGCCGAGATAGACTATATTAAGCCTACAAGTTATGCTCCATAGTAGGAGGTTGTCACGTGTGAAGAAATATAAACAGATCTACAAGCTATCAACACGTTGCGATACATTGTTTGCTTGTAGATGTTTTCTTTTTAAGTAGGCCTACAGTATGCGTCCTCTTGCAAAATTATGACTTAACTCACGACAGTGAGGCTGTAATATAACGTGTAAGTAATGTAATATTATTACTTTTAATGGAGTAATAAGTAACTAGTAACTTAATACTCTTGCTGAGTAACTTGCCAAACACTGCTGCACGCATGCAAGCACGAACACAAGCACGCACGCACGCACGCACACACGCATGCAAGCAAGCACACACGCACGCACGTATGCACGCACCATGCACGGATGCACGCACCATGCACGGATGCACGCACGCACGCACACACAGACAGCTCGGACTTCAGACAGTGGTTGGATGCAGACAGTCCATCCACTCGCACTATGCACAATTAAACTCTGTTTGGAGAAAAAGCCCTATTGAGCTTCATGTCTGGTTGCAATGTCCTGAGAGCAGACTAGTGAGGGTTGGTGTGTCTATTGTATTGTCTGGCAAATCTGAAAGTGTGGTTAGTAAAGCTGTGATGATTAAATGTCCCTTGGTAAAGCTCAAACGCCAAAAGCAACTGGTCTTTTTCACTGTGCAATGGAAATACCCACAAGCACAGAATTAGACGGCAAGCGAGACAGAGAGAAAGAGAGTAGATATAGGGAGAGAGAGAAAGCAGCTTCCCAGTGATACCAACCAAGCTCATAGCATGGGGTACTACCCGAACGGACGGGACTCTCATGGGTCCTTTTGCGTGTATTTTGACGTTCTCAGAGGTAATCATTTAAACCCTATCATCTTTGTAGTACAACAAATAGCTAAAATAGACGATCTACAAGCTAACAACATGTATGATGCATTGTGAGCTTGTAGATTTGCTATTTTGGTTATTTTTGGGAAAAAAAGAAGAAAGAAAATTCCAATCTTTCATACAAAAGTGTGGTTCTTTTTTCAGTACCCACTTGGCTGTGGCTCCTGACACGTGGCAGTCACCCATCTCCTACCCACTGGCAGTACTCAAGTATTCAAAAGTACAACTTACAAAGTACATTTTCTTTTCAATATCAATGAATTGCCGCCCCGCTGTGCGACGCGTCGTGAGCCTGTAGATGGGCTATTTTCACTATATTTGAAATAGAGCTAGTTCACCTTAAAGACATGAACGATACTAGGGAAAGGTTTGACCGATCTGTCCATAAAGCTCCAAAATATGACAAGGAGGCGAGAGCAACGGTATTTAGCACTGTCTCAACACTAGGTAGGAAATAAAACAGAAATTGCAACTGGATTTTGTAAAAAAAAAAGAAAAAGAAAGAAAGCCTCAAGTGGCACATCGTACTGGGCACTGGATGAGTTGTGATATTTGAACCACACATCCAGGACACTGGCAATCATGATAGACTGGCTTTCCATGCTGACTGCTAGGGAACAGAGCTTAAGGCTTTAATGCATGCTGCAGGGGGCTAAGGGGAACTAAGTGGGACATGCATGTGTGTGTGTGTGTGTGTGTGTGTGTGTGTGTGTGTGTGTGTGTGTGTGTGTGTGTGTGTGTGTGTGTGTGTGTGTGTGTGTGTGTGTGTGTGTGTGTTCGTGTGTGCGTGTGATTGGCTTTGATTAGAAGCCTGGTCCATGAACAGCTCCATTGCCCTTAACCACTTCCAACCTGACGTCCCTATTTTGGGCATGTCATTATAGGCGGAAATGTTGAAAAATGCAAAAACAATATGAAACGTTCAAAGCTAGTGGAAATCTACAGGTACTAGAGGTTCGGGCCGCTGTCCCGTTTAAGCCCATATATGGAGATCGCTGATGTCATCAGTAAATGTCCATCATAAATGACTGACTGATTTGTTTACGCCTGTTGCCATGGTGACACGTTGAGGTTAACACACTCCATATTTGAGCGTAGCTGCATTGGGAACTCAATATGGCTGAGTCATGACAACGTGGTCCACTGGCCCGCTGGCCCCAGTCGTCCCTTAAGGCTATTTTAATATAAGATATATCAATTATATAGGGCTTAAAGGTACTATGATATCAAAATCAGTGTAATTTTTTGGGGTAGATGTCATTCTATTTCACATTTCTCCCCCTGGGTAAAAAGGGGGAAATCTCTTCATCCACCAGAGCAAAGCACTAGGAAATAGACCTTTACCTCTACATGGTTTTCTCTTGTCAGTTGTTAATCTGTGAATATAAAATATATATTTTTTCAACAAATATTTTGGTTACCCCAACATTGATCTTGTGATGCAGTTTGTTAATGCTTATTTATTAAGATTATAAAAATCTCTAGTGTCATTTTGCAGCTGAGCGAATCAGACAGCTGGTTTCTGGTCATGCAGGCAAAGAGCTTGACACGGCGTACATCAGTCGGCTCTCGCTGCGCGTGAACTAGACTTGAAATGGGCAGAAACGAACTGCCGTAGGGATGCAGTGAATATTAAAATGTTAAACTAGATAGACACTCAGACAACTAAACAACATATAAAACAATCCATCCCCATTGTTTAACGTGGGAGCAGGGACCTGTAACAGATTCACGGTACTCCTCCGTCATGTACAGCAAACTTCCTCCGTTTGTATCTGCTTTTCCTGTTTTCGCCTCTCTCTGTGTTTGTGTGTGACAAGCACACACAAACGTTGACACCAGTTGACAGGCTGTCACTCTTGTCCGGTTGGCTAACGGCAATCAATGAGCCCCCCCCCCCCCCGCGCGTGATAAATAAAGGTCTACCTATATCGTCTGATGTGTTAACTCCACAGAGCTCTGGTAGACATTGTTCACCCCTTAACATTTACTGGAGACAGTGACTGGAGAGAGAGAGAGAGAGACAGGGGGCGAGTGCAGCAGTACCACATTCAGACAGATTTGGCTGAACGTGAACTCACATGCAGCAGTTGCAAATCCTCCGAGTAGGGCAGTGGGTTGACGACACCCACAGATGCTGATGAAAGGTCCTGCTCTATAGAGGCCTGATAAGATCCTCCATGGACACAGCTGGAGCTATGGCTCATATCATACCACCCCTGAGCCGCTGAAAGGAGGCTCAGACAAGAAATGGACACGAGAGGGTAGGGATATAATAGAGCCCTTTATGAGTATGTGTGTGTGTGTGTGTGTGTGTGTGTGTGTGTGTGTGTGTGTGTGTGTGTGTGTGTGTGTGTGTGTGTGTGTGTGTGTGTGTGTGTGTGTGTGTGTGTGTGTGTGTGTGTTTAAACCTACGCGGTTCCTGCACATAAAAAATCCTGAGTATTAATTTACCTCAAAAATGGACCCTGTGACAATGGACCCCGTTTGAATGTATGACGCATTTTGTGTGTGAAGAGTTTTGTGACTGTAGAGTGCTCTCCACGAAAACATTTCATAACAGCGTGATTTTGATTTAAAACCGATCCCAACGGCATGTTTAAACTCGACATCATCTACAGCATGTATATATATTCAACGTAGTCTAGCTTTCATGAAAAATACTTTGGTTGTATCTTTAGCTTAACCTCTATATACTTCTTTGTATGATGAAAAACTAAAACAGCCTGTCTACCAGCTCACAACGTGTCGCCTTGTGGCGACAATTTTGAAATGTTTTGATAATTTTCACCTACAATGCCATGTCAAAAATAGGGATGCCAGGTTGAAAGTGGTTAAACTTGGTTAGTCTTGCACCGGCACATGGGTTAAAGTGTAATCATGCCTTCGCGTCACACGGGTGTTGATCATTTAGAGAGTGGAACTTGTCCTGAGATTCTAGTGTGAGAGTGGTTGAGTGTACGCAAAGCCCCTCGTTTGCCCGGCTCTGGTTTTCCTTACCCAGGGAGTCCACAAAACATTCTTGAATGAGATAAGATCACACAGACATACTCTGGTGTAATAATAAGCAGCTGTCTCCCTAAGTGATTTCAGAGTCTGTTTTTAAAGCTCATGATAACAGAGACATAATGGCACGTTCCAGCCAGGCCCTGTTTGGAAAACAGGAGCTCCGGCCTCCGTTGGCCGGTGTGCCTTTGAGCCTCCAGCCAACGATTGAAATTCTCACTGCCCCGACGATTAGCTTTTGAGCCAACCTGATAGAACAAGCCGTTACAGGGGGACAGACATGAGCTGTTCAGTGAAAGTGACACGTAGATCCTAACTAAGAAGGAAGGTCAAATGGGAAGCTGGATTAGAGAGTCATGACTGAAATGGCGATCACATCAAAGTGAGCCTCTCTCGGAGATCTGATGCTCTGTGACAATGCAAGATTTTGTTCTGGGGGCAGTTTGCTCGGAGTGGGATTCAGATTAACTTGCCACACATCAGTAGTAGTTAAACTCAAAAATGTGTGCAGCATAGGGAGTCAGCGGGTGAGGCGGTGGGGGAAATAGTAAAAAAAAAAAAACGCCGGCAAACAAGATGTCTTTCTCCTTCAATTTTCCCTGACTTACTAAGATATGGTGAAATTACTTCAGGCCCGTCTGTCTTTGACTTTATTGTGGGGAGCGGAGATGAACGTGTATGTGTGTATACAAGCGCACGGAGGGAGTATGTGTTTGGAAGGGGGCATCCAATTGATACCAGCAGTTTACTACAAGCGGGTGTGTTCTTGTTGGTATCTCCTTGCCATATTTGTCTGGAGCCAACTCAGCCAAGTAGATGTATGCACATGGAGACCAGGCAGTGATTGGGTAAGCAGAACATAGCTTATTTTTTTCTTTGGTTTGCTGCGTGCCTGGATTATTGGGCCTAAAGGTCCTGACACTCTCCTCTGGGGCCTCATTTCAGCGTGTCTGTCAGGAGCTTGGCTCACGGAACCAAATGGGTTCAAGTTCCTCTCTGTTTTCACATGAAACACTCAGCCAACACCTCAGGCTCCATGTAAACCTATAAAGGCTGTCTCTCTCAGGCCCGAACCCGATGTTAAAATAAGGTTATGAGATTGGGGAGAAGGATAAAGAGGAGAGCGGGACGTTCCATTAATTGGATTTTGGGAGTTATTCTTCGACGAGAGAGTGAGGAACACTTTTTTCTTTTTCTTTTTTATTCTCGCTTTAAAACAGAAAACATGAATTCAGTGTGTGACCGAAGGTGTGGTCTGTTTTACGTTATGAAACCAAAACAAGCTTTTCCATGAAATGGTACTGTTTGTGGGAAAACACACTGACCAGACAGCCCATGAATCTATTCTATTCATTGTGTCAAAATAGCAATAATGGTCAGGCAGTCTAGTCAGCAGCCAAACACTTTTAAATCTGTCAGTAGAGTCGGTCAATTACACTAGCCACTGTCAATCATGCTACTCCAGGCAGGTGACCAAGCCCCACTTCAAAAAACAAAAGCCAAGAAATTAAACCGCCTGGTGAACCCTGGATCTACAGCATCAGTCCCTGTGGTCACTTGATGAACCATTTAGTTTAATGGCCTGATGCTAATCTTTGATCAGATTTGTCTTTGAGATTATGGTGAATGACATGGTCGAGGGCGTTCGGTCGACGGTCCTGAATTAGCCTTCCCGCTTTAAGAAAATGGATGGATAGCAGCCTGCTGGGAGCCAGTGTTAACCCCTGGAAGGAGAACTGGCTTCATGTGTGAATGGATCAGCCGTTAAAAATCTGAGGCATGTGTATCTCCTCTGGATAAGGAGCATGTGACGAGACAATAAATCATGTGATGTGGGAGAGGGGAAGTTGAGGAGGCTAGGGACTGGGGGAGGGGGTGTGGAGGGGGGGTTAGGGGTGGTGTAGGAAGACAGGGGGTGGGGGTCGGGCCGGGGGGGCGACAGCGGTTGGGTTCAAGGGCGACGGGCTGGCGTGAAGGGGAGACTTACTGGAGCACATGTTGATGTCGGGGCTGCGCATGCCGTAGTATCCTGACGGGCAGTCGTGGAGACACTCGCCGTACTGCCTCATCCTCTCCCTCCGCAGGAACAGGAAGAGCTTGGGCTGGCAGTTTACACAGCCGTTGTCCCTGGAGCACACCGAACAGCCCTTACACATGGGGTACGCACCATAACTAGCTGCAGGACACACACACACACACACACACACACACACACACACACGCACACGCACACGCACACACACGCACAAGCACACGCACACGCACACGCACACGCACACGCACACGCACACGCACACGCACACGCACACGCACACACGGACACAGACACACACACGGACACACACACACACACACACACACACACACACACACACACACACACACACACACACACACACACACACACACACACACACACACACACACACACACACACACACACACACACACACACACACACACACACATACACATAGAGAGAGAGAGAGAGAGGAGAGAAAACAGGAAAAATTATTAGTGGGCTGTAATAAAATGCAAAATCCAGTGCCATGTTAAATGATACACTGGACTACACTTGAGTGTTACAAGAATTCTGAGGCCTCTAGTCTGAGCACTTGGAAAACAAATACCCAGACTGTGGTGTTTCCTCAGAGTTCTGTGTGGGCGCTAACGAAATCTCCCTTCAGCACTGAGATTCCCAGGTATTGTTGTGGATGTGACATTCCTCTGTGTCACCGATATTCCACTGACAATGTGCAAGTTTGATTAATGACAGCCATATCTAACTGGTAAATGAAACCACATACTGTAGGCTGGATAGGGTGCACGAACGCGTAATAAAATGGTGAATTGATTCTTTCTCTTTTGTGTCGTAGGCCTAAAGCAAGTTGCTTGAATAGCACCACAGTTTCAGCATGACAAAACTGTGGTCAACCGTAACTTTCGCCCTAGGATGAGGACATGGGTGAACTCGAGGGTGAACATCGGTTCAACACGTAGGGGGTCCAACCAGTCGAAAAGGAAAGTACTACAAGAGTACAAGAGTACAAGAGTAAAAGCAAAACAACCGTAATAGATATGTCAGTGGGATACTCTCTAATTCATTGGAAATATGTCCACTTCAACAATTTGTCATTGATGCAAACTCTGGTTCCCCTCTCAAAGTTTGAGCGCTGATTGGTTATGAATGTGAATATTGCATTAATTCTGGTCAGAGCTGCTCCCCTGAACGATTGTGTTGAGACAGCCGATGAAAGCCCCCAAACCACAGTGACTCTGGCCCCAGCTCGAGTTGCCTGCGGAAGACAAAGAAGCCAGTAAAAAGGCAGTCCATTCCACAATAAGTGACTCTTAATGTAAACTCCTTAGCGTCCCGTTTACAGGAAAATGTCCTTGGGCGCATGCAATCTCTCCAAACGAGAGACACTTCTATTGATCTGAGCCAAGTTTTAAATATCACAGTCGGAGACAGGGTAACAGCACAGCTCCAACTGGGCGACCTACCACAACGCTTAATAAAACACCGTGTAGCAAACTGGACAAGCCGTGGGAGACAGAGCAGAGCAGGCCTGTGTTATTGGCCACGGATCCACGTATTAGATTTCTCTGAACAGATTTGCCTCAGACAAAAGAAAAGCGCTAAGTGGGCCCAGTGCGAGCATCAGTTTGTAATCATGCGAAAATCAGCGAGCGGATGTCAGTGGCTGACTTGGATTCACCGATTTCTTCTTTTTTTATTTACTTATTCAGCTGGAATACAGAGAACCAGCCTACAGAGAGGTACGGTCTGACGGCCCTGCCAAACTCCACTCAGTCTGGTGGAAGAGGGGTGGATGGAGTGAGATTAAGTGGTAATCAGAATGTGTCTCTGATGGTCTTTAGAGATGAGGCTCACAGCAACACCTCATCCATCATGGCCAGCACTGGGAAGTGTGCTCCAGGTCTATTCATCACATGCACTGTTGATTGCTCATCTCCAGTCAGTATCACTCACTCCGTGAGACGTATTGGGGGAATAAGCCCAAATAACTCTTAAAGTTTTGGCTTCCTGCTGTCCTGAGATGGAAAACTGATTTCTAATGTTCAACTGTCAATCTAGCATTGACGTTTTTCTCGTTCATCATTTTTCGCTGCGCCAAGTAAGGTAATCTCTCAATGTAATGAACTCCCCCCAAGGAGAAAGACACTTTGCTTAGTGTAAATGATACTGTGCCCTGTTGGAATCATAGCTTTAGTTTAAAAGTATAGACTTAAAATCTTTTTTTTTTTTCAATTACTTTCTCTACAGTGTTCAGATACCAACATATTGTCGCTGTCGGGTAGAAACCTTGGACAGTATGTCCAAAACCGTTACTTTTCAGGAAATGGAAAAAATAACCTGTCCAATGGATCCAATGTGGTTATTATATAGTCCCAAGCTCTTGTTAACGCAGTACTTTTCATTGGTTAAATATTTATGAAACCCACAGACAAACTTTCAACCTGGCATCCCTATTTTGAGCATGCTATTATAGGCAAAAATAATTCAACATTTTTCAAAAAAAATATGATGTGAAAAACACCCCTAAAGCCCCTATCTGTCAAGTTTGTTAGAAAATAAACAAATAAACAAATAAAAAATGTCCCATTTCTACAAGCCAGCAGGCAAATTGGGACAAAGCGTGTGTTGTCAGAAAATCAGGAAATATCCAAAAATAGATTCTCCGCGGTGGGCATTGCAAATTTTATGCTAAGTACTGTAAGACTGCCGTGCTATGTGTAACCATAAAATACTGAACTAAATAGTGAACTCTGGAAAACTAAGAAAGATAATGACTTATAGGTAGTAACTGATCTGTCTAATAATAATGTTAATAACTGGTTAAGTTAATGCTAACAGCATTGTGAGATGGGTCTACTACATGCCGTGGTGGAAAGTAACTGAGTACACTTACTCAAGTACTGTACTTAAGTACAATTTTGAGGTACTTTTACTTTACTGGAGTATTTCCAATTGTCAATACTTTTACTTCTACTCCATTACATCTCAGAGGCAAATATTGTACTTTTTGTCCACTATAATTATTTGAAAACTTTAGTTATGTGGATTTTGATCTGACCTATATACTTTGGCAATTTGAAAATAGCAGATCTACAAGCTCACAACGCGTCGCTTTGCGACGTGTTGTGAGCTTGTAGATCTGCTATTTTCAAAGGATTTTTAAACATTTTATACATATGAAAACTTGTGAAACCTTCTGCATTATGAGTACCTTTACTTTTGGTATGTTAAGTATATTCTGATGCCAATACTTTTGTACTTTTAAGTACATTTTGAATACCGGACTCAAACTTGATAAATGGCTAATTGCATATCTAACGGCATAACATGAAAATAATGACTTAAAATTGAGTGTCTCGCACAGTATGTTTAAGTTCATAGACTTTAGAGCTGTCATTTGCCTCACTGATTGAGCATTTAAGAAATAAATGTTCCTCAAAATATTCCAACTTTTAATAACAAACCTGTTTCTGGTCATGAAGCTGCTCGCAAAATCTACAAAATTGGTGGGTTTAGTTTCAAAGATAACACCACAAAGTAATTACTTTCACTACAAATATATCTGCTGCTTCAAACTGTCAATCTTTCCATCTTTCCACTTAGTGAAAATACACAACTCCTTACATATTTACGACAAGCTGACAATCACATTAAATTGATCTGCGCTCTCCAAATTCAACTGTTAACACAACGATGAAAAGAGTGGAACAGCACCTTGCCAAAGCAAAGAACTGTAAAAAGTTGGCAAGTGGCTCGGGAGGTAGAGCAGTCGCCTGGGAATCAAAAGGTTCCCGGTTCGATCACGGCTCCTCCTGGCACTGTCTCAAAAGAAAAAAAAAAGTCCAAGAGCAAGACGGTGAACCATTAACCCCTTAAACCCTACTTTGTTGACCGGAGTCCCCCCAGGGGTCTATACTAGACCCACGCCATTTCCCTCCACATTTATCTAAGAGCTATAGCCAAACTGCAAGCTCATTACACGTCTTGTTGCGATGCGTTCTGAGCTTGTAGATCAGCTAATTCTGCCCAACGTTCGCTCCCCAGGATAGGGATGCATAGAGTTCATCTGCTTAACTGTTCCCTGGGCACTGCTTAGTAGCTGCCCACTGTTCCTAATAGTTAGGATAGGTAAAATGCAGCTCTGACAAATTCTATGTGAAGAATCTTCCATTTCTTTCCCCAGTTAAAGGGATAGTTGACCCCCAAAATGACTGTTTTTCTATCGATTAGTCACCCCATGGAGACTTGAATTCATGGATATCTTTGTCGCATTCCTAAGCCAATAATTTGATGCCCGGCAGCAGTTTCGGTAGGAGACACAAAGAGTCTCCTTTATGTCTCCTACCGGAAACGCTTATTAATTATTGGCTTAGGAATGCGACAAAAACAAAAAAAAGATCTCCATGGGGTGACTAATCGATAGAAAAAAAGTAATTTGTTGTGTGAACTATCCCTTTAAGGAAAGGGAAATATTAAAATGGTCATAGGAAGGGTGTAATCACAAACATCATCATCATTGGAGGGTTTTCTCAATAACAAACTGTTTCTAGTTCAATTACGGCAGTTCCAGTATTTATGTTAAACAGACTAGTTTAACATAAATACTATACTGTACACACAATGATCATCTTCAGGCAGCTCACTAGCTGTATAGTCAACAAGGGGATTACAGCCAGTGACATGCTTCATAACAATCTTGGCTTGTATCATCATTGGAGGGTTTCTCTCTGATAAACTGTGTTTCTAGTTTCAATTCCGGCAGTTTCAATCATATATTACAACATAACATAAATATTCTATTCTAACATAAATACTATACATACTGTACAATACATGCAATCATCTAAGCTCACTAGCTGATCAGTCAGCAGTGGGATTACAGTCAGTGAAAAGCCTCATAACAATCTTGGCTGGCTGGTGGTGCTGTCCGCACCGTTTGTTTGACTTTGCTGAACATTTTGTTTTGCTGGTTGCCGTATTTCGCAGCACATGCTGATTGAGGTCAACAGCAGCATGCGAAGTTTGGATCCAGCGGATCCCACATCCGACAATTACCATATGACTGAAAGAGAGAGAGAGAGAAAAAAAGGGAAGGAAGTCCTCTACGGTTGAGTGAAGCATTTTTTGGTGCTGATCTAGGGAGACATTTGGATCAGGTTGTACATGTGCGTGTCTGCGTTCGCCTGTCCGTGTCTGTCTGTAGAGGTTTTTTTTTTTCTCTCGACGTTCAGCCCACAGGTATGTCAGCGGGGCGGCCACAATTTACAATGTCTGGAGCAGCCGCCGTCCAACTCACGTCCTACACCACCGGGGCGACGTCTAGCGCTCTTTACATCAATCTGTTAACTGCCAACTGCTTTCAGTCAGTCATCAATAAAACACTCGCCCAACATGAGCTCAATTTGAATCAAGGTAAAGGAGAAAAACAAGCAACAGCCTTCTCTCTTAGCGTGAGAGTCAAAAGTGCAGTTTTGTGCAGACGTATTAAGGAGTAACAGAAGCTGACATTTCTCCCACATCACACTTTTAACCATTTACTTTGAGTCAAGGGTTTCCACAGTGGAGGTCCGGGAAACCCCCAGCAGGGGGTCCTTGAGAGAGTTCCATGGGGTCCTCGACTAAATGAGCCATGAACCATGGTGCATGCTCACGAATGTGGTTGCAAATATGGGTCCATTTGGTTACATTTGTACAATCTCAGAGTTAAATTAACGCTAAGGATTTGACTGTGCACTTCTCCAAGAAACAGCTGAACACTATGCGGCTCAGATGTGTAAACACCGTCCACAGCCATGATTTTAAGTCACACTACCTGGACACGATCAAAGTACGTCGGTTCTGGCGGAAGTTCTGGGATTTCTCCAAATTACAGCATCTTAACCTAATTTGGCACCAAACTGTGCTTTAAACACACAGTGATAGTGTGCAGTGTTCTGAGTTACGGCTCTGGCTTATTCGCATAAACTGTTTTTTCTTTTTTTTTTTACTACAAACAGTAGATACATTCAAAACCAACCCATCCAAATGTTAACCATACTTTGACACATGCTTGCCAGCTTTATTTTTTCTCTTTTTTCTGCAGCGGTTAAGGTCTTTTTGTCTTTTTTTCTCTTCCCCCCTTTTTTGTCAGTTTGTCAGGCCTTCCAGTTCAAAACCAAAAGGCCCAAAACATGTAGAAGATGGTCATTGTGAGATTATGGATAGCACGGTTCACCATGCATGTTTTTAAAAAAGGGGGAAAATAAGTGCACAGTACACACCATGAAAAAAGTGCCACTCCCTATACTCGTGATAAACCAACAGAGTTTACAGTTTCAACCACAGAATAAATATTACTTAAAACGAAACATCTCCACAGTGCCCACTTCTGACGGCCAACTAATCATCCCTCTGAGCCGCAAGTATTGTATTTACAAAAGCCAGGGCCCCTTTGAACATCGCTAGAGAAGACACTACAACCACTCTTGAGTGCAGAGGCCCAACAAGCATAGAGGACAGATATTACAGGCCAAGTGATGTGCAACATTTCTATAGGGAAGTATGGTGGTGCACACAAAGCACTGCTTTCGGGTATAGGAACCACATAATGAGTCCGTCAGAGAAACATCTCACCCTTAAACGGTCAAGCCATTTGCAGTGGCTAGCTTGTGAGAGTGCCTCTAAAATGCACAGATTTGGGATCAGCCGGCCTTTTGGTTATCAATCACCATCCGTGCGCTGAATATAGCCAATCTATAAGTTCACTATGCATTGCGGATGCAACACGTTGTGAGTTTATAGATCGGCTAGTTTCGGTCCGCGACACCATCGTATGAAGGAGCATAAAATAGACATTACTCCACTTACTTAATTTTGCAAGATGATACGCCCTGTTCAGCAGACACTCACTGAGCACCCCTGGTAGGGCTGGGCAATATATCAATATTATATTGATAGCGTGTTATGATGAGACTAGATATCAGCTAGTATTTTGAATTGTATTGTGATATCCTGCTTTTTTACTACAGTAAAGTGATGTCATTTTCTGAACTTACCTGACTGTTCTAGCTGTTATTAGACTTTAGACACCACTTAGTCATTAAATAGGCATTACTGATTATTACTGAGAAAAAATCTCATTGTGTAAAAATTTAGCAAAATCATCACTACTCATCCCCACGATATCACCATCATATTGATATCGAAATACATATTGTGATATTTCAGTTGGTCCTACTTCCTGGTGCAGTCAGGTGACGTTTTGGTCTTTCATTCATGCAAAACACTTGAGCTCATAAAATGGAGTATGACTTCATGTTTGGAGCATGGCAGTTTCATTCAGCAGCGGCGGCGTTGCTGGGAGGTTTGTTTTGAACGCAGCTCAAGGCCAATTAGAGCCACAGTGAGATCCAGCAGAACCGTTCTCTGTCTCAGGTAGTTTTTTTTTACAATTCCAAAGGAAGCGTGACAGGCGTCAGCCACTGTTGCCAAAAAGCCCCCACAAACAGAGGTTGCAACCCCTGGCCAAGCAGCCTCCTGCCTCTCACGCAGCCACCACTCCCCATGAAATCATCCACATTACTCATTACTACTTTCTGCAACTTGAAACCATAAAAAGGCAAATTACACATAATTTTTGTTCTTTTGTTTTTTCAAACCTTACTTAACAGTTAGAACAAGAGCACATTCTCAGACAGATTTTTTTTATGCAGAGTAATGGCCTGGGGAGTTACGGATTAAACGCAGTGTTTCCTCTATAATTTTTTAGCACTGGTGATTTTTAAAAGTATTTTAAGTTCTGATTCCACATTGACCAATATATTGATTGCAGTTTATGATCAGTCACCAGTTGATGATCTAATTAGACTACCATCACTGTTTTATGAACAACGGTTGATGATTGTTCCCTGCTAGAAACACGCATAAGTCACCATCCCATTATGTCTGGCTTTAACCTCATGAACTGTAGCGTTACTATTCCGGGGGCGAACATTTGGCGAAAATAGCAGATCTACAAGGTCACTCACAACACGTCACAACACAACATGTTGTGAGCTTGTAGATCGCCACAGATATTTGGAGTTGAGGGGAAAAGGGAGCGGACGAAGTAAAGAGCCCTGGGGCACCCGGTCAACTAAGCATATTTGAATAGTCTTCATCTTTGGATCTTGTGTCTTATACTGTAGGATGTTCGGATGACTGTTTAATCACTATATCATCACATTGAATGGGAAATTATTATATCATGGGATGAGGTGGTTAAGAATCAAGAATCTGTGGAGTTTGTATGTTCTCCCTGTGTTCCCTAGGGTAGGAACCCTCACAAAAACATGCAGTAATCCTGGTCACTATACTGCCTCTCCCTGGCCAACCGGGGCGCCTGATGGAGGGGAAAGGAACTAGTTGGAATAACGTGTTCCTTCCACGCGCTACGTCCAACCAGGGAAATTCTCCCCTGTCAGGTGATAAGAAGGTCAGTAGGCTCTCATGCATTGAAGGAGGCATGAGCTCGGCCCTGGCCTCCCTAGGTTGGCAGAGGGAAGGTAGTGCCCAGGATTACATAGACAATTGGCACTGGGTGTAAAAAATAGGGTTACAAAATCGTAAAAAAAAAAAAAAAAAATCAAAATCAAGGTCCAAGGTCAAGGTTATGCAGGCGGAGTGGGCGTGAAGGCGTATACTATAGACAAACAGGCTCACGGTGAGACTACAAATCTACAAAACAAGTAACACAAGATCGACTACAAGAGCTTTTATTTGTTAATCTAGACTAACATAGTTATGTTTAATTTCTCTACATTTGTCCAAGGTCCCCTGAGATGTAAATTGAATAACACTGACTACTACTATGATGGCAGCTAGCCATTGGCTATATACTGTTTATTGTTTAAAAATGTTACTTTCAGTACAACGCAATCTGTAATTTGTATGTACTATCTGGGATCCGAACCCAGGTCTCCCTGGGATCCGAACCCAGGATATTGGCCCTTGGGCCAATATCCGCTTGTCCAGGGGAGATATTGTGCTTATGAGCTACAGTCAGTACTACTTGTCAACCAGGTGTCCTACCCGACACCAACTATCGATTATTTTCTTAGCGATTATTCTATCGATTGCATTTTGGATTAATCGAATAATCGAGAAGTGCCTATAAAATATATATACTTAGATATACTTAATTGCATTGTCGTGTAAAAATGTGAGCTTCACTAATCTTTATTTTTGGAAAAGTTTGGCTATTATTATGACATTCTCAAAATAGGGATAGATTATTAATCAATTATATTTATTAAACTATCGATCATCGATATTTTTTTTATAATCGATTAAATCGATTAGTTCGATTAACTGTTGCACCCCTAGTGCCTACTGTATACAGTAGTACCCACCCACAGGTGAGAGAGAGAGAGAGAGCGATGGCGAGCTATCGTGAAGTATCGTGAAGGAGCACTGAGGCAGAGACATGTGCCACAGCATAGCAGCTACAGTACCACCAGCAGTCTGGCCTCAAATCGAACTGAGACCCAACCGCTCCTTGGATCTCTGTTCAAACCACGGAACCCTCCAGGCTTATGCGCCGTAGCCGTAACCGACTGAGGAGCCAAGTCCACGCTGTAAACGTCCCAGGCCGTCCACACAATGTTCACCAGCCCCCTGGAACGGTTCGACACTGTTCTAGCTTGTTAAAGTTGGTACATGGAAAAGCAACATCAAACCACCCGCATTCTAAGCCCAGTATGACTTAATTTGTCGCAGATCTGGAAGTCACACTTCGCTCAAAACATTTCTGTAAGAAAAAAAGAAAAGAAACGGGCGGGTATGGATGGGGGCACAGCAGCAATGAGCACATGAAGGCACGTTTCTGCTCCAATTTAGCAGAAAATATGTTGGCCTTGCGTCCGACTCCTTTCCAGCTGGAAATAGTCAACTTTTAGGATCAATTTTTTTTTCCAGTTTACTTTAACTGATCACACTATAAGCACATGTTTATAATTTAGGACAGTCCTGCTGCTTATAATGATTTTGCAGCCAGAGTCTGAATGAACACATTTGATTTCAGACTTATTAGCTCATGTAGGCTTTACACTAGACCACTATGTCCACTAGCTGTATCCGGCTACTGTTTACCCTACGTGACTCGTCTTGATGAAACAAATACAATTACTGAATAAAAACGTTGCCTTTCCATCAGAATTGTGTACACTACACTACATGAAATGTTTTGTTGTTTCGCGTCTTAGATCTTGTGGATACGTGACCACTTCCATATAGGGCAATAACAGTGAAATCTGGTTTCACTCAAAACAAGACAATTTATCTATTTCTAATTCTGTGAGTGTAAAAATGTGCCCTTGCGAGTTCACTCAGTTTCATTGGAACGTTCACAGAGTTAAATTAACCGTGACCATTGCTATCTTCTATTACTTATTAAGTCGGCTTGCGCCGGCTTTTATGATATCTTCCCCACACGCAACTGCTTTGTGCTTAAGATTGTCTAGATACCACAGCACCGTGCAGCAACTTTGCGAGTGGAGGTGTGGTTGATCTTAAAATGAGGCATGGTGTCCTGCAATCAGAGTGCTAAGCCTTCCCCACAGACTTTGCACTTGCACTTAAGACGACCCTTGGAGCTTTTCTTATACGCAAAGTGCAAGGGTTTAGTTGTACACAAGAGCGACTTCACAACACATACACTTGGACACGGGCACTTCTGAATTAAGCGATTGTGATTCAAATATTCCTGTAAGACGTGTGACTGCAATTCTATTGTGAACCACAATGGAAACAAGCCTTCAGACTTTCTTGTGTTTTTATCGTTTTGAATTCATTTTCAATAAAGTGCTGAATCAATCAATCAATAATTGTGTCAATTGTGTTTGTATCACCAGTTAGGCTAATCAAAGACAATGATTTAAAATGTAAGTTGTGGTTCTGGTGTTCGCTCCTCACACCATTCAGTTTCATTAATCCATCTATACCGCATGAAATTCTCAACCGACTGCTATAATTAAAAGTTCTCTGTTATCAGCAAAGTATCGCTATTATCAATTATGATTTGATTACAACTCAATTAACTGATATAGCTTGAAATGGAAGTGTTGGATGCACTCCCAGTGCGCACAGAGGGTTCCTGGCATGCATGATGAAGTAAAAAGCAACAGCAACTGCCTAACTCGTTTAAATCCATCCGATCTGAACACAACACTCATGTTTCACTCACAATTGAGGTGGCATTTCAAGCACTTAATCCTTAATTAACCCTGAAATAAAAGTGAAACTAAGTGAAACATACGAATGTCTCTCAATTCGGTGCGCGTTTGGAGAGCTCTGTCAGGTTGTCACTGTGAGGAAAGAGAAAAGGGGAGAAATGCAACACATTGGGATACTTTAATATATAATAGCCAACTGAGAATGTGAATATTTGTTGATATGTTAAGATATCACAGATGTCTGTTGGACTTGAGACATGATTAGGCATCTCTCCTTTCAATGTGATGTTTCGGTGAGTAGTGGACTTTTGTTTCAGCCGCGTTTCCTGACATGATTACAGTATATCACATCATTAATGCTGGACCGAGTGCTCCCGCTCGCGTGCTTTCACTTGAGGCACAAGGATGCTAGGAAAGCATTCTGTAATCTTTTGATAGAGACACTTAAACGCACAAAAGATAGCACAGCTGCGCCTTACGCAAAGCGCAACTTTGTTCTTAAAGGAAATGTCAGCCGAGACTGTGATTGGTTTGATTAATGTAACGCCCAAACCACACCTAATCCAGGGCTGTATAACGTCTAGCGTCTAGCGCCGGTGATGCTCTTGGCGGAAGATAGCAAAATTGCGCTGGGTCACACCCCCACAGCGCAAGATAAGATATAGCGCCAGGTGCTAAGTTGCGCCGTAAAAATAGGGCCCTGAGGATTTTACTGTGTATAGTCCAGTGGGGGAGACTGAGAAGCACCGTGGATAACGAGGACGGTGTCACCACTTGCCAAGAACCTTTGAAGAATGTCACTTGTGTTGCTATTGTCCTGAGTGTGCAAAATGTGTCCCGACCGCAGGGATCAGGCTGACCGTGGACAGAACCGGGCATTGAGTCACATGGTGTTAACTCAGCTATAGTCAAAGTGTCCCTGCGACACAGACCCAGCGGGCAAGGTGAAAATAGCCTATCTACAAAAGATAATATAGCCGTGTCTACATACTGTATATATATTAGTAAAAATCATTAAAAAATGTTTTGCCTATAATGACATGCCCACAATAGGGACGCCAGGTTGAAAGTGGTTACTGCATCACGTATAAGGGTGGAGAGGTCTGTATTGCAGCCAATGGGTAAAACAGGCCCAGTTTCGGAAATGGCTTGGTTCATTAAAACAAGGTGCCAGCAAAATGAGGGCCACATGAAAAAGGTGTTCAGCTGAATGAAAAGAAAAAAGAAAAAGAAAATCCCCTCAAGTTAATGACCTGGCTGCCATTCAAAAGACTGAGTCACATGCAGGTCAAAATATTGAATACAAGAAGTTAAGAGGGTCCATGATCAGATCAGACCTATTCTAGATAAAGATGCTGCCCGGTCTTTTATCTTCTCATTGTAAAACCATCAGGTTTGTTTCAGAATGATTCAAAGCCTAACTCTTACAAGATAATTGATAGCACAATATTAAGATAAATACCAACACATGACCAGCCCTTCACTGAAACAATGGCACGAATGACAAAAACATGACCCGACTGCACTGATAATGATCTTTATAGTCATTGTCTGCGTGACATCTCGTCTCCATCTTTACTGACAGAGACGTCTATTTCAAGTCAATCTGGAAACACTCTCAGTACATTTAGCCCATCTGTCCAGCCCTGCCTCTCAGTACGGGGTTCTTTATGGTTCTCACCGCAGCACTCCCTCCAAGAATGAACAACTCAGGTTGGTTCACTTCTTCCTTATTAATATCTTTATGATGGATTTTGACTTAAGTCCCGTGTACCAGGTCAAATCCCACATGTGGATTCCCTGATGTGAGTGAGACCTTGCGAAAGCCTCTTTTTGAAAAAATGAGAAAGGTGCCTGACCTAAGTGCACGTTTGTGCGCTTCGGTCGTTTCCCACGTTCCATCAAGTTGATGGCCATTCAAAATGAGAATGACCTTGATCGTAATAGACCTGTAATAGGGGCTAAAATCTCTGTGTCCTCATACAGACCAAAGAAAAGTCCAATGTGAGAAATAACAACTGCCAGGATGACCCTAATGCAGTGGTCAAGCCATGGGCTGACCTCTGCTCCACGGGTTGCGTTCCTGTAAAACGTTTTACAGTGTAGCCCAGATTCCAAAACAAAGGTCTTAGTGTTCATAATGACAGCTTAAATTAGTTAAATATTGCGCAAAAAAAATCAAAAATATAAGACCGGTTTGATAGTTTTCTTTATTAATTGGTTTAAATTGATATTTTATTTTATTTAGTTATGCCATACTGCACTGTTTCACAACATGGTGTCTTGGGGCCTCAAGGAGTCCTTGAGGGGGTTCCAGGGGAGCCCAGCTAAATGACTGATAATTCAGAACCAAACAGACACTTACGGGTCTGTAGAGAGAGAGTCAAATTAACATTGAGGATTTTTCACTGTAGATTGGGCTCCCGTGGTCTAATGCACATCAAACTGAGCTTCCATGAAATTAAAAAGTGTTCACTGCCATATTGTGTTCTGTTCAACACGTACAACACTGTAACCCAACGTGCTTCGTTACAATCCATAAGAAAGATGCTCCACCAGCCATTACCGAGTGGCACAGATCCTCAGCCAACATCTGCCTCCAATCCTCTTCATGATAATGTCCAGTTTATGCGCTCTAGTCAGTCGGTGCAGGTGTTATGGAGTTTATGGCACTCGGGAATGGAATCACCGTGGGAGTTAATCTATGACTCATAAGGATGGACTTTATCACTCTCCGGGCAAGCTTTAGAAAGACAAACATGTGGTTTATGTTTCTGCCCAGCCCCCTCTACACCCCCTTCCCACCACCACCACCACCTCCACCACCTCCTCCACCCCCACCCCAATTCCTTTTTTTTTTTTTAAGGAAAATGTTGCTGTTATTGTTCAAACTCATTTTCCACGTATCATTCCTCTGGTAGACACAGTCGTTCCATATTATGTTCCATAATAGTACAGAACATTGTGCTTTGATATCATAATGGCTCCGTTATACATCTCCTTAAATCTAACGGCAAATCAAAACACCAGGCTGACAGCATGCAGCTACATTCTTGGCAAGCTGTAGTTCATCAATGCAATCTGTGTGATGAACAATTTACTGTATAAGAAAGAACTAAAATATTCCATTGTAGTAAATAATTTTAACAATGACACAAAAAAAATAAGAATACAATTTATATTTTCATACAACATTCCAAATCATAATGAAAGAGACCTGGCCGCCGTTATGGATAAAGAAAAACAGGAGTGTGCACGGACAATGTTACAGTACATCGCTTGATATACATCCCCTGAATTCCTCTCCCACGCTGCGCGAGAAATGTGTCTTTCCGTCGGAAAAGAGTGAGGGAGAGGTGAGCCGAGGAAAAGGTGGGGTGGCTCAAATTAGCACACCTGTTCGTAATTTATCACACATAAATCTCACACCTAATTTTCACACCTGTAGCTCAATGTGCTGGAAGTCTAGTAATTGACTCACACATACACACTCACACACACAAACGCGCACACACGCTCACACGCACGCATGTACGTCGTACAGAGGCTGTTAAGCGGGGCTTGGCCATAGGTTCTTTCAGCACAGGCGGGGCAGAGGACGTCACCAGTGAGGATCAGTGGACAAGGCGTGCAGGCGTGCTTGGAATATTTGCACCCCATGTAGCATGGCTCCCTCCACCCCCGTCCCCCGTCCCCCCTGTCACCTCAACTAAACCCATTCCAGCCTTCAGCTCACACACCTAAAAAACACAAGGAGATGATGGATGTGGCGTTGCCGACTGTCAGAGAGAGCCTACGCTTAATTTAACTCTGAAAGTGTAAAATTGGACACTCAAAGTTAAATTAACACTCTGTAGTTTGCTGTGCAAAAGCCTCTAGAATCCAGATGGGAGTCGTGTTTGATGCATCGCGCAATACAAACGAAGTCACATCCAAACAAATACTCCCACGCCGGGGCCTGACGAGAGTCGAGATGAGTGCCACACCCCCCCATCCCATCCCCCCCGGCTGCAGCCCCCTCTCTCTCTCTCTCTCCCTCCCTCCTGCCATGGGGAGCGGGGCGAATATGAACCGCGCCACGCAGTTCTACCTCATTGACCCTTTAACAAGATACAACCTCACACCCCTGCTCGGCCCCGGAGGCCCACGGGGAGATCTGAGGTGATCGCCAGGGTCAAAAGTGGATTGCTCCGCGGGGGGAGAGATGAGACACGGTCTCCCTTTTTTCACACATGGTGCCTGCCCATGAAAACCAAACATCAAAAGAATTTACCCCCCCACCCCAACACACACACACACACACACACACACACACACACACACACACACACACACACACACACACACACACACACACACCCCTCCCTGGGCCGAGTCCAAGATCTACACTAGATGCTTCACGGGAAACCCATGCACAACACTGCTTTACTTCCCCCCGCTTTAACTGGAACCTGTTTCTTATGTGAATAATGGGGCAGGCCATTAGCAGACGATTGGGGCGATTAAAGCATTAAATACATGGAGCGAGTGTATGACGGATCATTTGGCGTCGATGTTCTGCAGCCACACATCTCGGTCAGGCAGAGCCCAATGTCAATCACACCACTCAGTCAGAACAAGCGGCCGATTGGCTGATTCTGATCCAATTACACACAAGATGAAGGATTAGTGCGGGAATCGTTTTAGGCACAATTGAGGACACAATGAATAATCTTTAGTTCCTGAACGCCTGACTTGTAAAAGCAGAGGTCCAAACACACACAGAGTCTAACCCAGTGGTTCTCAACCTTTTCAGGCCGTGACCCCCCAAAATAATCACATTTGAACTGGGGACCCCCCACCCTGACAAGCACTTGGAATTGTAGGAGTTGAGGCATTCAATTTAGTTTGACTCTGTTCCAAAATTGTGATAATAGCAGATCTACAAGCTTACAACGCCTCGCAGCGCAGGTCTACAAGCAGATCTGCTATTTTCGGAGAGAGGGGAAAAAGAGCAGACCAAAAACAGTCAAGTTGACTAAATATTGAGGGTTTAAAAGGTTAACTGTAAATACACATTATACCCACTGAAAATACACATTAACGTGAATCCAACATATTCATAGAAAAGATAATGTATGTCAAACAAGTCTATGAAGCTACTGTATCTATGAAATCTATGAAAAAGTTTGCTCTGCAACACAATTTTATACATTATGTAGTGGGGGTCCCTGCTTCATCTCTCTTTCTCTGCTAAGGGGTCCTTGGTCTGAAAAATGTTGAAGACCCCCGGTGTAGACTATGTATTAGACCTGGGTATTACATGGAAAATAAATAATCCAGCTTGTTAAATATAAAACATCACAGTTCTGAGAGCTGTAATGTGATTCTAACTTCCATGTTAAAAGGTAATGCAAGTGCCGACATCATGCATGCAGTACAATTTACAATTCAGGCATTTAGCAGACGCTCTTAGTCCAGAGCGATTTACAGTAAGCTAGAACAACACAAGGTAATACATCAAATGCATAGAAATAGTCATCTAAGATCATAAGTAAACCAAGAACCTATAATCAGTCTAACAGTAGAATATCCAAAAAAGTAAATAATCTGTACATTCATTGGCGGCGGGTAATGAAGGCTAGGGTAGGCTAAGCCTTCCCAAATGTTATGCTGGGAAATTCTGGTAATTGTGCAAATTATATATAATATATGTGTGCAACATTATTTAGTTATTTTTTTGATAATAAATCAGTAAAATCAGGCAAAAATATGAATTAAATAACATAACCCTAACCTAACCCTAACCCTAACCCTAAAACCGAAGTAACCCAAAAACTAAAAGGAACTAACAAAATCTGCCCAAAAACCGCACATATTCGACTTTGGCGCCGCGGCCGACCCCCCAGCCATCCCAATTGTTAGGCTCACCCGCCGCCTATGTGTACATTGAAACTATACACAGACACACCACATCCTCAATGAGCTTTCGAAGGAGTCATTAGGGAGAAAACCGTAGTAGTCTTATCTCTTTTTTTTACATAACCATGTGGTGGCACAGGATCAATGCTTTCATAGGACTAAAGTATTTTGTAGGCCAAAGAAACTGAGAAAAGAACAGAGCATAACAAAAGTAAAACATAATGATGACTGTGTGTGTGTGTACAGTTAACCTCACTCGATTAATGGTCCGGTGTGTGCACTTACTGCGAATGCTTCTGGATATGGAAATGTTAACTGTACTATTTTAGGCAGGAGTCACATGAAGTGAGCTTCAGGTACATGAGAGAACTGGAAATGAGGGCGTTGGATATTGTGATACAGGGAATTTTTGAATTAGGACTGCAGGCTTCCATCCAAAGCCTTGGGTGGCATGAAATGCCTAAGTGTACGATTACAAGGACACAACAGAGTCTCAAAGTAGGATGCATTAACCTCTGCCTCGCAGGTGACTACATGCCGCGGCATTCACTGTGATAAACGAGCAACAAATTGGGTTTTTATGTAACGGCTGCTATTAAGCCATTAAGACCGGCAAAAGCATCTGTATCATTTTAGATTTCTTTGGCTATTCAAAAATAGCAGATATACAAGCTTGTAGATCTGCTATTTTAAAAACATCGTTAAACATTTTGAAAATCTTTGGATGTATATATATTTTTAAAGCGAACATTTTTAACTCAAATCTTTGCTGCTGGGGGGTCCCTGGAACAATATATTTTGAGATGGGGGTCCGCGGCCAAATACGTATCTAAAAATGTTTTCTAAATCCTAACAGTATGCTGCTACATCAGTGGTGCTCCAACTTTTCCATGTCATGGACCCGCAAAATTATATGTATTTGGCCGCGGACCCCCATCTCAAAATAGGTTGTTCCAGGGACCCCCCCCCCCCCCCCAGAAGCAAATATTTGAGATTCAAATGTTCTCTTAAAACATATATATATATATTCAAAGATTTGCACAAATTTTCACGATAAAAAATATCAGAAGAAAATATCAAGCTCATAGCGCGGCACTCTGTGCCAGCTATGAGCTTGTAGATCTGCTATTTTTGAATAGCCAAAGAAATCTTAAAATGACACAGATGCGTTCCCGGTCTTAATGGATTAAAGCAAAGCCCCGAGGTACTGTATCTGTTAAAGAGTTGTGTGATAACAATTCATCCAGGGGAGACGTTTTCATTGAACAGTCAGACATTCCCAGAGGACCTGCTGTAGTTTTACAAATGATCATCCATGTGTTCTCTAAAAGCTGATGCATTCCACTGTGAGACAACCAATCTTAACCGTTGTTTTTAAGGATATTATGTCACTGTCGGGCAGAAACCTTGTATGTCCAAAACCGTCACTTTTAAAGAAATCCAAAGGATCCAGTGTAGTTATTATTTAGTCGCAAGCTCCTTTTAATACTTTTCATTGTTTCAATATTCATAAAACCCAAAGACAGGCACATAACAACCACTTTCAATCTGGCATCCTTATTTTTGGCATTTCATTCTATAGGTGAAGATCGCATTTCATTATAAGTCATCGCATCACCGCGCTGTGAGCTTGTAGATGGACTATTTTCGTCGTATGACGAAGTATAAAATAGGGCATCCATTTATGAAAGAAATGGAACGGAAATACAATGTTTATACCGAACAGTGACGATATTATTGTTCACGTATACCTACGTGTGCGACTGTGCGTGCATGTGTGCTTTTGTCCATTGATGATGATAACCAGCCGCAAATGAAATTTGGCTACTGTCCATTACGGCACCAAGGCAGTACCATCTCTGAAGCCATTAGCTGGTAAACATGTAAACTACATGTGACCCCTGCCTGCAGAGACCTATTAGTTATGACTCCTGCTGGTGACAGTTGTTTACACAGCTAAGGCCGGTGCTCCTGAAACCTGGCCCGGGTTCAAATAAAATAATATCCAGTTAAGGAGAAGCCAGCCAAGATGTAATACAAGTGCATAACCGTAGGGAAAAAAGGGAAGGAATGTGAGAAATGTTAATGGGCTATTTTCTTCCACGAGTTTTTACTTTTTCTTTACCATTCATCTCTACCGCAGTCTTGTTTCATTGTTTGGTCCTTAAAACAAGGTTAGCAAGAAACCCTAATGGGGCAGGGAATGCAAAAAACTCACCACAATTGAGGTCGTCTGTGACGAGGCAGAACCTAAAAATGTGTTATGTTAAAATCATAATACAGCTTGCAAATTCCCCCGACAAATTATACTTAACAGATCCCAAACGAGGACAGAGGAGCTCTCTATTTTTATGTACAGTGTGTGTGTGTGTGTGTGTGTGAGTGTGTGTGTGTGTGTGTGTGTGTGTGTGTGTGTGTGTGTGTGTGTGTGTGTGTGTGTGTGTGTGTGTGTGTGTGTGTGTGTGTGTGTGTGTGTGCGTGCGCGCGCGCGGCGCGCGCGCGTGCGTGCGTGCGTGCGTGCGTGCGTGCGTGCGTGCGTGCGTGCGTGCGTGCGTGCGTGCGTGCGTGCGTGCGTGCGTGCGTGCGTGCGTGCGTGCGTGCGTGCGTGCGTGCGTGCGTGCGTGCGTGTGCGCGTCTGTGTATCTCTGTGTATCTCTGTGTCTGTGTGTCTGTGTGTTTCTGTGTGTGTCTAGGGCTCTCTTTGGCATGCAACCAGAACCAAGTGCATAAAATGTGCATGGCCTTGAGTCAACATAGACAACAGCAAGACAAACAACAACAAAGGCCGCAACCGCACGACTGAGCCAGTCATGCACTATATTACAGTGAACAGGGCTGGGCCCATTCGCAGGGGCTTGACGCAGGGCTAGGGCCCTGAGAGAGAGCGTAACTCAGTTCAATAAGAATGTTGTCAGACTGCACCCTAATGACTGCAGTCTTCAGAGAAGGCATCGTGGACTGTTAGAAAAGGACCCATAGCTGATCACACGACGCCCCCCCATGCAGCGACAGCTGTGCACAACCAGGTCAAGGTAATCCCATCCACGTCTACCGGTCTGGAGGGATGCAGTTCTGACGGGGCAGCCAGGATGGTTGTTCCAGTTGCGATATTAATTACATGATTGATGTTCCATCTTATTGCTTTATCCTGATAAAAGACGGATGCACTGTATGTCTCGTTCAATCATTCTTCCAACCTTATGCATCCTCTCTCTCTCTATCTTTCCCTCTCCCATCGCTTTCTTCCTCTCCACTCCCCTCTGCTCTGACCACATAAATCTAAAGGGGATGACCCTCTAAGACCTCTTTACATCTGACACGCACGCTATCTCTCCCTCTCGTTTTTTTTCTCTCACTCTCTTCCCCTCTCTCTCTCTCTCTCTCTCTCTCTCTCTCTCTCTCTCTCTCTCTCTCTCTCTCTCTCTCTCTCTCTCTCTCTCACTCCCTCCGCAGAGGGAGTCAGAGAGACAATGAGCTCAGAATCGGGGCCCACTAATGACTACCAGCCCCGGGCCTGATTAAAAACACACTGGGTGCTTCTGCACTCCGCAGGCAGCCATGAGGCCTTCCCCTCCTCACACCACAAGGCCCGAGAGCCAAGAGATAGAGGCACGGCCCCAATCTCAACACGATTCCACGCTCTAAAAAAAGCTTCTAAATCCCACGTAAGCCCTAGCCATTGTAGCACTCAAAGCTCTAGTCCAAGGCTAAATCCAAAGGCCAGTCCTTATTTAGTCCAAGTGTGCCCAATTACCAGTCCAGGCCTCAGCCAAAACCATAACAAAGCCTCACCGACTGCAGTCTCAGCCTCATAGAGGGCTCATGTGAGGAAGAAAAAAGTTTTGAGATATATGAACTACTTAAGGTGGGGCGTGCTTGATTTATCACGTCAAACACATCACGGATAAGTCACCTACAGAGAGACAGGATCAATCAAGCGCTCCTCTGGTTTTCCAAGTGTTTCCAAATGTACTCGTCGCCTACGCCTAGTGCGCCTGGCTTTATTCTTTATTTACTTATCCCAGTGTGGCTCATCGTTCCTCAAGCTCAAGACTTACCGTCGATTCGACGGACGGAAGCCGGGGTGTCGGACGGGCAGCAGGGCGAGTATGTTGGATCACCTTTACCTCTCCCAAAGTCCACAGTGGGACCCCCAGATTACAGACGCACTCCCCAGAGAGACACTTTATTGCATCTGACCAGCTCACTTCCTCTCCATACCGAAGGCATTGCATGCTGAGCTTTATTTTGATGTGGCGTGTAAGCATAATTAGAGGTCCCATAAAAGCGGAGGAGAGGGGGAAAAAAAAGGAGGCATGTCCATCTGTCGAGTGTTAAGGGGTTGGGGGGGTGCGTGGGGTGCGTGGGGGGGGGGGGTTAGAGCTTCATGTTCTGGATCACAGCACCCCCGTTGCTATGGCAGCAGCCATTCCAACAGGCACGGATGCAGATACCCCTTAATGGCAAATGAGGACCTGTGTGTGCATGCGTGCGTGTGTGTGTGTGTGTGTGTGTGTGTGTGTGTGTGTGTGTGTGTGTGTGTGTGTGTGTGTGTGTGTGTGTGTGTGTGTGTGTGTGTGTGTGTGTGTGTGTGTGTGTGTGCGCTGTGCGCTGTGCGTGCGTGCGTGCGTGAGTGCGTGTGTTTGTTGCTTCTAAACAGATTTGTGTATTTTCTCAAGGGGGCTCCTGGTTTCAAATTACCAGGCCTTGCAGATCGATCCAAAGTAGGTACCAGGCTCTGCGCACACAGGCGAACACACACCGACATGGAAAACAAGGAGCAGATATGTGGCCTTCTGCAGTAACACAACACTAGCCCTAAAGCATCTTCCCTGACTGCCCTCCGTCTCCTAACCACTTAAAACCCTCTATACATAGTCAAACGGACCTGAGCTGCCTCTGTACTTGGCCTGCTCTTGTTTCCTCCTACACCAAATCTCTTCGCCGTGCTTGTAGATCAGC
The DNA here is from genome assembly GCF_963280865.1 of Gymnoscopelus braueri. Classification (NCBI taxonomy): domain Eukaryota; kingdom Metazoa; phylum Chordata; class Actinopteri; order Myctophiformes; family Myctophidae; genus Gymnoscopelus; species Gymnoscopelus braueri. The sequence continues at coordinate 45,918,369 of NC_137605.1, forward strand.
TGTTTCTGGTGAAATGGCTCTGGCTAACCTGCATCTTTAGCAACACTGTAACAAATGAGTCAGGGTGCATTCGATTACATTAATACAAATACTATGGACTATGGTTACCATGCCATCATCTGGTATTAGCGCGGAACATAGTTCTCTAGACTCTTTCTGAGGTGTGAGTCCAGGGCAGTGGTTCCCAAACCTTTTAGCTCAAGACCCAAAAGAGACAATCAGTTTACCCGGGACCCAAATATGACAACAGCAGATCTGCAAGCTCACAACGTGTCGCTTCACACTGGGAATTTCTTTGATTATTTTTATTTCATTCATGAAATTCATGAAAACTAAAATAATAATAATTGACACAATTTAGGAAACAAAATATAAAGGGATATTCACTCATGACACACGAAAATGGATCCGCGACCCACAAATGGGTCCCGACCCACTGTTTGGGAAACAGTGATCTACTGTGGGGGGCAGAATTTCTGGCCCTGGGCAGCTCTCCCACCTGTGAATCCCTTCTATGACTTTTTTAATGCTTCTTTTGTGTTGTTGATGTTGTTTTTTTGTCTTCATTTACCACTTAGAAACGATTCCCATATTAGATTTTTTTACAGCCCAATAAACTTGAGAGAATCGAACCAAATTGGCTGGCCATATTTAGTAGCTTTATAAGAAAACATATTAAGGTGTAATTGCTCTCGGCAAGTGTGCTATTGAGAGAATAGCGTAGGTGAGGCTTACCAAACCTCCCTCCCTCTCGGAAGGGACACTGGACCTTTTGTCTGCTGCTCTGGAGTTTCCAATCACCATGGGGAAATATGGAGCGTATTATGAGATTTGTGTAATAAGTCCTTTTTTATTTCACATTTCCGAAAATGAACTTTTACAGTATGGTAAAAAATGTAGCCTGAAAGAAAAACATCTGTTTGGCATTTAGCGTTGCCAGCATATGGGATCCTCTGATGACAATGATTGAGGGTGGAAGAGTAGATCCCCCAAAAAAAGGGAACAAATCCACACACAGCGAATGTTCCTCCGCCGTGACGTGATAAATGGAAACGCGCAGAAGTGTTACCAAACTAGCCTTCTTGTGAAATGGATCCTCCGCAGTCTCGACTCGTACGCTAAACATCGCCCCTTATAAGAGCCGAAAACAGGAACATACGCACTGTAAACCCCTCTTCACTCAACTCACAGATCCAGCGTCTTGGCTTAGAATGAAGGATCTTTGGGGCAAATATAAACGAATTAGACTTAATTGAGTTTATTGGGTGCGGGAGAGAGGGGTGAACAGACTGTTGTTGCGGCGACAATGAAGACAATGAAAAATAGAGACAGAGATAACCCGCAGTTTGTCACGTGGTACCCTGAAGAATCTCCCTCTCCCTGTCTCCCTATAGAGAGTTCATGCCACTGCATGTTCGTTCCTCTGCTGGGTTTTTCTCGCCAGTGTTGCATGGCATCGGTGCACTGAAGGGGCCTTTCACTAGCTTCATCTGATACTGCTGTGACTTAGAGCAGGGAGCTCTGCTACAGGCAGCACTGACATGCATGGGTTAGTAGGTCAAACAGGGTACTATAGTCTTTCCAGACAGTTCAGAGGCTGGATCAGACCTATGTGATCTGCCAATACAGCATCAGACATACAGTACACTGCTGAAATCCTCCATTTTCATTTAGCTCTGGAGAGCGTAAAAATGGACCAAGAACTTAACCCCTTAACCACGTGAACCCTGTTCTGTTTATGGGCATGTCAAATTGGGTCCAACATTTGATGAAAATAGGTGAACATTCGCCGAAAATAGCAGATCGGCTATGTTCAGTGAAGAGATTTGTGGGGGACTGGAGAGGGAAGTACAGACCCCCGGGGGAGCTTGGTCAACGAGGTAGTGTTTAAGGGGTTAAAGCACTGTATACTTCGTCATACAACATAGTTAACGTGAAAATAGCTGATCTAAAATGCCCAAAATATGGACGCCAGGTTGAAACAATTAATTAATGCTGAGGAGTCAGAGCTGTGTACCGTAATGGCTGTGATAATGACAAACAAAATGGCTTGCAGTTATAATTTGTCCAGGAGTTTGTAATGGGGAGTGTGTGTACTATAGTAGCTAAACTGGTGTATCAATCAACCACTTAAACCCTATATACATTATTGATCAGGGTCCCCAGGTTGTCTTTGCTTGGTCCACTCCCTTTTCTCCCTCTACACTAAATCTCTTTATCGAAAATATCCGATGTGTTTGCCTATTTTCTCAAAATAAGAATAGGGACATAAGGGGTCATGTGGTTATGGCAAGGCAAAATAGCACCTACCTGTGCATCTAGTCTACCTGTGCTCATTGCCTCTGTCTCTCACACATACCCACACATACTGTACAACAAGGAGACCTGCGCATGCATGTAAAGAAGCTTGGCTGATGGGGCCTGGGAGAGAAAGAAAGAGCTCTGTTCATTGACACTGTAGCCTGTTCTCAGGTCAGGCCTTGGCTAGTGGTAATCCCTCTCAGGTGATGCTGTTCACATTCAGCCACTTCCAGCTGATCTGCTTAAATATGCCCCCCACCCCCCACCCCCCCACTCCGCCCCGCACTCACTCTCATCCCTAAAAGCCCCCTTCACCACTAGCAGCACAAGCTCCAAGGACTACTGCTATTCCACACCGCGGACCTCAGATCGCTTTTCAGCATTTCCGTAAAACGATCATCACATGGGCCCGGCTGGCACCATGACGACCTGATGCACACTGTACAGGGTTTCTTAGAACCAGCCAGAAAAGCACTGTGGAATAAAAGAAAAAAGTTACACTGCTTTGGCCGTGAGACACACGAAGTCACGCACACACTCACTCACGCACGCACGCACGCACGCACGCACGCACGCACGCACGCACGCACGCACGCACGCACGCACGCACGCACGCACGCACGCACGCACGCACGCACGCACGCACGCACGCACGCACGCACGCACGCACGCACGCACGCACACACACACACACACACACACACACACACACACACACACACACACACACACACACACACACACACACACACACACCAAGATAGAGCTCCCATCCTATCCTGCGGATTAGAGTGGCATCATGTGCAAAAGCCTTGTTAAAAGACATGCCATCTGCAGCGCTTTTTCACTTTTTCCAAAGGCAGAGTGGCAAGGGTGGTTTAACGAAGGCTTATTGGAGCATTCTCTTTTCCTGTCAGGCACTTAATCAACATATTACATTGCGCTAGAGTAACAGAATCCAACATTAACACTTAAACCCACAAACCTGGGACCTTGAAAACTATAGATATTCGACTATGAAAGCAAAATTGCCACGTGCATTTTTTGCCACTCCATCACAATGCAAAAACATCCTCACAAAGTCATGTAACAGACCTCAAGAGTCTATGAAGCAAAAGTTTCCAACTCCTTTACTGTCACTCAAACATATTTTGTTTAATATTAATATGAACATTAATCTTGTAACAGACAATCATCTATTATTATTATGATAACCAAATGGCTCTTTCATCTGTAACATCAGACTAGTGTCACATTGCATTTGGAAACAAACTGAAAAAAATGCCTCCTCAGTATCCAGTGTCTTCACACTCAAGTTAACTCTAATGCAGTTAACTATCAACGATCAAGATCAATCAATATCTGTCTGACAGTCAACATATTAAGAAAAGATAGACATACTGTAATAATAACTTAAAAACAGAGTAATATCCCATACAAAATGCATGTACCCCATGCCAGCTCAGCTTAAATATGCATTTGACAAAATAATGTGAAGGGTTAATAGTATTGCATGGTAATTGTTCACCAAGTTGAGTACTATTACCTAATCATTACTCGCTTTGACATCATGGACTCACAATGTATCGCTGTTCCTTCAGGCAACGTTGGTACTCCAGCCTGATTTTATGTAGTCAGCAGGTGGCATCATTAGCCAGAGAATAAAAATGAAAAGTAATACCCTTGAGTCTACCAATGATATCATAGCAGGGCTCATTGGCATGATTTCCTCATTTTTACTGTGCGGGCCGGGGGGTTAGGAGGTGTAAATTTAATATGTTTTTTCATCTGTTTTATTTGCAGACTAAAAAAAAAATACATTAACCACAGAAGAACAGAGGGCCGGGTCATGCCATGCAGCATGTTAGCTCGCAAGACAAGATCAGCCCAGAAACCACAAAGATCCCAATCTAGGCTTCCCTCATAGGTCTTAGTGGCATCTAGTTATTTGCTATGGCTGTTTTTCTCTCCTGACATCCCCTCATTATAATGGAATCTACTTCCCTTACACCTCACCGTGAAATCCAGCCGCATATATCAATGGCAAAAACTTTGTTTATTCAGCCACCCTATACCTATAAGGTAAAGCCATTTGTTAAATCATGCAGGGCGTGTTTTGCTATGCATAAAATAGGTATGCCTGGGGAGCAGAACATGGCCAAATTCAAATTTAGTTCAGAATGTCTGGGACTCAACACTCCTGAATGATTTGGATAGCTCCGTATGCGTGCCAGACAGACTGTATATAAAGCTGTCACAGGAACCTTGAGGGCAAGAAAAATATTCAAGCATTTCAGAATGTATTGAACAGTGATCTCTCACACATGCTTTTCTCAATACAAACTATGGTAAATAAAGGAAGGAACAAAAAAAAAACGCTTGGCCGACAGCCACCACTTTTATAAAATGTCACTTTTGGCCCCAGGTTGTGTTCCACCCTCGCACACCTCGGCCAACATTAGTTATCAGGGCACAAGACTGTACATTGTTTCTGCAGGATTAGCTTGACAAGTGAAATGCACAGTTTAAGAAAGAGTCCTTCTGCTAAACAATGTGTAATGCTCAGTCTAAAGCTGTTCTTAAGGTCAAATATGTAAGTTAACCTCTTGATCTCATCCCCGCCTCTCCAATACCCAGCACAGCACACCCAAACCCACCAGGGAAAGGATTGCAGACAAACAAAAACAATATATAGAATGTGTGAATAATACAGAGAAAACATAAAATTACTGTGGACCTATGACTTTGTCAGTTTATCCCAAATCTAAACCCTCAACTTAACCAGTTTGAGGGAGAAGAAAAAGAATATTACAAACAAAATTATATTAGTATTACCATCTGAAATCTTACAATCCTTTGAGAGAAATAGAGGGGCAGAAAAACGTGTGTGTGCCAGTACCCCGCAGTGATTGCCTGATTATTTGCAGATGGGCAGTGGATGGCTTGCAGAGTGTGGAGGTTCCCTTGGCACGCAGTGCATATGATTACATCTGTGATTGCCTTACATTTTACAAGCACACCAAAAATGTGAATTTAGACGAGTTGCCCGACTGTGGCTACTCCAGTGGTTCTCAACCAGTGGTCCGGGGACCACCAGTGGTCCTTGAGGGGGTTCCAGGTGGTCCTCAGTTAAATGATGCAGAGTTGGTAACCAAATGGACCCTTATTAGGTAGATCTTTAACTCTTGAGAACCATTTGGTTTCATTTTACAGTTAAATTATCTGAATTACTTAATTTACAAGAATTCTACAAATTAGAATATTTTTTATTTTTGATCAACGTTTGCCTGTCGTCTCTCCTAATCAATAGAGCATGGAATTGTGGACAAACTCTCATCCAACGACAACAAAATATTCAAATTTTGGGGTCTCTGAGAGGCTAAATCTCATCAAATGGTGGTACGTGGCTCAAATGCTGAATAAATAATGGACCTTGATATGAAAAGGGTTGAAAACCACTGGTGTGGAGTATAGTGCCCAGCCCAGTGCGCAGTTCAGATCGACTGGCACTTTCGTCATCACACCAAGGACTTTGATTATGTCACTGGTAGACTGGCCCACAAAGGGGCTTTGCAACAGCCGGCAGTTTAATTCCGCTGTCTACTCATTCATCCCTAGTAGTAGTAGTATTTACTAAGGGGCTGAATGGCCCTGCGCTTCTTCCCCAAGGCGATTGTTATACGGGTTGGTTGCCTACCAACAGTTCAAAGTGGTTATGAGATCAATTAAAAGCAGCTTAGGGAGTTGTAGATGGGCATAAGACAGGGGTCTTCAACGTTTTTCAGGCCAAGGACCCCTTAGCTGAGAGAGAGATGAAGCAGGGACCCCCCCCCCTACATATTGTATAGAATTGTGTTGCAGATTAAACTTTTTCATAGATAGTTTCATAGACTTGTTTGACAGCACTATCATCAATGTTGTATAAATTAATGTTTTTTGTTTATTTATTTTTACACTTTATAGCTTCTCTGTTAAGTCATGTTAATGTGTATTTTCAGACATTTAACCACTTAAAGCCTCAATACTAAAATTGACCATTGGCTCTGTACTTTTTTTTCCTCTACAAGAAACCTCTTTGCCATTAATTGCAGATCTACAAGCTCACAACACCTTGCAGTGCGAGGCGTTGTGGGCTAGTATAGATCGGCTATTTTTGGCTATGTTCCCCTCACTCCCCTCAGAATCCTATCACACTAAGATTTGGAGGACCCCCTGTAGTAACTCTGAGGACACCCTAGGGGTCCCGGACCCCCTGTTGAAGACCCCCATAAGACACTGGAAGGGGATTCCGAATCTACTCGTGAAATAACCCCCACAACACAAGTAATCATGTATTCTATATGGCCCGAGCCGGACCAGTTGCTTTTTTACCAATTATTTTAAACAGCTTCACATCTAATGAACACTTTTCCTTGTTAATTGGCGCTAATAATTGGCGGACAGGTTGAGGCGACAATGAAAGTGAACATGTTTCATCGGCCGTTATGAACCCTAAGTAGGCTATAGGACACTTATATACGTCTTCAATTCGACTGCAAATTTAAATTATTGTGAGCAAACAAATTACGGTACATAGGCGCAGTCAATTTTGCCCAAATTACGCACTATGTTTGGAATCATTAGGCAACATATATAACACCAGATACCTTTTGAAGGTAATACCAACCACTGTAGCAAATACATTTCCTAAATTCTTAAATATCTCCCAGGTGACTCTACAGGGTCACAGTCAGAACAAGTCAGTGTTGTCAAGTAGGCTAAAATAGTGGAGGTGTAGCCTAGGCTTTCCAATAGCATGCCATTAACACGCACACTTCAAGTAGCTATAGGCAAAATATGCTTACATAAAGTGCATACAGACAGTAGGCTAGGTAATAGGCTGCACAGCAAAATCCCCATGCAGTGTTAATTTATCCATGTGTAACTCAAAAGAGTGTAGGCCTAAAACACTTAACACCACGAGTTACATTAAGTCAGGATTTACTGTATAGGTGGTTGTCTGTAAAAGCAGTGCAACTACAAAACTCATTTAACTTCAGTCAACTTTAAGCCTACAAGTGCTGTGAATAATGTGACCGTCCGTCATTAGTGGTCATTGATGGATAACGTGCATTATACAGACTCCGCTTCCAGAGTCGTCCCGCTACCAGTGGTCATCAATGATGTCCGTTACACGGACAAATCTGTCCGTAGCTCGAGTTGGCCTTGTCAGTGACACATTTTTGATTTCGTTTTTACATAACATCATAATGTTTCTTTTGATCATAAGACCCCAAATACTGAATGTCTGTCTCCAGGTTTTCTTCAGAATAAGTATGACACTGATTTACTATGACACTATATATGACACTATGACACATTAGGAGTCCACTAGTAGCCTACTAGTGGTTCTCAAACTTTTATTTTATTTTCAAGGACCCCCATAACTCTGAGAGTGTAGCCTGCAAATATACACTCTCAGAGTTACAGACCTGTAATGGTCATTCAGGGCTAATCTCTTTCTGAGTTTCTGGTAATAATATTAGGCTACTGTCTGCTCATTTGCATGTCCGTGGCAAAAATTTACATTTTTCACAAAAATGTCCACCACAAGCCAGCATGGTGATGACCCCTGCTCCGCTACTCGTTGTCACATTAAACCCACAGAGGACGCATCCTTAACGGTTCCTACCTCGTTTGTTTCGCCTCCAGCGATGCGACGACGGCGCCTGACAGTTGCTGTACTCCATACAGTTCAATACGATGAGGGCGAAGGAGAACAGCCGAAACTGCATCTGGACGACTTATGATCTGTTGTTCCGACTTGAATAATAAAAAGTAGCCAGCGGGGGCTTTAATAGTTGGGATGAAGAATTCTCCGATGATTCAGTGTCCTGCTCCAGCTTCTTGGTTGATTGATCCCACAATGTGTCAAACATCAGACGAGAGGCGATATAGTATCATCACACCGCCGATTAGAACCATTTTCTGAAGCAGCGCCGCTGGTCCTTATTAAGTCACAAGTGGGACCCTTTGGGTTCTGCGGAAACAAACGACAATAAAGGAGGTTGTTAATGATAACAGTTTGTAACAAGATCAACACCTACTACGCAAAAATAATGGCAAAAATAAACAAGACTATATCATGTGATACACTGTTGTTCTCTGTGTTAATGTTCTGTAACAATAGCAGAAGTATTGAGGCAATGCGTTCGGCTCACATGCACATTTATTTTACGCTCTCAAAGCATGACACCCCCAAAAAAATGAGCGCAACCACCACGCGTAATGGTCTCAAGATGCTCCGGGTTCCAATGCAATGCAACGGCATCATATCATTTACCTGCATTAAATGCGAAGTAAATCCGCTTCGGTCAACTTTTTAGGTTCCCTCTGAGAGTAAGAAGTGCGGGTCGGGAGGAACATACAGCATCCCTTCTTGTATATGAAAACTTATTCTTCAGAGAAGAGAACAGAGGTCCGAACTGAAGAGGAACAACAAGAGGGTTTCTCTTTTTCTCTCTCTCTCTCACACACGCGCTGATCAGTGAATTGCTGCTTTATTCCATTTACCTGGAGTGTTTTCCTGACGTGTCCAGTCGAACAGTTATATAGTGGCAAAACTTGTTAATGTAATAACGTATGTACTTTGAGGATGATGATGATGATGATGATGATGTAGGAGGAGGAGGGAGAGAACGAGAGCCGGTCAGATCTCCTCCTGTTGGATCGTGTGCGTGTGTCTGTGCGCGCTGCTGGTAGTGTGGTAGAGAGACTCCAACTGGTCCTGATGCTTGGCTCCTTCTTTCTCATATAGCTGCTGCTATAACGCCGTGCGTGTGCGTCTGTCACGTGGAGGGTTCTCCATCCATCTGTGGTGCTGCCTGCTGCTCACAAGAAGAACTCCCCTTGTTGGCCAGAGGAGGAGAGTGGGCTGTTTTTTTTCCTCCTTTACTTATGATTGTGAAGATGACATTTCTCGCCCCCCCCCCCACGGCCCCCACCCCCAGGCCCCCACCCCCCTAGTCTGACTATACTAGCCTCTGTTCGAGGTTGCCCCAGGGTCCTAGTGCAGATGTGGAGGCTAATACACTGACTGAATCCCACCAACAGCACTGTCTGGAATAGTTTTTATTTTAAGGGTGAAATTATAAGCAGACCACCGGGTGGGCGTTTATCACCCCTCTACACTGTTAAACCCTGAGTGTTAGTTTAACTCAGAGTCTGAGTGTATACAAGTGGAAGCAAATGGACACTTAAGTGTCCATTTGCTTCCACTTGTATACACTCAGACTCTGGGTTAAATTTTGTATTTTTTGTATTCTTTCAGAGTTAAATCAACCCAACTACACAGATGATTTTACTGTGTACTTGGAGGGAAGTTCCGTGACCAAAGACTGGTTATTGCATATCGGAATAAGTATCAGTTTTCCCCATTTTGTTCATGATTCGCCTATTGAATAATTAAAGGTTGGCCAAGAAGCAAATATCTGCATAAGTGTGAGTAATGAGGTGGGCTTGTCGCACCCCCTTTTATTGTACATCTTGGACGTGGCCACACCAAAATTAGTGGTCTAATTGTTGGAGAGGCTGTAATTGTGGTGAAAGGATATATATTATTCAATTATTTACGATGCTCAAGGCTCAAAGAAGACTACGCACTGACCCGCGTGACCCCATAAACGTGGACAACTTGAGGCTGTTCAGTGGTCTTTACCATTGGGCCTAAAACCAAAAACCTGTTTGGTAATGATCCTCATTAGAATCCCCCCCTTCTCATTTACTGAAACTGAGATTGCAGGAACCAAACCGGGGTTAGACCCAACCTACCTTGAGGGAAAGTCATGGGGTTTGGCATCCATCCACTCCACAATGATATTCAACATTTGGCTGTAGGTCAACTCTGCAAATCGCCTAGGGGAAATAATTACGAGCAGATAAAAAAAAGAAGCATGGATTAAATGTGTCAGCGATGTTAAGAAAGGGGAAAGTCTGTGATGCGTGAACAAAACAACGAGAGGTTACTATATTTGACTATTTTGGGAACATTTCCGGCCCACAATCATCATAGTCAGCAAATGCTTCATGTCCTGATTGTAATAGCACTTGTAAATGCTCTACCCATTTCAACCACTAGGTGTGGCACTTAATCTTTTATTTATGCTGGGAAATTATTTTTCATGTGGATGGGATATTTCAAGGCTTTTGTGTGTGCGTTTCTAACTCGGTATATAGTCGCCTGACAATCACATTATAATTGCATGTACATTCAGCCCATCTTACATTCTGAAAAGTTTTGAAATCAAGAAACATGAAAACAGAAAAAAATGTTTTTAGATAGGGTAGCCGGTAGGTCCAGATAGGTACAACCCCATCCATGTTCACTAAACACATTTTTATTTAGTCACATATTTAATTAACACACTGGTCTTTACTTGGGACACCAGAGAAAGGGAGACTTCTACCCTCAAGCAATAAAACACACATACACACACACACACACAATGCAAGTTTCCATTTCATCACTGGAACTGCTCGCAAAACCCTTTTTGTGGGGGGAAAACCTCTAACAATATGTAAAAAAAGAACCATGGACGTTTCCTTGCCAAAACCGATAGTGACCTTTCTCCTGACTTTGTTTATTTATTTATTCAGAGTGCAGTGACAGACATTGTGGTTGGGAGGACTGTTAGCCACAGGCCTGGTGTTGGTCTGGACGTCTCTCTAAAACAACATCTAAGAGTGCACTGGTAAGGTGAATGCGATAATTTAAGCCTAGAGGACTTTTATTTTCATGTGTCATTGGGGGGGTGTACCGGTAAACCAATCACTTTGTTCACTTCATCCTTCTCTTTCTCTCTCTCCCCCTCCTCCATCTTGACCAGCAGCCCTTTGCAGTCCACGGTAGACGAGGTGACGTCAGCTTTTGAATGGTCTGGCTCCGAGCCCTGGGTGCCATAGCAGCAAGGATGGGAGCTGCTCTCCTTCCCTCGACAAAGACACAGAGCGGTCAACCCTGGCAGCCCTTGACGAAGACGCTCGGTCCTCACTGGCGATGGTCATGTCAGCACTGGCGATCAAAAAAGGTGTTCAATGTGGGAATGAGGAGGGTAGGGTTAAGCCGTATTCACACGTCATCATACGTCCGTGTCATATGTATAAACTAGGCTTTAAGCAGACAGAGCGCATTAAATGACTAGTTATCGAGTAGGAAGAGAAGGGGGTCGAAAGGCTGGGGCTGTAAGCTGTTGTGATAGAGGGAGGAAGGGGAGAGAGAAGCGAGTTGTGAGAGAGCAGAAAGTAGAGAACAGGGGGAGCAGGACATTAAAATGATTGTGTCCGTCTGGCTAATGGTTCTTTATGGCTCCCTCATGTCCTCCGATGGGAAGGATGACTGGCAGAGAGTATGACCACTAGTAACTGTACATCACCTCCGCTTGCCCCCTTCATCTCACTTCCCACTCAGTGAGACTGCCCGCTACGGTGAACCTACCACTAAAACACCATAAAACCGACAGACTAAACACCCATTCATCATTACAGCGCATACATGGGCCGCATCGCACAGAACAGTCTTAGCCGTCCCACTCAGTGACTCAATACACACATTAAAACTTCATCAAGTATTACCAATACAAAAAAGTCCGACCACTGAAACCTAAACCGCCATTTGTAATGTCCAGAAATAAGGCAATCATGGGTGAAAATGGTTTTAGGTCTTTCTTTTTTTATTGAATCAGTGAAAAAGTACTCTGCTTCTTGGGGGACAAGTAGGAAACAAAACAGGATGTAGCAGAGATGATGCATGGAGAACCGGGACAAAAAGAAAAATTCTTCTATGTGCTTCTAAAATCCACTTTCTTGACCTGCCCAGTTTGGAGTCTGAAACATAAAGATGAAGAAAAATACATCAACATTTGAGGAGTTAGTTTTGATTATCAAGAATGATCCGATACAAACACTTTGTTGTTAATTGTGAGAAGAAAAAATGTAAAAGAAACAAGATACACGTGCAAGCATTTAACGTGACGTTTCCTTCTTGTAGATGTATAACTTTGTGTGTGTGCGTGTGTGTTCTATTGTTACACAAGGGGTGGTTGTGAGAGTTGACAGGGACCCTCAGCAGCCTACCCAGATGGCAGGCAGTAAATGCACTCTATATGTAAGTGATTTGTAGCCCCGAGGACAGCAGGATGTAATGGTGCTCTGTGAGTTGTTTGCAGCCTCTTTTGTCTAATTACAAAAAAACTCCTTAATGAAGGGGAGGGGGGGCTATGCTTTTTACAGGACAGGGTTATAGCAGCTCTCCCGCTGCAGATATTCAAACAATAAGGAGGAGGGTAATTGCGCACATCAAACGATACCCTCTCTAGAGCTGCGCAGTTAAAAAGTGAACATTTAATGTGCACGTTGTAATTCCACGGCCTTGGCCCTTGCGTGTGTAGACTGAAGGACAGTGAGGTGGGGGGCTAATGCATCAATCCGCTTTTACTGACATGCCTCTCTTTACCAACTTCAAGGAGCTGAGGGGCAGGTTGGGAGGGCTAGGTCAGAGGATGTGTGATTATGACATTCTGGGTAGTTGTAGTAGTTTCAACGGCCTAACATGCCACTCATCCGCGCAAGGTCAACATCAAAACACACGCACTGGGATGACAGCATCCACAGCCAAACATCTGCGGGAGCTCCTAAGTGCAGGGAACTCCAGGGCTTTGAGTAATGTTCACCAAGAGCCAGTTTGAGTGTGAGTCCACCTTATTTACGTTGCAGAGCTGAGTCACAGAGCTTGGGCCTCGTTTTACGGCTGCATCGGAATCTACCTTGTCATTAGGCCTTTGAAGGGCAATGGAAGGATGAAAGCGTTAGCTCTGTTAAACTTGCTCTTACTGGTTTATTTCGTGTAAAGAGAGCTTTTGTTGATGGTTGTTCATCAACATTCTTGGGCCCAGCTCTCCTGAGCTGATCATTTGAGAGGCTTTGAACTGCACTGTGCTCATGTCGCCCTTCCAGCCATGTGATCAGTCAAGGAAGGGTTGGTGGCCTCTGGCTAAGGACGAGGGTTCACCTATAGGTTTGCCGTGCAGGTGCGTCATGCTCACCTCGTTCCTGCTGCTGTGGGCCTGTTTCTTTTCAATGTTCATGGCCAACATTTGGCTGCGGAAGGAGAGGCTCTTGGTCTTCTCAATCACCTGCTGGTACGGCGACACAGCGTTGTTCCCCATAACCACATGACCCTAGGAACATAGGAGGGATGGCAACAGGCACACGGTCAGGACAAATAAGCCTATCACATTTGGTTTTGCAAGACACACCCACAAAAAAAAGAACACCAAAACAGTGGTGGAATAGGTCGCATTCACATCATCTAGATAATTCTATGTCATTCCAGCGGAGTTGGGGTATGATTTGCTGATTACAGAGAGCCTGTGCTGTGATGCTTATTCCAAAACATGCAAGACCAACTCTGAGCGGCACTAAGGGGACCTCAAGAGGTGGGTTACAACGTCCTCACAATATACCCTTCAATTACAAAAAAATATCAGTAAAGGTACATTTTAGTCATATTCCCTCAACGGTCACACCTAACAGTATGTGGAAGCAACGGCCCCCAGTTTGAGGAAAGGAGGGGGGGGGGGGTCTGTTGGGGAATCTTTGATTAATCAATCAAGTCCTGGACTGATTGATTGAGGAGGCAGACAGGGGGCGTCTTACCAGCTTGGAGTCTATCTTGGCATCTAGCCTGGCGTTGCGGATAAGGTTGACAATCCATCTCTCAGCCTCATCGGGCGTCATGTTCAGCTTGTCTGCCAGCATGCTGTGGAAGGGAGGCAGACACACACCATCAGGTAGGAAGATACGAAAACGGTAGTGGGGGGTTTATCTACTGTAGGCGCAAGACGGTGTCAGGGCAGATCCCCCTGAACATGCAATATGAGTTTGTGTTTACTGCTGAAGAAGCTGGATAGACAACACAATCTCAGGAGCTGTTTCCGAACTAAGTTTAGAGGATAATGGTGTTGGGTTAAAGAATGCATTGTCTGGCTATGAAATGGGCCTATGTGGGCAAATATCCTACGCAGTAAACTCCTCAGTGTTAATTTTGCTCAAGATTGTGTAAAAATGTTACTGTGTAGTATTCTGAAACTGTAGATTTCTATACACAACAAAATATGTGGCTACACATCAACATGATGGATGTTGTACATTATGTGTTGTAGCCAATTAAGTGACAACATTAATAAATGACCAGCTGCTATTAAAGCGACAATGTTAATGAGCGAGTGACAGTGACTGTACTTGGGGCAGAAGGGTGTATAACATAAAACAGAGAAAATGCCAGCAGACAGACAACACCTCCATGGGTTTGACAGGAAGGGGAGCATGATTTAGAGCAGGGGTTCCCAAACGTTTTCAGCTCCAGACCCAAATATGGTGCCTTCTCAGGATTCAAACTTACAAAAATACATGATGAATTAACTACTTAAGCCCCATATGAATTAACTACTTAAGCCCCATAAAGAAACCCAACTGAAAATAGCCGCTCTACAAACTAACAACATGCTGCGATGCGAAAGCTGGTAGATCTGCCCTCTTTTACCTATTCTGGAAAATGTGTGGAAAAGAAATTGTGAAAATGTGAACATTTCTTAAACATTTCTGGAAGATTTATTTTTGTGGGAAAGGTAAAAAAAACCTAAAATATATCTATGACTCATAAGAAACAGGTCCATGACCCCAATATTTGGGAAACACTTGATTTAGAGACTCCCGAAGCCAACTCAATTAGAGGCAGTGGAACTTCCCCCTTGTTCCGAGTCTGTTCGCCTTCCTCTTTGATCCCTCTCTCTCTCTCTGTCCTGGACATACCGATTCTCTCCACCTGGTCCCCACAGGCGTGTGTGACACACCAGCCCAGGACCAGCTACTGTCCCTCAAAATGAAAGCCAGGTTGCAGCCTGTGCCGCTGTTTGATACAGCAGGACGTGGATGTGTCACAACAGAGGAAGGGAGGTGGGGGGTGCTGGCCGCTACTCTTTGATCCAAAGAGTGCAGCTGGCCTCCCTTGTGGCTTTCAAAATAACTAGACCCCCTTGATACCGCCATCTAGACCCCCTCCCCACGTTTCCTGCCGTCCCACCCACCCCCCCAATTTCATATAAGGGGCCTATAAATATCCCTGCCCCCTCTGCCCGCCACACTGCCCACAATTACTACAGCTACCCTACTCCTCAGGAAAGACACCTCACACACACACACACACACACACACACACACACACACACACACACACACACACACACACACACACACACACACACACACACACACACACACACACACACACACACACACACACACACACACACACACACACACACACACCCACCTTTGAACAAACCTTATTAACACACATGCTTGGGAAATAGGTTACTAATTTGAGTGCAAGGCGGCATGAGTGTACTTACTATGTGTGTGTATGTGTGCGCAAAATAACAGGGGTTATGAGGTCTGTATAAAAACAATTTACCCCACTAATTATCACTTCCTGGTCCATTAATCACATTTTGCGAGTCTCATTCAGTGAAACAGACCAGTGAGTAAGCTAGAACCTGGCCAGACCAAACCACTTCTCACGCTATGGGTCCGCACAGACGCATCCCACAACCGCTAATGCCAGCAGGACGATTTGGACTGTCGCTCCAAGACCCGGACTTCTTTAAGACTTACTTCCTTGTAAATGCCCCCTTGAAAGTAATCTCATTTACGATAATGTTTGCCTTACCTCAAGGCTCGAACAGAAGAAAAAAGAAAAATCATCCAAACCCACTAGGTTTCTTTTTTTTTCTTTCAAACTGTAGCAAAAACCACATACAGGAGGGGGCTGAAATGACATCAGTGTCTGGAAGGGTCGTTAAGACATCAACAACAAATAAATAGCATTACCTCAGCATAATAGACAAAATAGAGTGTGGTCTCCCAATGACAGTGCATGATCTATCAGCACTTTCACCACAGAAAAGAGACGGAGGAGGTGGACAGCAGGACAGAAAAACACCAGTTAGGCACTGATTCATGTGAACCTCAACAGCCCAGAGGAGTAAAGAAGCATGGAGGGAGGCTGATCAACCTGCCACTCAGAGAGACGTGATTCGACCCGCTAAGCTCCGCCGGACGGACAATTATGCTTGGGCTCAGCAAAACCTGTGGAAAACGATGCTTGGCAAAGAAATCGTTCTTATGGATCATTATTTGGGACCTAACAAGCGTGGAAAGTGTCGGCTGTCAAGTGACGTGAGTTGGGATCGTGATGGCTAACACATGTCTGCCATCACAAAGTGACACCGTTAACACCAGAGAGGCCAACGCAGGGCCTCCTGTCAGAATGAGGCAGCGCTTTGTGGTAGAAGCCTGTATGCCTGATGTCTGCCCATGCATAGCAAATGGTTCATTTGAGGGATAATCACAGTGCATATTCACAGCCAAAGCCAATTTGTTAAAGGTAATCCGAGGATGGCTGTACACAATAATCCGCCACGACCTTGCTCGCCAGTGGAAAAACTGTGAAAAACAGCAAATCCCTAAAACGATTGTCAAGTCTAGCCTACTTCTGACGCATTCACACTTATTACTGAGGATTCAAATAATAAAGGGCAAATACAAAGAAGTGTTGTTTTGGTTTCGGCTTATCCCAGTGATTAAGTGATTGCTGCACAGGGGTGTTGGGTATTTTGTTTGGCAATTTTGCAAAGTGGGGGCACATGTCAGTCCAAGCCCCAGTCAGATATGAACATCAAAACAAACACAATCGAGTTTAACCGTCAAAGAGTTCATCAAACCCTTAACCCCTCTGAACGTAATCTATCCAGCATAGTGCAGGACACAGTACAGAGAACCCCCAAAAGGCTCTGGGTTCAAAGATCTCTAATCTAATTTATAAAAGGAAAATCAGGCCATGCTTTCCTCATAGGAAGGGCATTTGTGTTTCAGAGAGGGGCAGCCTTTATCTTGCTGTGTTTCTGAGGCAGGTCCTTCTCATTAAGGCCTACATAGACCCTGGAGAGCAAATAAGAGCAAGTTGCAGGGGGAGAGAGGGGTAGCAATGTGAGGAGATGTGAGAGGGGCAAGAGAGAGTGCCGGACTTACACAACCCAAACTATTGACATCCTTTGGCCCTTAAGCCAAGCAGACAGCTTCCATGACTGGTTTTGTTTTACACAACCATGCCCCTGTTCCTTGGGGGAGAGGGGATCACTTTCATTTCGACCCCTTACTCACTCTAGCTCCTGAGCTTTTTCGACTTCAGGCTACAGGACTCCTCTGTGTCTCAATACCAACCTCACACTAAGGTAGAAGGGTCAGACGTAGGGGTATAAATGGGTTAGAGAGGAGAAGAAGGAGGAGGAGGAGGGGGGAAGGGGGTCTTTCAAAAAAAGTAGCCCCCTTCTTAACATGGCTGGGCTAAAATGAATGCATTGTTAAACACTACCATATGATAGCATTTGGAGATTCCAAGCCATTTGGAGCAGCCCCGCTTTCGGCTTGGGGTAAAATTGATTTTTCGGGAAAACCGAAATGACCGTGTGGTCTTTCTAATGACTCAATTGTGAGGTGGAAAGATCCTCCATTTTAGGTCCAAATACACAATACTGGGTAAATCCGTCCAACTGCCAGTGAACAAAAATACAATTCGGCAATGGGAAAAGACTGTCCACTCACACCATTTCCAGTGCAGCAAGGGCTAAACAGCCGTCTCTGGCACTTACTTAAAACGTCAAAGAACAAGTGTGCCATTTGAGGTCGATGAAGGGCCTTGCGAGCAACAAATCAATGTTAGAAGGGATTTATTCCAGTAAATCACACAATAAAAACAAAATTAAAGAGGAAATACACACACTGGGACATTCAAAAAGTCTAGACAAAAGGATGTATGTGTGCAATTATGAGTGCAGGCTTGAATCGCAGGGTCACATTTTCACTGCCTACAGTAAGTTTTACATAAGCCTAGTTACTGCATACAATAACTAAATTACGCCAAATTCTGGTCTACTTCTGTGTCCCATGCCATGGGCAAAGAGCGAGCAAATATCTGTGAAAGTATCACGGCCAGCAGGCTGTAAAAATGGCCTCATTAAAAACAGGCATCAAATTCATTCGGGTCCATGCTTGGGTGCAAAGGGCTTCTGGGTAGAGGACTAATGACTTGGAATTTGGGCGTTTGTCAAAAATAGACAATTCTGTCATAACACCGAAAATAAACAGGGAAATCCCTGACACTGCCCACAACGTGTCCTCCTGCTGTAGAAACCTCAACAAACAAACCTGAAAATACTGAAAAAAAAGGTGAAAAGTAGGAAAATCACCGTTCAACTTCCTATTTCAATGTTACCACTAACCTTTGTGGTCTTTAACAAGTAAATGGATCCAATTGCAGTAAGACTGCCAAAAAGAGCCAGGACTCCTAATCAATTCCAGACAATCTGCAACTGGAGATTTCGACAGAGCCCGATCATGTTCCATGGTTCAACCTTGACTACAGACCTCCACAGCTCTATATAACAGTCAATGCAATCATTTACGTGTCAAGAGAAGTAATTCATTCCCTCTTTCCACTGAGCATCATATGTTCAGGGTAGCATATTTGAAATGCAAGCCTGCCTTCAGTGTTTGAACATACCAAATATGCCTGAGGGGCAACATAATGCGAATATGGCTTCCTCCATGCACAGGGCCATTTGTACTCTACAACGGTGAGGTAATCATGATTAAACAAGACACCTACTTATGGAGTTAACATGATATCAGAGATCTAAGGCATGACATAGGAAAATCCAGGCATGCAAACACAGAGGCTAATAGTCCGGAAGGGTGGATGCTCTGAAAACACATCTTTATATTTGTCATTTTCTAAAATTTATGTAAAGAGGCAGCCCAATCATATAATCTCTCTTAATTGCATACAATTACTATAATCTCTTTTTTCCCCCTCTAATGCTCACTATAATTAGCATTGACTAAATTTCTTGGTTTGGTGGACATCCAAGGTTAATTTATTTTTCATGTCACAACAGTGTATTTTGAACTCGGGTCAGTAGAGCCCCTCAGAACCCCCTGACCCAATACAACCCAGAGGAAAAATGCCTGAAAAAGGCACGATGGTTGGGAACGTCTGAAGCCATCTCTAAACTCTGACCTCTTCCTGGGAGAAACCTGTCTCTGGTTTGGGCTCACCCAGGTGGTCTTTAATGTCTAGTGAGCAGAATGGCCGCCGGAGACCTGGTAGTACTTAAACTTCTAAATGCCTAATCTCTAAGTGTGTGATCAGCATGCGTGTGTGTGTGTGTGTGTGTGTGTGTGTGTGTGTGTGTGTGTGTGTGTGTGTGTGTGTGTGTGTGTGTGTGTGTGTGTGTGTGTGTGTGTGTGTGTGTGTGTGTGTGTGTGTGTGTGCGCGCATGCGTGTCTTTTCGACTAGGGAGGACAGGGCAATAAACACTTATCTGTACGGGACATTCCACTAAATCACAAGGCTGTTGTTCGTACTTCCTGCACTAAACAAGCCTAGCGATAGAACGTAGCAGAGGGCACTTCCTCATAGTCTTGAGGGGTTCTGCTGTATTATGCTGAAGAGTGACAAAACGAATAGACCACCTTCCTGCAATACTAACAATGAGACGTGAGATTTCACGCGGTAATCCGATCAAGTGACCGACCTGATGCTGATACACTGATGTATTCTGCAGAAAGTCTCAAAGATGAAGAGGCGGGCGTTCTCAATGAAGTCCTCCAGGCAAGCAACCAGAAAGAAGTCATTCACAAGAACCTAGGAGAGAGAATAGGTTAACGTTACTGTAAATATTATACCAAGAGTTATTTCAGTCAGTGTATAGGCTAGCTGAAACTAAGGTTTCTGGAAGGTTAAGACAGTGAAATGAGGACAGACTTCAGGCCTTTTCAGAGACTCGCTGATGCAATCAAGACCGGGCTTTCTGACTGAACGGTCCCTGAGAGCCATATAAGTGCAGCATTACAGGTTTACTTCTTTGTCCTTTTTTGGGGATTCAAGTCTGATTCAATTGTGGGAAAACTCAATTCACTGAAACCCAAGTCAAATTAAAACAGAACAGGGAAAAACTAAATCACAGTTTTTGAGATACAGGCACACAGTGAATGAGGTAGGGAAGTCCATTTTGGTCACATTTAAGTAACAGAGCGGTTTGCTTTGGCACAAGCCTAAAAGGAGAAAGCCCCATCTGTTTAAAAAAAAAGTAATCCCAGGCCACTCAGGGTGCTCCAAATCAACCACAAATCTTTGAATTCCACGGTCTCCACATGAAACAAGAATGCGAGAATGGAGCCAGCCACTGAACTGACCACAGTGGCTGTGACTTATCACCCTTCATCTCCTCCGGTGTTGCCGTGTCAACTCTACTGTGCAGGACCTCCAATTTACACGCCATCATATTCTCAAGGGCGTTACGGTCACACTAAGACACATGAGCACCTCCACTCTGCGTACACCCACAGATGAGACCTATGAGGCTCTTCTGCAGTTCATGCATCACCTGTGGCCAGCTACACAGAGAAATATGGCCTTGCTTGGACTTTTGACGTTAGTCAAAAGGAGCAATCAGACGATTCATCTAGATGGTGAATGCTCATGACCCAGCTGTGCCCCCAGAGGTACCATTGAATGAAATGCTCACATTCCACAGTTGTTGCTGTGCTCCAACTATCCTTTGAGTACCACTTCACATCACTGAACTCCATCTTCAAACGCTTCTCCAAGAATTGCCAACTCTTTGTTTGCTTAAGCTTAGAAAGCTGCTATCTACCCAGAGTTCTGCTTGAATAAATCCCAACTACATGGCGCTATCAGGCAACGCACATTTCAGCTATGACAACGCTTATCTAAGGCTGATAAACTTTGAACAGCTAAGTGCTCTAATTACTGTCATCTGGGATTCAGACCACAAAGCTTAAACAAAGTCTGAAAGGGGCTTCAAGAGGCCTTTTATGGACAATCTGAACTATAGGTAGGCTATACTTTTCTTACTTGGACATGCGAGAATCCAACATCTGACAGTGATTCCAGATGGGGACGGAGAGGGTGAAAAAAACAACAACATGAACACCCTAAACTTTCAATTTACTCCATTGCAAAGAGTACTGTGAAGTGAAAACAAAACCCAAATCTGGCTATTATGGCAATCAGTGAATAGGTGGTTGTCACTAACAGCCTTTTTGTTCTCCTCAGTGACTCTAAATTGATAAATTACAAACGCCCATCAGAGCAAGAGCCCATTCCTATGGGGTATCCATTTACTTTTCAACCATCACTACACATTTCAGAACATCCTTTTAAACCCTTGAGTGACGTGCGTTTGCATGAAATGTGTCGGTCTCTGGGGGATAAAGAAAAAAACCTTACCGTTGTTGCTTTTCAAACACAAGGTCATTTTCTGAAAATGGTTGCAGACCATCACAGGTAATGCGTTGAAGCTGCAGTCAAACCCTTAGCGTAACCACCCACCTTGCTACAACTATGTGTGGACAAAACAAGTTTTGACGAGGGCTTTTCAATGTACTGGGTAAGCTCTGATAATGACAGTTACCTATTCCCAGGCCGGTGCTAAAAGCACCTGGAATAACTTGGGCTGACCTGCATGGTAGCGGGGGAGGACAGAGTCCTTTGTAAAAACATCCCCGTGGAGCGAGGTCAGGACCGACCCAGAGAGTTCTACAAAAGTGCGTGCAAGTGTTTAACAAGTTCGAAGATTGAGGTCGTGTGTCATGTCTGAGCTGAAATGGGATACACTTCTAATATTGTTGGAAGTACATGTCATCATTTGAAGAAGGTCCCTGGAGGCAATTGCACAGGAAAAATCTCATTTTCTCGGAGGCCATGCTTGGAATTCTTTCTGTCCCGAGCACAAATTCTGTAAGGATATTATGAAGTAAAAACAAATCCACGCAAATGAGTTTGGTTATAGGCTTCTTATTTGTTAAATGGTGACTTGGAAAGGGGCAGACTATATGTATTAGCTTAAAAATAGATTAGAACGAAATGGAACCTTCAGTAAACCACTGACATGATTTATAAACATTTACTACAGTGAAAGAGCCATTTGATCAGGCCAGATGTTTTTCATTGTGGACATTTATCGTCAAGAGGCAAAAGATGAAAAAGGGGCCAAACAAGCCTAAGTTTAGTCCTTTACTCTTCAGCAGGTCCAAATTATCAAATCATTTGGGAAATCTAAATTACAGTCTGTATGTAAAGAATGAACTAGGGGATCAGGTTTCAGTGTAACATAGAACACAGAACCAATTAGCACACCTGCTGTGCCTCTAAATCTGATTGCTAGCCAATGACTGGGCCTCCAGAACCTGCCCCCCCCCCCCCCAAAAAAAAACCCCACCAGAGGGCCTAAATTACCCATCTCCTGGGGCATAGTCAATCAATGTAACACGTGATTTGCCATACATGAATGATTACCTCAGTTTCCCTCATGATTATAGTGCAGCTCAAACTGTTAAAATGTTAAACATACATTAAATATTTCAAAATGAATTAAGAGCAAGCATTGGCCTAACAGGTTAAAAGCAGCCAAAATCAATTAGAACATTGAAAGAATGTAGGATATACAATTTCGGTAAGATGCAATATCAAAGAATATTGAAGACTGAAAGGGTCTTTTGCATTAGGTGATTGTTTCTATTTACATATCTTCCAATCGCAGCTACTGAAGATCGCCAATAGGTGATCAGATCACCAGGGGGCGGCGGAAATAGGATGGGTGGGGGGAGTTACGTCACAGCACGCCACTGAAATGAAAAGAAAACATAAAGAAAAACCTCTGGCCTAGTTGAGTCGGTCTTGTGGTCAGATTCGATCACAACCGCCAGAGGGCGGCATAATGCAATCATCTGCAATTTACTTCTGCGTTGTCGCAAAGCTGACGTAAATCGATTCATGCCGTCACAAAAACCTGCCTTTACAGTGGTGGGTGTAAAGTTTACACCAACAAATGTTTTTATTTTCTTCCCTTCTGCATTTCGTATAGTCATTCTGTAAAATCTTTCAAAGATTTAAACACGCTATCAAGAGCCCCTCTCTGCTACCATGGACCATTTTGTTTAGCTGTGGTTTTGTGAATAACTAAACTTTCGAACGAGTTTATGGGTGGTACTGTGAAGATGGGAACAGCGTGGAAGGCAAACAATCTCAGTGATGATTGGTAGCGTCAGGTTTGTTTTTTTAGCAAGGTTCAATGCATCGTTTATGACAGGGAGCAACCACTGCTTTCCCCCCTGCAGCAGGTGGACAGAGCCAGCAAAAAAACAGAGCATGCAAGCAAAGTAAAGAAAAGAAACTTTGCCACTGCTGCAGTGCGGCGAGATAGTGACACCCAAGCAGGGGTCTGAAATAGGCATGGACTATGCGTTCAAGCAAAGGTGACGTGGGTGTTTCAGATGTTTTGTACACAGTACACACCCATTTAGCGGAAAAAATGCAGCCACTGCTGGTGTGAATTCAGCAGTTTTAACTAACTGACTAACAGTTAGTTAAAACAGCAGTATCAGTCAAATAAAAACGACTCCATCTGAAAGACCCACTACCGACCCCTATAGGGGATATGTTACTCCTTATTAGACTGAGTACACCCAGTGTTCAGGTGCCTAGATAAACGTTGTAAGGTATAGTACATATTTTAAGGCATGAACATTTCTTTTGTATTATACAGTGGTCTGTATACCAACCACACCTAAATAGTTAGTCTCGTGTTGCCAGATGATCGGAGTTCTCCGCCTAGTGCCTACCAATCGTCTGGGGAGTTCTAAATGCAAAGTAGTTGTTAGAATGGCGGCGAGAACACCCGCTAACAAACCTTCAACTAATGCTTTGGAAGCCAATCATGTCACCGCCCTAAAGACCTTGGATTGGTTCTGCAATGTTGTTTTTGTTTTTTTAACTATTTTTTTTTTAAGGTCCGTACACACCGGGAATGTTTATTTTGTGCGATTCATTTGCATTAATTTGAACTGCTGTTTATGTTATGAGTACATGCACATCCAGAGCGTGATTATAAAGAGGCGATGAAGCGACAATTATTTTTCAAAACAAGGTCGATTTTTCAGCGTGAATAAAATCATCAACCTGTATGAATGAGGCATCATCACCTAATTACAAGCATTTTCGTATCATTTCTTTGCATCGCTTTTCTTTGCATCGCAAAGTAATGACCTTAATTCAGCAAAAAGAGACAGCAAAAAGTGGGAAAAGTTGAGAAAAGTTCAAACTTTGCAGTGTGGTGAGACAGTAGCAGCCAACCAAAAGCACGCTGTGCTCCAAAGTAGGAGTGGACTAGGCGTACATACTCTATTGGTAATAAAGTTTGAAAGTAGCAGTTGAAGATGAGAAATTAATCAACATTACTGGTCAACTGCATGGCCTATTTCTCTTTCTGAAATGTATAGGTCGTTTACAAGCAAGCTGCCAGAGACGAGCATTGAGTGACTGTTCTCCTCCCTGACTGTGAGCTCTCTTGCTAGGCACAGGTGTGCTGCCTTGAGCAACTCAAGAACATTGAAGCTCTCAATATTGGATCACAACTCGTTCATTTATGAGGGTGTCACTCATACCATTTTATTGCATTTTGCGATAAAACGGAAAGATAGAAATCGTTGCCAGGTGTGCATTCAGTGTGAGATGATTACTGTAACTATTGGGGCTTAACATGAAAATGTTTTAATCATTATTTGCTATTATTATTATTAGTAGTAGCAGAATTATTTTCTATTATGCATTCACTGACAGGCTAATTTAAATCCTGCAATCTATTAGATTATGAGATATTTTATGGGCAAGTTGAAATATTGGCCTACAGGTGGTGCTAGAGGAAAGGTCATGGGGTCACTAAAACTATTAAAGGAGCACTTCACCCCTGGAAGAAGTTCCAGGGGTGACCACAGGGGGGACCACAGGGGGACCACAGCGTATCACTGCCTATAACTTCAACTCCCAGAATGCTTTGGTGCCTTGTGGCAGGGGAGGTTCCATGTGGGTGTGATCTCCAACAATAACATGCAAACAGCATGCCAGTGTCGCCATGTCTGCTTATTATAAGCGGCTTCTTTCTAAAATGTAGTTGATATTTGGGCTTGTTTCCAAATGTTTTGATTGCTGTTTAAACCAGTGGTTCTCAAACATGTTCATGTATTTTTCCACAGACCCCCATCTGAAATTATAATTTGTGGCAGGGAGCCCCTAACAAATATGTGTCAAAAATATTCCACATTTTGAAAAGCAAATAAAAATATTTTGCAAAAAAAAAAAAAAATCCACATTTTGGACTTTTTCCCCCTCAAGATTTTTTTGTAAATAGCAGATCTACAAGCTCACAATGGGTTGCGAAGCGTTGTGAGCTTGTAGATCAGCAATTTTCAAATATATAATATCCCATGTCTAGGTAAAGTGCTCTTGGCATAGTTATTTTTCTTTTGGGCTTGTTTTCATAGACCTGGCTGCTTATTTCTCTCACAATATCTGGCAACACTGGCTGTCCTCGCAAACGTTCATTTGGTTACATATATGTCCAAGGATTCGTTAGTGATGTCATATCACTGGGACATCTTAGTATCTTCATGCAGTTTCACTTCCGTGTCGCATAGTATTGACATCACTGTCACATCCTTGGTATTATGATCCTAGCCTTTCGTGACGGTGTTTGTTTACCAGCGCTGCTACTCCACGCTGTATTTTTTTTTCAAGCTTGCGCTTATGAAACACTACACAGGATTATTATTTCATGTCAACATTCAAGTACAACTATCAGAAGATAACTCAGGTAAAGTAATGCCTCACTCTGCAAGGGCCGCTGGCCGCAGCTAATGGGAGTGGCCGAGTGGCGAAAGAAGGTTGAACAAAGTGTTACGGACACCCCATTGGGGCTGTCTTTTGAGATGGTCTGACTGAGACACGCCGAGACATGTAGTGCGGAAAGGAATGAGACCAATCTCTCATGATGCAAATAACGTCACGAATATTGCGAATATTACTAGATATCTAAAAACACAGATTACTCACAAAAAAAACCCAGGATCTTGTTTATTGACTCTTAAACTTCATTAAAAGACCGAAAACTTCTTCCAGGGGTGAAGTGCTCCTTTAAGGTTAATCATTATTTTAATTTTTTTTAAATATATGTTTTTTTCAAATAGTACAGTAGAGTGACAGGAACATGCAGCAAAGGCCGTCGGGCTCAGGAATCGAACCCGCGACTCACACCTTAACCGCTAGGCTGGCCATCAGATTTTAAACATATCTTGTGTGCAAGTGGACATTTTGGCCTAAGGGTAGCACTAGACTAGAGGAAAGGCCATGGGTGGGGTCACTAAATTCAGTGGGGTTCATCCTCTGAGGTGCATGAAGGTAAACATCCAATTCCATAGCAATCCAGACGAAAACGTTAGTTTTCAAAATACAGTATGCTGTTTGTTGTGGACAGAAGGACAGACCTACATCGAAAAATATAATCAGGCCTTTAGAAAAAGTAGTACTCTGCTCAAATCACAGCTGATGAGTATCAAGTTATGTCATTACAAGTGTATGCTTTATGCTCAGTATTCTTTGTGTGGGCAGATTGTTCTAGCCGAGCCAGAAACTCTAGACAATGCCACCTACAGTGTGTCCTTAGCTGGGCATCATAGAGTAAGTTACACCTCTTCAGGGAACAGAGTGTAGAACATCTCACACTGCCACTTAGCTAAACTGTGGTCTGACGTCAAACGTTCTCAAATTGCCAGAAGTTGTGTGACTTTACTGTCAGTCATGAACCCCAAGGGCCATCCACACCAAACACTATAACTATCAAGATATTGTTTTAAAAATCATTGTAACTAAAGTGGATGGCAAAGTCCACACCACAACTAAAACGACAGTGGTGAATGATATAGTTTTAGTTATAGTGCTTGGTGTGGACAGCCCTTAAGTATTGCTGGTAAGTGACTGATGCACTGTGTGTACAACAATGACAACACTCATGCCAACATGTGCCATTGAGGCCCGATTCTGTGAATTTGTTGGGTCTTCTGGTCTTCTCTGGGATATTTCAGAATTGTCCAAGAATTACTTATGTTATCAAAACACAAAGCACTGTTGTAGCGAACATACAGGCTTTTTACAAGTGTGCAACTCATATTCCATTCTTAGCTCAAGCACTACAGTTGGAATTGTTATGGTATAATCCATTGAGCCATTACAAACCAAAATGGAAATAAATGCTTTAAATGGATCCTCTGTGACAGACCTCCCTCTTAAAATGAGTGTCTGCACGCCTCTGCATAGACCTTTGCTTATAAAGCTTTTACTGTTAACTACTAGCCTGATGGACAATTACAGGCCATAGTAAAATCTGACCGAAACCGTGAGTCATAGGGTTTCCAAGAGAACCTCTGTATCACCCCGGTATGATATAAGTCTGCCCTGGAGGCCTGGACCCACACAGGTCTCCATCAAATACAAAATTTGTTTGGAAAAACGATAGTCGCATGATTGCTAATGGTATTTACTACAAAGCCTCATCTGAAAGTTCAGCAGGCTGACCTGCAAAATGAGGAATTCCTCACCTGATTGATCACCTCAGAGGCACAATAAACCAGGATTGGGTGTGAAATCCTTTCTCCTATCCCACAATATGCAGATATGACAAAAGTGATGATAGCCAGCAGATGAGATGAAGTGATGATAGCCAGCAGATGAGATGAGTTAATAACTGGTGGTGGTGTAAGTGCTGTACTTACCGACTCACACTCCCTTAGCTTCTTCTGAGCACTGTCAAAGTCAAAGTTCACGTACAGGCACTCCACAAACTCTGTAATTGGGTCTTTGTAGGTGTAAGACTCCTGCAAACAAAACAATATGAGAAATGTATGAGGTATGTATGTGCATCATTTAGGGTTGGGTACCAAAATGTGGTTCCAAGTTAGAACTGAATCCAAAATGTAAAAAAAAGTACAGAGTATCCATAAAAAATAATCAAATTCCGGTCTGCTTATCGGTTCCTAAACGCGCTAATAACCTTTCATTATTGCAACCAAACGTTACATAGCTGCAAGGACATACCTAGCTTAGTATGCCTCTATCTCAGGTACTACTCATATAAGCAGTTTTGGAGTACTAATTGTAAATACGGTACTGTTTATTTCAGTTAATGATTAGAAGAAAATTAAATTTTCCATATCTAATATCTTCAACATTTTAGAACCTAAACGAGCAAAACTCTTGCACACCTACAGATTGACAGGTGTGTCAGAGAAGACCAAGGGCCAACCAATGTAGAAGCAATACTCCCGCACATGATAAATGATAAAAAATGATAAATACAACTTTTAATTGGAATAAAAACATTTCAGTCGGTACTAGTCCTTCACACTCATCAGATCGTTAAGAACTGGAATCAATAAGCATAATCGGAATCAATAACCTCCTAACGGTATCCATGCCCCGTGTCAGAAAAACACCAACATCACAAAATAAAAGTCAAAAGTTTGTCTAGGTAGCTTGACTAACAAGGAACAACGACTATCATGAAATCAAAATGACAACTGCAGAATGAACACCACAGTTTACAAAAACTTGAGTAAAAACACACACTAAAACTCCCATAAGTAGTTCCAAGTCGTGCTTGAGGATGAGTCCCAAAAAGACTTGGGGCCTTAACACGGAGCACCAAGCACATGTTTTAGTGATTACCCAGAACCCACCGAGACGGCGCTTATTTGGATTTCAGAGCCATTGATGTCTGAAGAAGCTACTGTCATTGGTGGGGAAAGCATCGGGTACACTACAATCAGACAGTGCACTGCCATTCATCAAACCTAATGGGTTCAAGACCTCTCCAGCTTGGGCTTAAACTCACTCTGCTCTTAAAAGGAAGTACCACAAAACCTATTGACCATATTCACACGGTGGCCATTTTGCTCTTCATACTCCTAAGAATGCACCCGAGTATGACGTAAAAGCAAAATGGCCACTGTGTCAATGTGGTATACTGGGTATACATGGTAGTTACTCACTCATTGATGCCTGCCTGAACGGATTCCCAGGCCAGTCAGTCATGAACTCTTAACTGCCTGTACTTTTAATATAACATAGGGGTGTAAAGGGAGAGTTTTACCTGCTGTATGACCTTCACCAGATCCTTCAGAACCTGCCTCCGCTTGCGGACATCCTTGTTTGTGATGACTGCTGTGGTGAGGTAACG
Source organism: Gymnoscopelus braueri (assembly GCF_963280865.1). Classification (NCBI taxonomy): domain Eukaryota; kingdom Metazoa; phylum Chordata; class Actinopteri; order Myctophiformes; family Myctophidae; genus Gymnoscopelus; species Gymnoscopelus braueri. The sequence continues at coordinate 45,947,912 of NC_137605.1, forward strand.
CAAGATGTGTGGGCACATGGTCTGGATGGCGTTGAGGTATCTGGAGAAAGAAAATTAAAGGTCAACATCACTCACCAAACCAGCGTTAAGGAGGAATGTGATCTTTAGAGGGACAAACAATGGGACATTTTGGCTGCTTGCGAGGCTCGTGGCATTTAGAATGGAGAAGTAGCGTTTTCCAGCTAAACAGATAAGAGTCGTACCGGGGCACTCTGTGTGGGGATGCGGGTCCCGGCTTTAAGCCTTCTCTTTCATTAGTGTCCTGTGCGGGGGAGGGAGGGAGAGCTCACCCTGGGTAGTAGATACAGATCACTGAGCAGGAGGGACCTGCCCAGTAGCTGAAACCCTATCCATCAAGGCCTTCGTGTTTCAACCACAGGTCAACTGGCTGAGGGCTGAGCACGAGAGAGTAGGCCTTGTTAAGAGGCTGATTCTAACCCCAGACAACGTTTGGACTCTCGAGACTGCGTTTCTGTAAAAACAACATGTAGGGGCTACGCATGTACAACGCCATGCCTTGTCAAGATGTGCGAGCAATCGGCATTCATTATATATCGGGACCACTCCTTATCCTTATCCATGCATCTATCTTTGAACTTCGCCCTCCACTCAACCCCTACTGACCAAATTAAATCTGAGCAGAGGAAGTGGAGTTTTCCCCCTACCACAGAGAGTGGGCCCCGTTCAGCACTCCAATAGATTTGGCCAGAGGAACAGAAGGGGGAGGGGGAGACAGAAAGAGAGGGAGAGCATCGAGCTACGGTTTAATTAGCCGAAACAATTAAAGGGACAAGTGGCCTGCGGCAGTTATGATGTTGTGTCTAAAAACAGCAGCGGGCTGTGCTGTGCAGGCCAGGCGATTGTCAGCCTGGTTTAGAGAAGCCCTCTCCTCTCCCTTTGTAGTTGCTCGACTCCGTGGGCCGACCGCAACACTCCGTGCTGTGTTCCTGATTAGCTTACACCTACTCCCTCTCCAGGGGGGCTCCAATAGCGAGCAATCCTGCATGAGTCACCATGCCATATCTGGGACTTGTAAGGGGATTGGGGAAAGAAAAGAGCGGTAACATTCACCCGACCCCACTTATGGGACTTAATCATTCTGGAGTTTGAGGCAACGACACTGCTGTACCGGCGGCTGAAGATGCTTCTGCGGCACCCAGCCAAGGAACCGAGGAGAGTTCAAATTTCCCCTGTTCAAAACATTTTTTACTCAACAGGACTTTACCAGCGGAGAGGAGGCGCGGGTGGGGGGGGGGGGGTGGATGGATAGGATGGGGAGGGAGACATGGTGGTGCTGGTGGAGGGGGGGGGGGGGGGGCTATGAGAAAGCGGGCCAGAGACAGGGAAACAAGTTCCAATTTCATGGCCCATCTGGAGAAGACAATGATGTAGAGCGAGTGATACAGACAATCAAGTGAGTGCTTGGATTGCATTACCGCAGTATTATTTGTCCAGTTTGCACCTGCATCACAGTTGTTGTTGGGCATCGTTCCCTTGTATGAATGCCCTTGAACTCGGTGCGGGCTGCCATTAGTACACAAACAACACTTTGGCCAACATCTGCTGACTCCAGAGGTAAGGGAGGTCAAATGTGGAACTGAAGGCCAGCCACTGGTCACCGACCGTCAGCCAAAGGAAGTAATGGTCAAGCGATGGGGGACAAATGCCAAGCCAAGCCTCACTGGGGAAACATGAGGTTTCTCCACTGTGAGACTGCAAAGCATACACAGCTACCTCAGCTTGTGCACACAGATGGCGGGAGGAGAGCTTTTTTCATGACTAATTATTGGGCAGCCATCCTTAATCATCCACAATAAAATTAAAAACTGAGCAAAATTCAAAAAACCAGACAGCCCCGATGTGCTGTGTTGTGGTGGCTTGTCATTCTGTCTGTGGAGCGCAATCATCTGTTCAATTACACAAACCTACAATCAGAGCAGGGGGAGGGTGGGGTGGGGGGGACATCAAAATAGGTGGTGTGTAAATTTTAACACACTGTATCAAGTTTCCGCTCTGCTGTACACATGGCATTCTTCTCAACTTGGAGAGTAAACAGACCACACAAAAACACACTGACTGTAACCACTTTAAAAATACCAGCAGGGTTCATGAAGAAGCCCCCCCCCCAAAACAACGTTATAATAGCAAATGGTTTTCTCAAAATTGAGTTACTCTAATAAAACGTGTCCAACTTTTCCTCCAGATCTCACAGAATGGAGGGGAAAGTCTGCCAGCCCGGGCTGCTCTATGCCCATTTGGGTCCACCTTCCTGGGCCAAAACCCCCCAAGAGCCAAGGTTCAGCTAAGGTGCAGCTCTTTGTTTTCCCGTTTCTCTTGTGGGTATTTCTCCTTTGCTGGTGCTGGGAAAGTCCAATGGGCCTGCCGATGTTCAGGAGTACCTCTTGGATGACCCAAGTGTACACAGTGTACAAATGGAACTGTAAGGGTCCATTTGGTTTCATTGTACATGTATAAGCATGAATCTGGTGGGGGGTTTGAATTTGTGGGCAAATGGTGAAAATGTAATTTGGTCAGGTCTATTGACCGCTTTACTTTTCGCTTTACAGGGTTTCAGGGTAAAACTAGGAACACTTTGTACTTTATGAAATATGTGTATAGACTTATGCTTACTGAGGCTGATACAGGAAGAGTTCGATGATATTGTCTCTGCCTTTGGGATGGTTGAAGAAGACAAATAGTGACCAATGAATGAGCCATGTCCTCTGCTGGAGAGACTGGAGAGGGGAGCTAACTGACTGAAATGGAGAAAAGCAGAAGGAAAGGAAGGTGACAGTAAGAAAGAGTTAATAAAACATTACATTTCACTTTCAAACATGTTTGGGGTCATTTTAACGTCTACACAGGTTTTATAAGGACCCCAGACAGTTTTTTAAGTTAATTGTTTCAGTATTTAGATATTTGATATTCATTTTATAAATTTTGGGGGGGGAAATAAAATAAAATAAATACAAAAGTAATTGACAAAATACAACCCCCTCACGCATTAAAAGGACAATGTCAGTCACCAGAACCAAAGACGGATGTTTTCGATGAATCTATCATGGTTAAAATGGATACATTTGAAGTTGCAATGGGTTATATGAACGGTGTCTGATAAAATGAATTTAAAATATCTAAATACTGAATCAAGCAACTTAAAAACTGTCTGGGGTCCTTACGAAAGCCAGAGTAGACTTTAAAATGACCCCAAACAAGTTTGAAAGTGAAATATCCCTTTAAGTGTTTAATACAATACAAGTTTCACATTAGATTTTGAGATATCTTGAGTGTATGTTGGCCTCAACGTGTGGCTATAGGAAAGGCCATGGGATCTCTCAAGTGGTTAGGGTTCATCCTCCGGAGAGCATGAACACAATCTGCAAGTTTCATGGCAATCTGCTCATTAGATTTTGAGAAACTGTGTGTGCAAGTGGCACATTTGGCCTAAACTAAGGTTGAGCTAGAGGAAAGGCCATGGGGTCACCAAAATCAGTAGGGTTCTTCCTCTGGGAAGCATGAACGTGATACGCAAATTCCCTGGCAACAGATCCCGCATTTCTTCAAATATCTTGTTTGGGACCAAAGGAAGGAATTGGAACAACATTGCTATCATTTGAGATTGCCACCAGTCGAGCTGAAAATCTAAAACAGTTATTAAGTAGTCAGATCAGTGCTTGTGCTTAGGCGGAATGTGGTAAGGGAAAAAAAACACAGCACCGCTGCACTGAAAAGTAAAGCGGTCAATATGAGAGTCTATGTAAGGCAATCTAAATGTGCTATCAAATTCTGAGAGGTGGGGCATTTACGTTGTTATCGATAGTCTCTCTCAGGCGGGTGAGGTCTTCCATGGCAGCATCCCAGTTCTGCATCAGGATCTCAGAGGCCAGCTTGCCCCACAGAGAGCTCAGGGCATTCCTGTCCGTGGCCGGGACCTGGGGAGAGAGAGAAAGACGGACAAGACAGCACGGCACACTTGTTAAAACCTGGAATAGACAGCAAGGCAGAACACATGAAACAACATTTTTCCCCATTACTTGGCAGACCGAACACTGATTAAAAGTTTCTTCAAATGGCTTGACGGAGAGTGTTCAATAACATCTGCATCCTTGGACAGTGAGAGCAGGCTGTTGCCACCACTTGCTTGGCTTCAGTGGCACTGCCGTTTGGTGCAGTCACTTTTCTTATTTATACTGGATAAATGAATTAAATTATGTCATCCTGGGGGAATGGGCCTTGACAGAAAAAGAGAAATGGATCATGAAAGACTGTTTAGCTTTTTATAAAACCTAATTTGCTGCACTTTGAGATACAACAACCACTGCATTGCAGATGACCATGCTGAACGATCCTTTCAGATTACCACAGTAAACGGAGCCATATTTGAAGCATGTGTGTAACTGCTTTCTGTACAATTGGACAGTGCAAAAACATTAGGATGGTGCCTTGTTTACTTCAGGAAGCCAATTCTGAACATCTTAAAAATTTGCAAATGGGAAAAGGTCTTATAATTAACCTTTTATTCCACGGGCAATTTGTCCTTTTTCAATTGGATTAAAAAAGATGGAAACTATCATTTAACCCAACTCGAGCCAGGTCAAGCTGCCCTTTTGGTCACGAACACTTTTCAGCAAGCTCCAGGGTTCAAATGTTATTGAGACAGGGGTCATGAGGCCAAGGGTCGGGCTGTCTGTGACATTGTAATACCACACTAGTGCACGGGTCAGATACCCTCTAATCAGTATAAAAGAGCTGTAGACTGGGCTGCGTTTAGATGTGTATCACCGTTGTGAACCAGCCACGCCTCCAAATTAAACATTTGGTTTCTTCTACCCGCCATACCTGGAAAAAAACGTTTGAAATTGTTTCATCAACTGCAATTAAGTGAAAAATGAGCTACGCTACCAATCTGGAAGAACAACAATCAAGCTGAAGGGTATGAATGGGGAGGGCAGGCGCACCTAGCAGGACGGGTGATGTGGGGGGTGGCATCCCCTGTTCCTCTGACTTTGCACTGACCTCAGGACAAATCCCTTGTGAAAACACTCTGGCCTCTCTGAGGGGTCTATAATGAAGTGTACCACCGCTGCTTCTGCTGCTACAACTACTACTACTGGTTTGGGAAACACATGTCTGAGGGCTTTGGTCAACAAGGCTAGCAGGGGAGAGGGAGGTAAGGGACAGCAGACAGTGAGAGGGGGCCAGTGAGAAAGAGAATGAGAAAGACTCAGACTGATTCACCGCGAGTCAGAGCAAGGAATAGACAGAGAGAGGGGGAGGCTATTTACTACGGCCTGTTTGTTTTTTATCCATTTCTCTGTGAAATGATGATCTGCGCTTTCAGTAAGCAACATCTTACACAACTTACAATTCATTTACAGATTTACAGTAAGCAGGTAAATACGAGGTAATACATCAAATGCATAGAAGTAGTAATCCAGGATCATAGGTAAACCAAGAACCTATCATCAGTCTAAAGTCTAAACAGTCTATAATATAAATAAATAAAGAAATAATTTATACATTGAAACTATACACACTATAGGATGCCTTAGCTGCTTAATAAGAGAAAACAGAAACAGAAAACATTCACCTGTAAATAAATACATATCGTGACGGGGGAAAAAATCGTAGCTGGCTGTCAATTAATTAAAAGTCGCCCTCACTGGCCTGGCCCGCTACCTAGGCTACAATGTAGCCTCACAGCACGTCATTGGTTCGAGTGCCAATCCTGACGGCCTTTGCTGCGTGTCACCCCCCATCTCTCTCCCCTGTTCCTGTCAGCCTACTGTCCTATCTACTTATATAATCGGAGAATTGCTACTTCCGCCGCTGACGCCACACCCACTCCATTCATTTGGACCTCTCGCCGCTGACGCCATACCCACGGCATTGATTTGGACTAAACACAACAACTACATATGACATGTCACCACAACACCAGCCACAACGTGCACGCTGAATTTACGGGTGGCGTAGGGTACTTCTCATTGGTCACTACACATTTGCCTCCACGGAACATAATTAATTCTACTCACCACATTACGACCACACCGGACGGGGAAACACTTTCGCACCGTTTACCGTCAGCACAACCGAACGCCGACGGTCACAGCCGAAACAACACGAAGCGGCGGCCATTGAAATCAGCGTCCTTCGCTTCAAGCCCCGCTCCACACACACATTCTTCCACTTCATTGCACCGTATCTTCTGCTTCCACGATCCATTCAGGTCAGTACAATGCTAATAAATTAACGCTCTACCTCACAACCACACGCTTCTCCGTTTAGTGTTTCATTAGCACGAGCGTGGAAAAAAACAACAGCGCGTAGTGGTGACGCATCTGGTAAACACAATAGGCTAGGATCATGATACCAAGGCTTCGACAGTGATGTCACCATTATGCAACCCGGAAGTAAAGATACCAAGGATTCGTCAGTGATGTCAGTCGGGATGCCAGGTTCGAGTCAGGTTGCCGAAAAACAAGCGGCAGAAACAAGCAAGGAGGTTCATGAAAAAACAAAAGCCACAGGGAGCAAGACGGTGGATCTATATGGGGTCTGAAGGTGTACGCGCTGTTTCGCGCGGCTCTCCAGGGGTTCCACGAGGGGGTCCGCGGACCCCCATGTATTTTATTATTATTTTTTATTACTTAATACATACAGACAGAGGGACACGGAGGGACCAACAAACGCAAAGCCCCGCGCAGCGGATGGGGTCCCCCCGAGACTCTAGTCTATAATAAAAGGCATTAAAAAAAACAAATAATATATATATTTTTTTTTAAGTCACCCTCACTAACCAGATGGATAACCATAGCCTAATTTGTTTTTTTGCCTGGTACAGTATAATGCAAGTGAGAAAACTTCAATTGAGGTTTTCTTTGAAAAAATGCTATACGCTAAAGCAAACAATTTATTTAAACCAGCCCTAGAAACTTTCAAACAAATAAAATGGTGATTGTAATATCTCCAATCATTACCTTCTGTGGAATTATGTTACAAAGTCTCAAGACAACTCTTATGATTATTATGATAACATAATTAGGTTGAAATATGAACTGAGCCTAACAATCTTGGCATGGATATTCTCCCTCAGAAAGGTTGTACGCTACCGTTTCTGATTATAATAAAAGGCTTAAAACAAACAAAAATAATTAGGTAATCAAACTCAGGTTGAGAAATGCCTCTGAACCTCAGCATGGCAATCATTCTATAGTGGACGTTGGGCTACACCCTCAGGCTCATGGGAAACTCTGGCCAACAGTAGCCCATGATAACACCAAACACCAGACGTAGTGACATGAGTCAAGCAGGAAGTCAGGGCGGGTGTCTGGTGTGCGGCCAGAGAAACCTAGACGCAAACCACACACCCCCTTTCCCCGTCGGACAGCCAGTGGAGTGGACTGTGAGACATGACAGATCCACAAGTAGAGGAAACACCAAAAAAAGATCAGGTTTCCGTTGGAATCCCAGTAATTGGGGAAAGAAGAGTATTAGAGTATACTTTTTTTCTTCTCCTCAGACTAGGGTAATTTAGACTCAGATATGTGAATGAACTACAGTTATAAGACAGGATGGCAGGTAGGAGGGGAAATATTTACAGGAAAATCACTGACAAGAACACCCAGGGATGTACTTGTCTAGTCCATCCAGTCAGTAAAAACTGAGGTCTTTGATCATGGAACACACCTTAAGACTGTTCTGGCTAACATTTTAAATACAGAAGTCATAATAAAGATGATTATTGTAGCCGTGGGAGAAGAAATTGGCAGCACTGCCAATAGAAAAGGTCAGCGTTTCATCTCCTCAAGTGTTTTGTTTTGTTTGTTTTTTTCTCCCTCTCTCTTGGAAGTTCCTGACTGCTACGTTTGGCTGACCTCCAGGTCATTATGGCAGCTTTCTACACACACTGCCCGGCATTCACTGGTGGCCACGCTAGAAAAGTTTCAATACCTGGGTTTTTCCAGCAGTTACCTTAAGTTTCCATTGGTTTGCGAAATGGGCACATTTTCGCTGACTGACCAGCAACAATAAATTTACTGTGCTGCGGATCTGTCGGGACACTCAATCTTTATTCTCAACATCCAATCCCTGCATTAAGCGATGATATGAATAACTTGCTCTTTTCGCGCTAGGCCACACTGTAACAGGACCTGAGGCCTGGATTTTGCAAGGCTGGCTTCCTTCATTTAATTGACTGGGTTTCCCACGTTAAATGACTTATGGAGCCTCACCTCCCATAAGGGGGAGGAAGATGGGGGGCCTATGTGGATGGGAGGTCCACAAAACACAGAAAAGAGATGAGGGGAGAGCAGTATAAAGACTGCCACTGATGCCACTGATGAAATCCATTTCTACAGCCCCCCCACCCCAACACACACTCTCTTTCTAAAAAGCCTCTTGCATTGTCAACCGTAAGCAACAGATATCTAGTTACAGAGCCTGTTCTGGCTGGAACTTAAAATGAGGGGTCTAACGATTTGAGGGGCAAACGAAAAGGGAGAAGAAAAAAAAAGAAAAATCATTGCTGGACTAAGAACAACATACCTCAATTAGAGCAATTTTGGTTTATTTAGACAGAATTGCAGAGCCATAAACAACTGTTGGTGGGATGTGGGGGCATAGCCGTTGCATGCTTCCTTTCTTTTTTAATTTTTTGTTTCTTTGTTTTTCATTTCTAACTCATCATCTTGTCTCTGGGATGAGTCTTCCTTCTGTGGAGGCGAGTAACATCAGTGAGACAAGCCATCAAATGAAGTACCCAACTGCTTTGGGTTAAGAGGCTTGTTTATAGCGGAGAGGGCTCATCATGGTTCAGAGTCCCTGCCAAGCCTTTCAGTAGAGGACACTCCAGCACCATCAGTGTGCATGACTCGCCAGACTCACTGACATCCACTAGACAAGAAGAGGCAACACAGTCGAGTATCAAATGCCAATTAGAATCGGAACAAAAGATGGATGGTCTTGATATATATATATTTTTTCACTCTAATGAAGGACAAAATGTTGATTTTTATTCTTGCCCATTCTTTCAGGATTGGCTTTGGCGCAAGTCCTTACTTCACCACAAAACTCAGTGCAGAACCAAGGACAAACAAAAACAATAAGACAAGTGAGTGACACTTGGAAACCACTGGCTGTGTAGCCTGGTTGTGCCGGTCATTACAGGACATACATGCTGTAGGGATGAACTTGTTAACACTGGCTACTATATGACACCACAGCAGGAGCTAAATCCCTGCTTCCAGAAGGAATATATAATATCCATAAACCTCTTGTATTTCATTCCAAATGAAACTACAATGTGCGTCTTTAACCACATGAAGCCTAGCGTCCCTATTCTGGGGCAAAAAAATATATATTTGCATAATCTACAAGCTCAACGCGTCACAGAGCGTCGCAACGCATTGCGAGCTTGTAGAGATTTGGTGTAGAGGGAAATACTTGCGGACCTAGTATAGAGCCCTGGGGGACCGCAGAGTGCAGACTCGCAGTCAATTAAGTATTACGGTTTAAGTGGTTAACAGACAAAGAGTGACACAAAAAAGCAAACAAAACCAGGACTCACCAGTCCCCAAGAAACTAACAAAGACATCTGTAACATTGTGGTGGCAACTTCTGCGAAGCAAAGAAAGAGGTCACAGGCTGACCATTCCCAAGACTTAGGGCTAGCTAATGTTACAAGTTACAACACTCCATTGTGACCCAAACTCCCCTCTCCCCTCACTCGAGTTTGCGACCAAGGCCCCTAAAGGGCTTTGCAGCCCTCTAAGGAGGTGCAGCTCCCTCCGAGTCCTGCTGCACCTCGCTCTGTTCACTGTGTAGTTCATCTTTCACTCAATTCTGAGGGCAGTGGGATAGAAGCCACTAACACCAGAGCCCAGGCAATGAGTCCTTTGTTTATAGAGGAAATAAGAAGTACGCATGTGTAACGAAGATACTGCCAGTACTCTCTGTGAACTGTAATTATCTTCCCCCGCAAAACCTACTTTGGTATTATCTGATTTCCAAAATATTTCAACTGTTGGAAATGATTTCATCTAGCGTGTGCATACCTCCGACTTTGTCACCCTTTTGTTATTATTTTCACATTGGTTCACACGCAGAGTGTAAACGTGGGTGGGAAAGAAATGAAAGGGCCTTCATTCAGTAAATTTAAAATAAATTTCCCCTTGCAAAATTGCCACAAATTCTCTTGATAACAAGCCGGTGTGATAAAACACAATAGGCTACATGAAGGTTCACAGGGGGCTGGTTTGCTTAACTGAAACTAGGGACGGGACGATAATCGTTTATCGTGATAAAAAAACACTCACAATAATCGCATCGTAGAGAATAAAATGTATCGTGAAATTGTCCTCCGTCATACACTAGTTTGAATTAGCTTTTGTTGAGCTGCAAATTCGGTACCATTTAAACCCTCTATACTTGATAAGACGGACCTGTAAAGAGCATATTTGGTACGCTCTTATTAGGGCTGTGAATCTTCTGCTATCTCATGATTCGATTCCGATTCTTGGGGTCACCATCCGATTCAAAACGATAAAAAAAAAATAGATTCTCATGAAAAAAGAAAAATCCAAATCAGTTTTATCTAAATAATTTCATGTCATATTGTTTTCATCTGGACTTTAACAACCAAGTGTAGCCTAGTTATTTCCAACAGCTCAAACAAAAAATGATATAATACCACAGAGGGTTGTGTAAAAATTGGCATGTTTTTTACATGAATCGATTTTTTCCCAACACCCCTAGCTCTTATTTCACTCTACACAAATCAATTCGCCAAAAATAGCAGATCTACGTGAGATTGTAGATCGGCTATTTTTGGCCAGATTAGGGATGCTGGGGGTTCAAGTGGTTAACTAAAGTGTCCTTTAAAGTTTTAAGCATATTTTGATTATCACGATAATATTGTTAATCGCAAAAACAATTGCCCCAATAATCGTGACTTGTAATTTTCATATCGTCCCATCGTTAACTGAAACACACCAAAGCCCAGGAATCAGGACATGGAGCTATCTGGCTGCAATGTTCAAATCAATAAGCTCTCGTCTGAGGCCCGCCCAGCAAGAGGACTAAAGACAGATTATGAAGTCTGCTGCTGAACACTTGGCCCAGTAAAAGATCCTACTCAAGTCCTTGAACAGCAGCCTTCCCCTAATACAGACGACGTGCAGGGAATTGAAGAGGGAATGACGTAAGCTTTTCACATTCAATTACCGATAAGTGTTCTTTTCCTCCTCTGCGCAAGCGCTGGCCTTTAGAGAAATTAAAGTAATCTGGCAAACACAATAAAAAAAAAAGTGGTGTGCCATTTCAATATTTCATCGTAGGGCTGGCTGGGGCCAGTAGCTCAGAGAGAACCGTGCTATAGCACAACCCACATTGTTAAATGAATGTAAAAGGCAAGTAGACATCTTGAAAAGGTCTGTAAAGAAAAATAAGTGTGTGATAACATTGACCTAACAGAGTTAACTTTATATGACCTCCAAATGACAATCCATTGCCCAATGAATTTGCCCAGTGGGGAGAAAAAATAAACAACATTTTTGCGATGTGGCTCTGTTGGAGGCTAGCAGTCTATCAGAGGGTCTTGTCTGTCTGTCTGTGTCCCTGGAGCTAACCTCACAAACCGCTGGAACAATCAGCACCAAATGTCAAGCGCACACTGCCAGTAGGTCACAGATGTACCTCCCTTTGAGTACCAACACGTCATTTTGCTCTGAACACAGTCATTTCCCCACTCAGGTCCATATCAAGTTAATCAACTATAATATTGTAATAATTGATATGTGACACCCCCACACACACACCCCCACACACACACACCCCCCCACACCCCCCCACACCCACACACGACTGACTACATTTATTCACCGACAGTTAACCTCAACTTAATTCTAAACCTTAAACAGCCTGCTGATACACACCCCACACGCTACTATCATTCGGGTGTTGACTTATTTGCTTCGGAACAATCCCAGTTTCGCTGGTTCAAACAACATTAGGAAGCAAGCCCAAATAAGCAACTACACTTTAGAAACAAGGCCAAAAAAAGTCTGCAACCACCAATATTTACAAGCGACTTTACAGAAAAACAAGCCCAAAGTCGCTTATAATATCCAGATATGGCAACACTGCTGGCTGGCTGTCTACTCCGCTGCACTAAGGCTGTCAACGAACATTCCATATTCGAATATTCCTTCGAATATTAAAAATAAAAGAATGCTCGACTATAAGAATTTACCTTAAACGGCAGCTGGTCTGGTGAGATCACATAGCCGTCAGTCTGAGAGGCAGAAGGGAGAAATCGAGAAGTCTCCCCTAAAGACCCTTTACTTCATGGTATGGCGGTGTCACGCGTGAACACGAGCCGATCTACAAGTCCACAATGTATCGCTGCAACACGTTGTGGGCTTGTAGATTAACTGTGTTTTCCACGCGACACCGTCATACAATGAAGGATAAATCAGCTGCCTCGCTGTAAACACACAGACTTCACATGGCAGAAACACACACACACACACACACACACACACACACACACACACACACACACACACACACACACACACACACACACACACAGTAACCACTAACCAGACTTGCTCGCTGCTCGGTGGTCGGTACTAGAAAGCACACACGTTTAATCATCATCACACAACGTCCCTTTAATTGATTCAAAATGATAACGGGTGAAACTGAAACGGGTTATTCATTTGGTAGTGATGGCAGACTGTTTACAAACGAAACTCGACCAAAAAAAGCGATATAAACTATGTATGGATTGTCCCTCATGGTAAAACTCCCTTAATTGTCACATTTCTCTTGTAGCCTACCTTGATTTGATTTAAACAAAGAACTGTTTTGATTATAATTTCCTGTTTCATTTCGAGGTAAAGATTGTTCCAACTTCCATCACAGCACAATGGGCAGGCACATCCTTGGAGCGATGCGTCTCCTTTCTCCATAAGTCTGGGCTTGTATCTAAACCATTACAGCTTTATTATATAACAAAATAAGTATGAAGTTATCATTAATTTGATCTAGCAAGAGATTGTGTTTCTCAGCATCAACCACGGCCAGCGCAAAGAAAGAGAGAAAGAAAGAGACTTCTGCTGTGTTTGAAAAGTAGTGGTGAAATAAAAAATACGCTTTAGAGCATATCCATGGTCATAATATGGACATACCTACCAGTAGATGCCAAAGAAAATTGAAAGAAATCAATTTCTTTGTATTCTTATATCAAAAGTCCCTAAAAAGCCAATCTTAATTACTTTCCGTCAAATGAAAACGTACTGCGTGATGACATAGATAGACTCTTTGTGACAGTCGTGTGATGGTGTGGAGCAGTGGTTGTCAAATCTTTTTTTATTTCAAGGAACCTTAGTTTGTACTAGTTTGATATTCATGAGGCCCATTTGAAACCATCTTCTATCTCGGGGACTCCAATCTTATATAAAATCCTACCTCTGAGAGAGTACAAAGAACCCAGAGTTACAGACTCAAGGACCCCTGGGGGTCCCCAGACCCCACTTTGAGAACCACTGGCGTGGAGTATAAATGAGGCTTTAGTGTGTGGGTGTCTGACAACGGTTGAGAACTTACCAAGACTCGGAAGAAGTAGAGGTATTCAGCAGCTCCAGAATAGTTTCCACACTCATACTGGAACTTGGCATATCGATACAGGGTGTCCAAGTACTCCTGACGGAACTTCAAGGGAAACACAAACAAATTATCAACCATTAACACGTACATTCAGCAGACAACAGTTTCTGCCATACAACATAAAACAAACACGTGATAAAACATTGCTTTACAGTATCAGATTTAACCACTTAACGCCTATAGCGTCCCGATTCTGGGCATGTTATAATAGGCAAATAAATCTACATCTACAAGCTCACAATGTGTCGCATTGAGCTTTTCGGCAAAATTAATTGGTGTAGAGGGATAAAAAGGAGGGGGCCCAGTAGAGACCCCCGGGGTACCCCAGTCAATGTAGTATGTATGGTTTAAGTAGTTATGCCCTACATACTTTGCCGTACATTTGAATAGCGGATATAGCCAATCTACAAGCTCACATCGCGTTGCAATGCATTGTGAGCTTGTAGATCTGCTATTTTCACAATCTGACCGCCTATAATGACCCATAACAGGGATGACAGGTTGAAAGTGGTTAAACTCTTTGCTCCCAACAATGTGATACGGTCATACAGAGGTCATTTATAAAAAGGAAAAAGGCAGTCAAGCACATAAAAACTTCTAGAAAACAAACACATTCCACTTGTTGTGTGAAAGATCCGACATAGTGGTCACATTCAACTGAAGTGTGTCTAACAAGGATATAATTTGGGTTCCACATTATATGCTTATATTTGAACATCCTTCCTGCTGTCCGGCACCTCAGAGCAGTTGTTGTTCTGACGTCAGTGTGAACCGAGGCCATTCAATGCTTGTGCCTCTGACAGACAGCGGGTGCTCCAAGCCTTTCCCACACCCGGCCGAGGGGCCCCGAGCCTGGGCCGTGCACGGAGTTGCACTGAGGACAGGGTGCAGGTCAGCGGGATACCGGAGTGGGAGGGGACCGACAGAGGGGAGGGGAAGAAGCCAAACAACGTGCCAAATATAGAACCTCCGGCATTCTTGCGGCTATATCCACGAGTCCCGAACTGTTCCGTTTATTCTTAACAATTCACCACAGAATGTAAATGTCCACAGAATTTTTGCAAGCCATACAAACCCCGAAAATGAGTTAAGGTTTTTGGGAAGTAATTTTGCATCTCCCTTGCTACAGCTTCCCCTCCCACACTGCACCCCTAAACAGCCATGAGTTCACATAGGAGTCATGGGAAACACACAGTAATGAAGAACTTACGTTGTGTTTCTCCGCTAGATAATCAAAGAGTGCACGTCCATCCCTGAAAAAAGAAAGCAAGACAGTGCCGTGGTTAGAAGCCGTTTAACGGGAGTCACCAGTTGGCTGACATCCCTTTCTCCGGAGCGTCACTCAGGTGTATTTTTCCATGTCTGGTGTACATCACAAGCTGTAGGCAAATAAAGACTAAGTCCATTTCATGTTTAAATCAGGTTGATGGGCTGTTTGTAACATTTGAGTTGGCCATTATACCTCTGTGTTAGCCATGTCTTTTTTGGGGGGGCTTTTATGCCTTTATGGATAGGACAGTAGGCTGACAGGAAATGGGGAGAGAGATGGGGAGTGACAGCATGCAGCAACGGCTGTCGGGATCGGGACTCGAACCTGCGACGCGCTGTCAGGCTACATTGAGCCTAGCTAGGTGCCTGGACCGCTACGCCAGCGGTCTAGGCCCCATGTCTAACAAATTAGAACTTCTCATGAACCAAATCAATCCTGAGTTCTGGGTACAGACTTTGAGGCTATGGTCTTGGAAATTACGCCCACATTGTTCCATCTAGTTGTTCTGTCACAGATATAATATTTATATATTTGTCTTTCTTTTGTAGTGGCAAATAGCAGAACTGACGTTTGTAACAAACATCTCAAAATGAAAAAACAAATTCAATAAACAAGGAATAGTATTGCAGGGACATCTGTAGTCCACCAGTCGACGAAGCAGTGGTTCTGATTTTAGGGTCACATTGACCTACTTTGGGTACACGAAACACCGCCTTCCCTGGATGTAACCTACTGCAAATTTGGTTATCCTAGGCCTAATAGTATAGGCGATGTGGTCCGGACAGGATCTCGGACAGATGCAAGGTAAATGGTAAATGCATTCATATAGCGCCCTTATCCAAAGTGCTTACAGTGTGCGCATTAAATTCAGACATTCAGACAAACATTCACACCTGGCAGAGGAAACCATGCAAGGCAGCAGTTAGGGCTTAAAGGAGTAGTTCACCCAAATACTTATTTTCTATCAATTACACACTTCATGAAGCATTGAATTCATGGATTTTTTTGTTTTTGTCTAAGCCAATAATTTGATGACCGGCGGAAAGATGCTAATGTATCCAGTACTCTTTTGAGTCTCCTACTCTTTTGAGTCTCCTACCAGAGAGACCGCCGGTCACCAAATTATTGGCTTAGGAATGCAACAAAAACTAAAGAATCTCGATGAATTCAATGCTTCATGGGGTGTGTAATTGATAGAAAATAAGTATTTTTTTGGGTGAACTACTCCTGTAAGTGTCTTGCTCAAGGACAATTCGACACTAACCAAGGGGGAGCCAGGGATAGAACCGAGAACCTTCTGATACCCAAGCAACCGCCCTACCTCCTGAGCCACTGCTGTACCAAAAGGGAGCGCATGCTGCTCGCATGCATTTTGTGCACATGTATTCACAAGTGACACAATTCTTGGTAGGCATCTATCTGCCATCTTCTCGCTACCCCCTGCCAAGAGTCTAATGAAGGACAGTTTGTAGGAGCTCCAAGGTTACCATGTTACCCTGCGGTGTCTGGTGGGGAACACAGGACCTGATGATGTATCACTGTATGGCCACTGGCCATACCATCCTATAAGACCTATACGACATCTGTACAACTAATGACTTGAATAGCTGCATGCTTAAGCCATTTAGACGGGAATTTTTAGATTGTATAGAATTTTTAGATTTCTTTAGCTTCTCAAATATTGCAGATATACAAGCTTGTAGCGCGGCACTCTGCAATTAAAAAAAAAAAAAAAAAAGGATTTTGCTGTTTTTATCATTTTTTCTCCTTTGTCTTTTCTCATCTATATTTTTAATATGTTCGTAATAAATAAATAAATGAAAAAATTAAATGAAAAATGTTATAAAGTGGTTACACAGATGCGTTCCAGGTTAGAATGGGTTAAGCCACAACTCCAACTGCTTAAAGGTATAGGACAATTCACACCTGTATCTAGTGGGGGGAAAAAAGCATCCTGACAGCAGTATCCTTTTTTTTAACCACATGAAGTCATGAACCCTAGCCTCCCTATTCTGGGTTATGTCATAATGGGTGAACATTTGCTGAAAGTGAAAACAGCTGATCTACAAGCTCACAGCACGTTACGTCATTGCAACTCAACGCGTTACGGGCTTATAGATTGGCTATTTTTGGTGAAGAGATATTGTGTGGAGGGAAAAAGGAGAGGAGAGACCCCTGGGGGACCTCGGTCAACTAAGTATATAGGCTTTACGTGGGTTAATGTCATGAAAACCTATCCAGTACTGTTATGATCGGCTTTAGGTGAGAGCAAATCTGCTGGTACAACCAGTAACTACCCTTTGTTAAAAACGTTTGCACTACATTACTGCCTCTGTCTGCACTAAAAACAAAGCAAGGAAACAGAGGCAGTTTGCACAATCAAAAACCCCCAAAATGGTTTTCATTACCTCAACAAATCCAAACAAATGAGAACATAGCTTAGAGCCTAATGGTGACTGTAATCCTGCAAGTGTGTCTAATAATGACTGACTGTTTAAAGATTAAGCCATAATGAGATTGACCATGATGATTAGGTTTGGCCTATTACATTTCTGGCTTCAGCTGTCTGAAGAAAAGTCTGGTACTGTATGAGATAATTGGCAAACTCTGTTGGATAAGAGCTTTAAGTACAACAGGCTTTTCAATACTGTATTATCGTTTGCATATCTGGCTGTATTAACCCAAGAAGACAGGACTAATGGTTTCAAACATCTAAGCACCGTTTTAGCATCTTCAGTACAACATGATCCTCTGTGTAAATCCAGAAATAATGTTAAACATACTCCACTGTATCAAGCATAAGTTAAGCAGATAGGCCACAATAGCTAAATAAGTCTTTTGCTTGTCTTTTGGCTTACGACAGAATTCTTTCGTTTCCCCAGACAACTTTCCCATTGTTTTACAAATCCAACGGTATCAAAAAGAATCTAAGAATAACAAGACAGAAACAGCAAAATGATACCGTGTCCAAAAAAGACATTTACCAAAACTGCAAACTGACAAAAACATACACATGAGCTAACATCTAAGCACAGCCTTCAACTCTCACGTTACTGTTCAATTATAACCCCTGTGAAATGTTGGCTTTAATAAACAAATGTCTATGATTCAACAAAAAGAATAACGAGAGAAGTCCAAACTGGAAAATGGATAAAAATGAAAAATGCTTTTGATCAACTGTACTCACTCTCGCCAAGAGACAAAAGGAAAGGATAAAGACTGAATTGGACCAAAATATTTTAATCACCGCAGACGACAAAATAGCCTTAATAAAGTTAACCACAGGATCTTGTGTCTGTCTCTGTTCCTCCCTGTGTTTGCTGAGTTTGCTCAACGAGACCCTTAAAAGAATGAGAGAATTCTTTTCATTTGATGCATTCCCATCACTTCTTCAATTACAAAATTCCCTCGTGGTGTTGCCGTGCCATCTACTGTATTAAATAACACTTTGTTTTTACTCATCCTGGAATCACAAGAACACGACCACTAATAAATGTCAACCGCAACCTCACTACATGTCGTGCATAAAACCTCTTTTGCGGGTAAGTTTGGCAAAAAACAGACTATGCTCTCTGTCACTGTGCTTTTGGATAAGAAGCAGGGTGAAATGACACTGAACACTTGACTATTTCCACTACAGTAGCTCACTCAGACTCACCTGGTGGACTGCATCTGCTTGGTAGTCTCTGGGTCCTCAAACATCTTCACAATGGGTTCTGTCTCTGACTGGAGCTGCTTTAATTGAGCCACTACAGATATCCTCTTCTCCCGTAGCGCTGAATAATGACAGGGGGTAGTGTTTCTAGACAATGGCACCATAAATGAAGTTCATGATCAATAATGAAAATACATAATCTACAAATATGCTGTATAGCAACAACTTCAACAATGACATCAGTGCTAAGTGCTGTGCACAGTAACAGTCGTCACCATAATATCTTCCATGGGGTTGAAGGTGGTATTGGTCTGTGTGTTTGTTTGTGTGTGTGTGTGTGTGTGTGTGTGTGTGTGTGTGTGTGTGTGTGTGTGTGTGTGTGTGTGTGTGTGTGTGTGTGTGTGTGTGTGTGTGTGTGTGTGTGTGTGTGTGTGTGTGTGTGTGTGTATTGTGAAGGGAATCAGAATCAGGGGGGCTGAGGAACATAATCTTGACAGCTCGTTAGTAAAATGAGTGTAGCAGTACAGACAGTATGAGTGTAGCAGTACAGACAGTATGGACAGTCACATACTGGGGGGGATCTCCTTATCGGGGAAGAGGTTTTTGTGCACGTCCATGGCGAAGTCCACCATGTTTGTCTCGCTGAGGAGGTCCAGCTTTCCATGAAGCAGCTCCTGTTCATTGAAGATCTATAAAGAGAGGCATAACAGAACAAAATGAGGATGTAGTGATATCAGTAGGCCTAAATATTTCTAATATTATTGGTATTATTACTATTACTTGCTTATTTATTGTTATGTACTATTATCTATTCTATTACTAATAACGTGAGAGCCTGTTTCAATAGCTACCATAATAATTGATTTCATGTTGGTTATTATCTGTTAATTACCTCTCAGTAAAGTTCATATTATTTTTACGAACTGCTAATGTCCAACTATTGTTATCTGAATAACATTAATACAAATAAGACCCAACTACATTTTTTGGGGGTGAACTGCAAGATGAATAAGAATGAAATTATGATTGAATCATTGTGGCCTGCTCTCAGTGCTGTGACTGTAAAACTCAAGGATTTAATAGAGAAAGTACATCAACAACAACATAATATCTGAGTTGCTGTCGTTTGCACAACATTCAACAGCCTTGTGAAGGTTTAATATATTGTTAGATTTAGTGAACATTAGTTAATATGATACATGGCGATGTTCACTAAATCGGATACAGGATAGGTGGGCACTAGGGACATCTGGGCAACTCAATGTAAAAGCTATTTTGACATTTTGCACGATACATCATTATCAGACTTAAATTTATCCTTCAACTTCTTGTTTATGCACCAAAATGACTGGATATATGTTCAAAATAATCATGTATACTTTACATTTCTTAAGACCATTGTTCGAATATCTTTTTTTTTTTTACATGTTGGACAAAATAGCCAATTTTACATCGAGGTGCCCAGATGTCCTTAAGTGCCCACCTATCTTGATACCCTTAGCCAACTCTTTGTTGATATTTACTAGTTAGCATTAGCAACTAGCAAATAACTTATTCGATTATGTAACGGTAATTTATATCACTAAAATACTTTTGGAACCGGGAGACACTCGTCAACTACCTATAAATTGTGTCACACAGCTTCATATTAGACACGATAGACATGATAATACACTTATCAGCTGTCTATGCGCGGCCATCTATAGCTAAGCTAAGATATTAGCAATGCCGTTAGCTTAGCAACCATAGATAGCAACGGCGTAGCGAATGTTTGTTTTAAGACACCGGGTGCTCCGCTCGAGCGGTCACGATACTGGCATTAAGGAAAACCGCCCATAAAATCTGTACCGGCTGTGTTGAAACGAGTGCTCCCAAAGTAAGCTGAAAACAGCGTAGTAAAGGCTGCACTACTAACAACCAGCGCACGTGGCGTTTTTAGGACTTAGAAAATGCCATCTACGTCAGTCTGTAAATCCAGAGAACAGTAGCATCGTCTACTTTAAAGAATACATCCAAGAAACAAACCTCTTTGACGGAAAGAAATTCCAGCAAAGGGAACACGAGATGCCGGTCCAAGAAATGGGTAACTCTGGTGGTGAGATCGTACTCCGCCATCTTTACTAGAGAGAGGAGGAGGATGATGATGATGATGATGGAGCAGCTTGGAGCAGCGGTGTGTCAACACAGTGACTGTGACCAGCCAATCAGCGACAGGCTGAGCCTCAGCATCCCCATCCTCCAAGAAGAATCAGAAAAGAAGTGCCAAAAGCAGGGGTCATCATCGCCATGCCGGCTTGTTGTGGTGGACATTTTTGTCGAAATTATATTTTTGCCATGCACATACAAATGAGCGGACAGTAATATTACCAGAAACACACAAAGAGCCAGCCCAAAATGTAAGCTATAGCGCTGCAGCGCAGTGGTTCTCAGCAGGTCGCGAGAGGGACCTTTGGGGTTCTTTGAAGGTGGACTCAGAGTTATGGAGGTCCTTGAAAATAAAATGTTTGAGAACCACAGTGGTAGTGTGGACTCCTAATGTGCCAATACTGTAGCAAATCAGTGTCATACATATGTTGAAGAAAACCTGGAGACTCACATTCAGCAATTGGGTCTTATGATCACAATAAGAACATTATAATGTTATGTAAAAACTAAATATATTTTTTTCCACGGACAAGGACAAATCTCGCCACAGACACATTTGTCCGTGTACAAATTGATTGACCCGGATTTTCCAATATTATTATTACACTGTAATAATAATCCTATTATTTCTGCATCCTTTTATGCTGAAATAATATCAAATTATATTATAATAATATAATATTCACAGCAATATGATATTATTTCAGCATAACACGTTAGAGAGAGCTGCAATTACAGCCTCCCAATTCACAGATCAATAATTTATATATTGATACATTAAAATTATGTTATGTTGATTTTGACCTTGATTCTCTTAAAATATAATCATAGTTGTTATTACAACTTGATATTGACTTGGCTTGAAAATGGATATCTGGTCCCTCTTCAGTGGAAACCCATGTTTGTAATTGCACATGTTTTTCTGAAGGATGCATGCATAATGTATGTTTAGTAATGTTGATACAATGACATATTTCATTTATATGGTCAATTTAATGTTGAATCATAGCACATCAGGTTTCCTCCATATCTCCATATCTCTCTGATATTATACATACACAGATGTACAACTGAAACAGTATGTTTCTATAACAATAATAATAATAACGATAATTGAACAATTGCAGGCTAAATAGAGTAGAAATAATATAATAATAATAATAATAATAATGATAATAATAATAATAATAACTAGAAAATGTGCTCCTCGGAGCACAAGTCTCCGCCAGCAGACTATAGCAATTATATTATCATAGCAATAACTAATGAGATACAGTAGAGTAAAAGATATATACTGTACTTAAATAAAAAGGTGTATGTTAAAGAAATATTTATTTAAAAAAAAATGATTTAAAAATCATATTTTGTCTTCTAATGTTTAAAAATTCAACTCTAGTCCTCTTCTGTGTTACTGTTGTAGATGAGTATGCTTTCTTAGCTTTGGCCTTCTGCGCCTTTGCTTGACCTATGTCAGGTGTTCTCAAAGGGACACACACACGCACGGACGGGTGATTTGGACTAGAAGATACTGTTCCAATCAAGACTGATTGATCCTGTCTTACCTCGCTTCAAAAACGTAAACGGCTTTTTGAAGTGACACACCTTTTTATTATAGGATTGTATTTCGTCATGCGTCCCTCTAGCCAATCAGAGACATTGATGTCAACATATTGACACGTATTAAGAGTTCGGCTTTGTTGTGGGATCATTTCAACTCTAGTCCTCTTCTACGTTACAATTGTAGATGAGTATGCTTTCTTAGCTTTGGCCTTCTGCGCCTTTGCTTGACCAATGTTAGGTGTTCTCAGAGGGAAACACACACGCACAGACGGGTGACTTGGACTTACTGAAGGTACTGTTCCAATCAAGTCTGATTGATCCTGTTTTACCTCACTTCAAAAAGTAGGGGCTTTTTGAAGTGACACACCTATTTATAGAATTTTATTTCGTCACGCGTCCCTCTAGCCAATCAGAGGCATTGGTGTCAACAAATTGACACGTGTCACGTGGAGCTTGCCCAATGTTAGCTTGGCTAACAATGTTTGCTCACACAAAGCGAAAACATATTCTCCACCTTCGGCGGAGACAATAATAATAATAATAATAATAATAATATTAATATTAATAATAATAATGATTACACTGGATGTCATAAAAAATACATAAAAAAGAAGAATAGAGATAAAAGAGAATATTGGTAATAGTACAGGTAAAAAGTAAAAACACTTAACAGCAATGGTAAAATGTGCAGAATATGTGTTGGTTTAGTATTTGGCTTATAGAATGTACATCAAGGTATACAAATACTGTATATTAGTAGTATGAACAAAAACTGGTATTTACGAATTGAATACAGTTTTTTCTTCTTCTTTTTTTCTGTTTTGTTTTTGTCCTTGTTCAGGGCTTTAACAGGTAAAAAAATAAGCATCTTCCTGAGCCCTGAGCCCCGGCTTTTTATAAAATTTCCCCTTCCATAAAAATAAGAATACTCCAAATTTCCCAAAAGTTAAAATGTCTTCACTGTGTGTCCAGGTGAATGTAATATTGTTCTTCTTCAATTCAGCAGCTGCTCCATGTGCTGACCATATACCCAGAAAGAGAAGAGCCAATATCAGCTACCAAATGGCCCATCTCTAATAGGTTTCACTAGTACCTTGTTTGCTTGACAACCACACACGGCACTAATCCTCAAACAATTCTGTCCTTGTTACTGTGGAGCTTTCTCCCACTCTTTCTCTCCTTCTCCCTCCCCTCTGACAGCAGGTAGAAATGAGTCATAAATAGACAGCACACACCGTGGCCGATGCTGTTTTACTGGGTGCTTCTGACACAGCCAGCAGCTTTGGCTTAATGTCAGCGCTCTTCTGAAGCCTCCTTTGTGTGTTCTGTTCAAAACGATAAAAAAAAGGGTTAAAACGAAGAGCCTCCCAAGTACATATAGAAATGTTGCATTGTGGAATAGTACGTCTGTTTACTTAAATTTTCTGTCCCAGTGAAAAGGAAAATCAAGATCTGAATCTAACAAATTTGTGGAGCTGACAAATGAATGCAACATAAAAGTGAGCTTTTTTATGCTTGTCATGCATATAGGCAAATTTGTTTATATAGATAATCTTATACACAAAGGCAATAAAATACTTTTCATTATGTATTTTTCAAATTGGTTAAGTACCAAATAACAAACACATATGACTGCTAAATTGCACACGCTATTTTATTTCAACCAGCAAATGGATAAGGATATGTTTTTGTTTGTTTGAATGTTTTCCATTCTAAAGCTTTCCATACAACCCTCACATAAATCAATTCACCCCAGAACAACAACCATGTTTCAGAATTTCATTATAGAATAGATAAATATTCCCCTTTACAAAATATATCTTCTTCTTTGAAGGAATACAGTATGTAACAGTGCTTCTTATAGCAGGCCAAGAATAATGCATGTAACTGTTTCATTATGAATTGATTACTCATCACCTTTGTGTACAACCACATATGCAACACCCCAGGAGCTAAACAGAGGTCAGTTCACTGATAGAATTGATTTTAGTTATGATCAGATTATGCCTAACCAGAGAATCTCGTCAAGTTGAACTCAGATATCCCCACAACAAATAGCTCCAATTAAAATATTTTTAGTTTTCTGCTGTTGACTCAGACTTCTGTTACATAAAGAAAGTCATACCATGTGACACATAACACACATTTTACATAGCCATGAATCAAATTGAAGCACACAATGTATTTAATATTTTACATACAGTATACAGTATGCAGATTTACATATACAGTAGGAGTAGGGGCTACAAGAGGTACATAAAGACGATCATTTATACAACTCATGTGCCCTCAATAGTTTGTACTCCAAAAGGACTCCAAAAGGTAGTAGTATATGATGGCTAAATAGCCATATACTACCTATTACAGGCGCCTCAGTCTATTTATAAGAGTACCTGGTATTTTGAAATAGGGAAAATGTATCACCATGTGCAAAAAAAGAACACTCCAAAATAAAGAACACATAAAATATAAAGCATAAAACAGCAGTGTTACTAGAGACATGACCCAGGGAATTCCTTCACAGCAATGGTCTTAGATCAAAATCCTCATCCAAGTGCCCAGTGTAATAAGCATCCAGAGGAGTTCATGTTTTAGGAGCATAGAGTTTATAACTCCCCCTCTGTGTGGATGTTTTATTAACTAAATTCCCATATATCTGAGAGTGGAAGTGTTGTGTTTCGCCTTGGCAAAGTGTACAGCCACAGGAGGACTAGATGTTACATGGTTTCTGATAGTACTGCAGTGTTCAGCGATTCAAGTTTTTAACGTTCTTGTGGTCTTACCAACGTATGCCAGTCCACACGGGCATTTAAGCATGTACTGTATATATATATATATATATATGTTAGCAGTATAGTGCTAATGGTTTGTGTGAGAAATGGCATTGTTGGCAATGACCACATACAGTATGGGTAATTTCCAGAGGGGACAGAGCAAAGGAAATATGTGAGGGCGATGGAGGGGGAAGGTCTGCTCTCACCAGCATGTTCATGTTAGGGAGTCTGTACAAGCAGCAAAATGTTGGTGTGACATGCTCATTAACCCATTCAATCTGGGAACACATCTCTGTCAATTTAAATGTCTTTGGCTATTCAAAAATAGCAGATATACAAGCTATGAGCTTGTAGATCTGCTATTTTTGAAAAATGTGTGCAAATCTTTTTTGTAACTCAAATTTTTGCTTCTGGGGGTCCCTGGAACAAAATATATTTTACAAATGTTCTCTTTAAAAATATATGTATTAAAAGATTTGCACAAATCTACAAGATTTGCAGATCTACAAGCTCATTGCACGGCACTCGGTGCCACGCTATGAGCTTGTATATCTGCTATTTTTGAATAGCCAAAGAAGTCTAAAATGACAGAGATGCGTTCCCGGATTGAATGGATTAATAAGATCCAAGATACAGGTAATAGGATTTGGCAGCAGGCAGTATTCCATCAAAGGGGACATAGAATATAGTATCAACTGTTTCCCCTTGAATTGTATATACAGTGGTTTTCTTCAGGTACCTTTTGTATATATGTAGACAGTGAGTATCTATATATAAATAAATCTGTGTATAGTAATAAATGAAATGCATTTGTGTTTTCTACAATTTAACTGATGGCAATTGTGCAACAGGTGTGTTATGTCACATGGATTTATAGGTATTTATCAAGATGGTGACTGTACAGTACAGTATATATTAGAAGTCTGAACAAGAGCCGTGTGTTGGATCCAGCACCCATCCTATTGGTCTTCTTGATTGTTTCCTATCCAGAGAATCTCAGCAACTGAACATTATGTAGTCCTAAACTCTCAACTCATGTTTTATAAAAGGGTGAATTAAATTATTCAATTGCATGCTCATCCATCCCCACAGATCAAAACTAAGCCAAACCCATGAACTCCCACAGGAGTTGAAAATTGGCCACGTCATATAGTAAAAAATATAAAGGGATTCTGGGCACTGTAATGATATGTTGTGTATTAGGTACATTAATCAGATAATACATCAGCAGTATAATAAACCTTCAAAAAGAATAATTCAAAGTGCGGAAATTCAAGATGTAATAAATTTGGTAGTGAATGGTAGTGAAAAGTAGGTACTGAAATGTGGGAGCTGGGTTGCGGAGAACTGATTATCACAAACCAAAATGTTGTGTTTCCAACTATGCTGGTAGGGTAAGCACAACATTGGTCTCTGAAACTAGTTATTCCCCATGTGAACCTAAATCTAAATTCACTTCCATTGCTGTTTGTCAAACTCAAACTTGGTAGGGATACAATACATGGTCTCAAAAAATAACATACAGTATGTCTGGGCAGTGTCAAATAGGTGCCAAGATGCTTCTGTGGTCAGCCCAATCAAGCTAGAGGGACTTATAGCTTAAATTCTAATTAATCTCAAACACTGTCATAAACAAAATATAAATTAAGCTTTAGTTCCACATCATATCACCATTATAATTCATGAAGAGTTCCAGGATGGGGGCTTATCAAACCTTTAAGCAAAGCTCAGAAAACAAAGTAACTGTAAACAGTCATATACCATTTCTGCTGCTGTAAATCAAAATGTGTGCTTTTGTAAGCAAAAGACTTGCTTTGACCACACATGATCTAAGGTTCTGTTTATCGCCATCCAATATAGGGATGTTGTCAGAAACATTTCAGCATGCGAAACAGTTATTAATCATTTAATGTGTCAGTCTTGTAGAAAATACTCCTTAGCTGCCTTAATGGGATAAACTTAAAGGGGATAAAGTGATGGGTCAAAGATTCCATGGAAAACCTCAGAACTTCACTTCCCCGAAAGAGAGCGCTTTCTCGGTCAACGGATGAATCCAAGGCAGGGAGAGGGGATGACACTGCCAAATACACCAACCACCAGCCCCTCTCTCTATATCTATCAAAAAATAAATCAATAAGATCAGAAGATGAATGCTTCTGCTGGATGTTACAAAGCCAAGCATCCCCTCTGCGAATAGTAATTTCAGAATATCTCATATGAATTTCAATGCTTCTTTTGGAGACTTTTTTTTATATGCATTACCTTGCTCCTAGTGTGTGTCAGGCTATAAATCAGTAGCCTACATTCCTGAGCCTGAGCCCAATGCTGACTTCAGCACTGTCATACTCGATGGGACCAAGTTTATCAACCAAGCCTAGGGGCCAGAAAAAGATACAAACTCCCAGCAAACAGCCAGTGGCACCAAGCATGGCAGAACATCTGTACAGCACATGTCAACTTTACACAGAGTGCATATCATGTACTCTTCTAACTTTAGCGTGTCCTCACATGGCCATATGCCACATGCTTACAAAACACACCGGCTGTTAGCATGTAAAATTGTGTGATGCCATAATCGTGGATTATACACTTCAGCAATATCTCCTGAGGCAGAAAAGGGCATGAACAATATTTGACCCCCCTAATCTTCCTTCACAAACCCTTTCCCAGACTCACTCTCCATGATATGCATAACTTCACTTTTCCTCTGCAATTTTCTCTGAAAACATGACATTACAGGGAATGTGGTGCTATCTCCAAATTTGTGGTCATGAAAATTCTTAAGAAAAAGAAAAAAGGAAAAAGAAAAAGAAAAAGAAAGACGAGTGAAACCTGATAACTCCAGATCATGTTGTTTAGCTATGGGCTTTCGTCGTAGAGGGGAGGGGATTTGATTATTCCTGTTCGTCTGGATTCTGGATTTCTGGAATAACGGCTGTTGCATGTATTTGTGTAACTTAGATGAGGCCCCCGAAGAAAACCACTCTCAGAACAATTGGAAGAAAGCAATTAAGGAGAGTGAGCAAGGGCCACGACTTCTCTGAACGGCAAACCTCAAGTAAGCCCCCCTGAGGGGACGTAGAAGTGCTCTGCGTTTCAAGCTGGAAAAATAGGACAAATGCTAGGGAATCAATGAACCTCACCAGTCATTGCACCTCTAATGTGTGTAATTTCAAACCGAGGGGAAAATAATGTGTTTTGTGGTTTCCAGGGAGCAAAAGCTGCAATATTTGATTTACAGGTCTCCAGAGATATTGCATTATTGGCAAAGTGTACTCATGAACACAGGGTTAAGGGTCAAACTAGTTCTGCAGTAGCCCTGCTGTGTCAACTTATTTAGAGTACTCAAATACAAATAAATGAAAAGATAGTTACTTCATGTTGATTTTGTTTTTCCTCTGTTAATGTAACCAGTACCAGGCAGAATACGTTTATGTGTACAAAAATCAATTTATTGTAACTTCAAAGGTTGCACAGATGGGGTTGTTGGTTTGTAAATTCCCACCCCTTCTCATGATGGAACATGCATCTAATTGTCTTGACACGTCGTTCAGATGTGGCTGAACACACACAGTGTGCTAAAGTCTTTTGGAAATAATCGTGTGCGTGGTGATGTTAAACTCGTGTTTGAATTGAATTTAATGAGCAAGAAGGATTGGCTATTAAAACCAATCCAGCAACACATAATATAGTGCATGTGGTAATACTCCACTCCACAATGAGCAATCGCATTGCTACACAAGGTGTCTTGGGAGCTATACATCCTAAGCTTCGTACTGGGTGAGTAACGTCAATTACCAGCACGGAGCTGGTCT
Source organism: Gymnoscopelus braueri (assembly GCF_963280865.1). Classification (NCBI taxonomy): domain Eukaryota; kingdom Metazoa; phylum Chordata; class Actinopteri; order Myctophiformes; family Myctophidae; genus Gymnoscopelus; species Gymnoscopelus braueri. The sequence continues at coordinate 45,976,802 of NC_137605.1, forward strand.
GACATGGGGCTGAATATTGTTCTTGGCACTGAAGCACTGAAACCCAGGGAGAGAGGAGAGAGGAGAGAGTGAGGAAGCCTAATTGTGATGTGCCATAATTTCCCGCTCAGGGCCTCTCACTCAGGATATGGGTGAGGTCAAAGGTGCAATGGAGGGAGACCATCAGAGGCAACGTGTGCTGGAGTCATCTGTAGAGAGTGATTCACAGAGAGGTGAATGCAACTTGGTCGGACAGGGGACCTAATCAGATTTCAAAGTAAACACAGCACTGCTGGCTCCAGAGCGCTGAGTCCAAACATTGTTGCTAATTGCATCTGTCTTCATTTTCCGCAACTCACAGTGCGACACCAACGAGAAAGAAATTTAGATGGAACAGGAGCTGTTTCAAAACCACAGAAAGCACCTCAACCTTACCTCAATTTTCAATTCATAACTGTTCATTTTAGAGATTGCCAACTCTGATTGCTTCTGTCACAAATCAAAATATTCTGTCTGTGAAGTGTTTTTACTGGAATATTTCTTTTTTTAATGCATGGACACTGAAAGGGAAAATATATGTATGCTTGTCCCATGTGGGGCTTCCAGAGAATGGAAACCTACGTAAGCACCAGTCAAGTAGTACAATTTGGCTTTTCAGATGGTTGCAATTGATCTCCCTTATTGTGACATTTCTGTGCGAGAGAGTAGCTCCAAGGTAAACAGGCACCTTATGTCCGAAAGCTTCTTTTGGGTCAGATGCACCTCACACTGACAATCCTATAGACAAATACTTAAAGCTGTGCACAGAGGGCATTTACCATTATGCCATGTCATCCTGTGAGTCAGGCCCTGTCTGTTCTTTAATTCAGGTCATGATCTGGGCCTGTGGCCTTTTACTAGCACCCTGGCAGGGAGAGTTATGCCCTTTACCCCAAAGGACAGTGTTCACTTGTTCTAACGTGGCTCCTTTAGTATTTGGTTTTCCAGCAAAATCCCCAACCACATATCAACCGACTGCCATGTGCAGACTTGAAAATTACAAGTCTATGGATCGCTTCAGCTGAAAGTACATTAAACAACACAAAGTGTTTTTATTTTACAAAGATGATGACATTTTAAGAATCCCCTTGTGCACTTGCCCAACAATGATCATGCGTAATTCAGGAAAGCACCGCCATGTTGAACTGTGACAATAGTAAATAGTGTACTAAACAAAAAGTGGCTGCACATTCCTCCTCATAGTTACAGTGACAATTATTGAAGCACCAATATTTCAGTTATGAAGTCTTAAAGGGGCCACACCATGAATTTTTTTTTAACATTCAGTCATTCATTCTCATTTCAGAGATTTTCAGAATGGGCGTGTCTGAACAGGCCATTTCAGAATGGCAATGCAAGTGACATCACTTGCATTGCCATTGCATTGATGATGGCCAGACAGAATTGCTCAGTAGCCCCCCCCTGCCCAAAAGGACGTTTTGGTATTGCAGTTGAAAGTGCTGTATAAGCCAGAGACAATTGACTTGGGATGAGTATATCTGAGTGATGATTTAGGCTCAAACCTTTTGAAAAAGGTTTGAGCCAAATATTTTTTTTAAATTCATGGTGTAGATCCTTTAATTAGGGTGTTGCAACCTGAACTGAGACAATAGAACATTAACAAAGTACATGAATACGCTATAGGCTACAGTCAGTGCAATGACCAATGTTGCACCTCAAACAAGTGGGTAATGTAGTGAGAGAGAAGCTCATAACAAACAGGCGATGAAATCTGTTGAATCCTAGGCAAAACAGGAAGAAAATGGGAGATGTGAAGGAGAAGCACATCTCATCATGTTAATCTTGGGAGGACAGTTGATATATTCTAGGTTCAGTTGACTGTCCTAATCGATCCTTTTGCGGGGAATGATTTGAGAATGTTATGGAGCATCAGAGTGACAGCATCTGGCCTTGTAAATGGTTTCACTGAAGGTCCAGCCTACAGACCATTATGTCTTTGGATAGTGCTATGGGTAGGCAATGACAGATTTATTATGATTCATTGTAGATGGTGCTAGAACCCTAGCTTCCCAGTGCCTCACATCTGTTCGCTGACCTTGACACTGCACAGCATATATGATCTAGACTTGTAACATTCAAATTGATAAAAGTCATTAATATCATTCACTGGTCTCTGCTGCAGCAGGAACAACAATGTTAAGAATAGAGAGAATTAGTGCAACACGATTTATTGTCCTGCAGTTCTAAATGACGAACATTACCAGTATGAAGATCTAGGACATGGCCACTGGCCTCCATCTAAAATGAAATTTAAAGAACAAATTAGTCTTTAAATTTAGGCAAAGAAATAGTTCACCTGCATAATGTAAAGCAATAAGCATGTACAGTGCACTGTGAGCTTGTAGATCTGCTATTTTTGATGTGTGACAGCGACACAGCACACAACCAAATATAAATCACCCTAAAGACAGGGCAAGAGATACTTTTAAACACTTTCAATTTGAAAAACAGTAGGCCTACCTATGCTATAATTTGGCATTAAATGTTGTTTCCTTTGCAAAGCACTTTGTAACCCAGTTTGGAAAGGTGCTATATAAATAAAGTTTTATTATTATTATATGTTTTGGAAATTGTTTGAAGAGTATACATTTCCCATACTGTGATGTCAGGAGTGGAAGAATCCACCCTGATAAACACAACGTAGCTCATTATCATCATCATCATCATCATCATCATCATCATCATCATCATCATCATCATCATCATCATCATCATCATCATCATCATCATCATAATACATTTTATTTGTATAATACAGTGTTACAAATTGTGCCTCACACATAAACTGAGTTCTATTCCATTCTGCCACCAGTACAGTAACCTTTTCATAACGTTTAATGTCAATATAATTATATTAAAAAAGCAACTGATATTGTTGGCCAGGCTGGTATGTAAATATCCAGTGGTGGACAAAGTACTCATTCTACTCAACCATCATAGTATACATACTCCTGGTCAAATATTACTCAACTACAAGTGAAGGTTGCTCTATAAAATTAGCTCAGTAGCTCAGTCGGTAGAGCTCTCGCCTTTGGACCTCAAGGTTATGGATTCGATCCTGTGCACCGCAAACTAAGCCTATGAGTAGCACGGCTTGGGTGCGGCAAGTCGTGCGGTAAGTACCGGGAACTGATGGTAGGTATGGCGCTTCACCTCAGCAATCCATCTCCAAGGGGACAGGGATAGACTCCTGCGTTATCGGCTGATACCGACAATATTCAAAAGAAGAAATTACAAAGTAAATTTTCTTTTTAATATCAATGCATTGCTGCATTAAAATTTTGACAATTGTTCCAAAACAATTAAAATATTTTCCAGACATTTTCAAAGAGTTTGGGGGGAAAGTGTAAATAGTCGATCTATAAGCTCACAACACATTGCAACCTGTTGTGAGGTTGTAGATCTGCTATTTTCACTTTATTTGACATACAGATCAAATGGTTAATTCCTAATGTAGCCTACTTTTTTCCCTTCCTAGAAATGTAGTAGTGTGTGGTCAAAAGTACAATGTTTGTGATTGAAACGCAGTGGAGAGAAAGTCATAAAGTATCAAAAAATCACACCCTGTGTGAAGTGGGCGGTGTCTTAGTAGCTAATCACAATACTGAATGGAGTCAACCAATCATGTACAAAAAATAAATACATTTATTGAAACACTGTTTATGATGGACAAAACCATAACTTGAAAAAAACAAATTTATGTTTTTTTTCAAGTTATGGTTTCTTATATAGGGCTATGCACATGTGTCATGTGACACTGGCCAATCACAGTCCTGAATAGACTGTGATTGGCCAATCACGGTGCAGGATAATTGTACAAATTATCCTGCCAATCACAGCGCAGGATAATTGTACAAATTTCCAAACCTCACTTATAGGGGCGGTTTCACCGCCCAAAAATCACACCCTGTGTGAAGTGGGCGGTGTCTTGCTAGCTAATCACAATACTGAATGGAGTCAACCAATCATGTACAAAAAATTAATACATTTATTGAAACACTCTTTATGATGGAAGAAACCATAACTTAAAAAAAACCAATGTATGTTTTTTTTAAAGTTATGGTTTCTTATATAGGGCTATGCACATGTGTCATGTGACACTGGCCAATCACAGTCCTGAATAGACTGTGATTGGCCAATCACGGTGCAGGGTTAGGCGGGGTACATTTTTGTACATTTTTGTAAATTTTTGGCCAATCACAGCGCAGGATTTGTTGTACAAATATCCAAACCTCACTTATAGGGGCGGTTTCACCGCACAAAAATACAAATACTCAAGTAAAGTACAGATATTCAAAATATAAGTACAGTAGCCTAACACTCAAGTACAGTGGTGTAAAGTAACTAAGTACATTTACTCAAGTACTGTACTTAAGTACGATTTTGAGGCATTTCTACTTTACTTTTAGTATTTCCAATTTTCAATACTTTTACTTCTACTCCACCACAATTATTAGACCACTATTAGTTAGTTACTAGTTATTTGTAGATTTTGATTATTATTACAAAACATACAATACCCACCCACCCCCTATTTACATTTCATCCATTTGAAAATAGTTTGTAGATCTGCTATTTTCTAAAGATTTTTAAACATTTTATACATTTGAAAACTTGTGAAATGGGACATTTTGCATAATGACCACTTTGACTTATATTTAAAGTATATTTTGAATTTTGAACCAATGCTTTTGTACTTTTACTCAAGTAAACTTTGAATTCCGGACTTAACTTGTAACAGGGTATTTCTACATTGCAGTATTGATACTTTTACTTAAAGTAAAACATTTTTTAGCACTTTTTCCTCCTAACTTTAAGATGACCATTGACTTGTCAAACAGGCCACACCCACAGCAGATACATCATCCATGACGTCACACCCACCCGTGTGTTGTCATTCAATGAGAAAGAAAGATGGCGTCGGTGTCAGAGATGTACGATGTGGGCTGGGAAGGTAAACAACACATTAAAACACAACGTGCTTTTCTCATTTATATCACTGAAAAATCCGCGTCTAACTGAACGTGTCGTCCGGTGTGTTTAGTTCACAGTGAGTGAGATGTAAAGAGGAAGGTTGTTACTGGCTTATTACTAAGCATCTGACTGACAACATTAGCTGCACAAGCTAGCAAAGCTTAGCTAGTGGTCGATAATGAAGCTAAGCTAATTTTTAACTGTCTTACCAACTAGCGAGTTTTAAATGTGAAGAGTAATGCTGCGTTCACACTTTGTAGCTGAAGTTGAAACTAGCTCAACGTTTTTTGTAGCTTTTGTAGCAGCTACAAACGTTGGATGTATCTATCGTTGTATCTTCATGTCGCTGGCTTCCATTGAGAAAAGAATGGTAGCCTGTATCTCTGTAGCTGCCAGTGTGAACACAGCATGAGGGTGATTCTGCGTTATCCCGTTATCTCTGTGTCCGATGCAAATAAAGAGCCATCTGCAGTCGACATGATGATATGAGATTATAACGTTTCTAGCAATAGAATCAATGGGAACTTGGCTTTAGCTACTACAGCAGCGCCGCCTGGTCCTCGTCAAAGAAAGAAAGCCCTTGGATCTGTAATATTTTACACATCTAGCCTTGGATTTTTTTTTATCGATTTCGACATTTTTATATCTATATAAAAATGTCAAAAATCGATAAAATGTGTCTATGATAGTCTTGATCCAAGGCTACTGCCTTTGATCAAGTAAAAAATCGATAAAATATGTCTATGATAGTCTTGATCCAAGGCTACTGCCTTCGATCAAGACTATCATAGATGTATTTTCTCGAGTCTGACTTTCCAATCTATGATAGATGTGAAAATGTCAAAATCGATAAAATATATCTGTGATAGTTAGCCGCAAGCAACTCTTAGATCCTATTTTTAATATCTGGAATCTAGAGTTGCAATATCAACCCTTGACAGCCCATACATCCAAACAGAAAATGAACAACGTTGCATTATGTGACATTTCAAAACGGGTGGTACAAAGGACCGTTGAGAGATTTCCAACGAGCGCTTCCAAAAATAATCACCTGCATGGATTTTATAATTTATTGACAGAAAGTAGCTCATAACATGTCTGTGGTGGATTTTATGAAACAAAAACTTTGCAGATACAAATAGGTTAATCCAAGCTTTCCGTACAGCTGCAATGTTGGTGAGTTTAACGTCGTTTAATACAATCAGATAGGACTTTTCTGTTTGGATGTATGGGCTGTCAAGGGTTGGTATTGCAACTCTAGATTCCAGATATTAAAAATAGGAGATCTAAGAGTTGCTTGCGGCTGTATGATAGTCTTGATCCAATGTCAACGTTGGCTTGAAAACAACACTGACACGTTCTACTCGATTTGTTTTCAATGGAACTTTCAAATCACCCACGTCTCATGAGATTATTTACTCCTATAAATAACAGTGTGCCTACTTAAGTTTTGAATGTCACTCTCATCCCACATCGTCAAGACTATCATAGATGTATTTTAATTGAGTCTGACTTTTGTCAAAATCGATAAAATACATATATGATAGTCTTGATCCAAGGCTAATGGCCAATCATGGTTTGATTGATAAAAAATGGTGTCCTACAGTGAAAATGTCTAGACATGAATGTAATGCACAAATACACTGAAGATAAAGAATAGAATGTCAGTTAGCCCACTACTGCCACACACATTTTTAACCTAATAGTATACTAATACAAAAATTGCTCTCATTGCTTAATTGTTTTGTTGACAGAGATGAGAGACAAGCTGCGGAAGTGGAGAGAAGATAACAGCAGAAATAGCGAGCAGATTGTGGAAGTCGGCGAGGAGCTGATCGGCGAACATGGCTCTAAACTCGGGGATGACAGTAAGTTGGGCTGAAGGATATCGACCTGTCAGATTGTCAGATAGCGATTTCAAATGACCACAGAAAATGATCGTTTCAATAACAAGTCTGAATTACCCAGCTTCATATAATTAGCTCTCTCTGTTACATTCTGTTCCACCGACATACACGGCGCATCACTGCCAATACAGACAAAATGTAAAAAATACAGGAAATGAATATGAAGAGGTGGGTTTTATTCACAGACCTGATGTAGATCCCACACTAAATGCCATGGAAAACATTCTGTTTGGTTTGGTTGCTGGTCCATGAGCAAGGCTTCTCACTGTCTCTTTGATGAAAATATGATGGCACATCATATAAATATGATGGCACATCATATAAATGAAGGAGGACATAGCCCTCACTTATGTTCACAATCTAATAGTGGTTTTTGAATGAGGAACTGTCTGCGTGTAGAGTTCAGTACGTGTAGCACTCAAATATTATTCTTTTTGGAATGCTTAGAAGAACAGATAATGTTATCCACTGTGGGCCCAGATGCATTGGATCTTGACGTTTTCTGTGGATAACGTTGCTTGGCTTTTCAGTTTGCGGTTGCCCTACTTAAATAAAAGCACATTGGATTTTATCTGTCATTAACTTATTTTTTTTAACCCATTAAGACCTGCGGCTGATAAAAAGAAAAATCTTCTAAATCCTAACAGTTTTCTGAAAAGAACGTATGTTGGTGCAGTCGTGTGTTCAAAACCTTTTCATGTCAAGGCCCCCCAAAATGATATGTATTTGGCCGAGGACCCCATCTCAAAATATGCTGTTCCAGGGACCCCCAGAAGCAAAAATTTTAGGTACAAATGTTAGGTTTAAAAATATATATATTCAAAGATTTAAAAACAAATAACAGATCTACAAGCTCATAGCGCGGCACTCTGCGCGTACTCGGTTCCCGGTCTTAATGGGTTAAGAGAGAGCCTCACGTCAGGCTATTTTTGGGCAGGTTAACAAAATATACTCTGGATTAATTATTTCTAAAACATTTCTTTTTACAAAGAATTCGTAAGAAACATAGGGTCCCTTTCTTATGTTTTTCTGTCAAAAGACATGGATAGAAACACAGGGTTTGCAAACGTAATTCAGACGTGGACATAAAGTAACGTATAATTAAGTGACGTGAGGTAAAATGATCATGGTTGGAAGTTGGAAAACAAGGAATGGAAACAAAGACAAGGTGCAAGTGGAGTGGATGATTATATAGTGCGTGGATCCATGGATGTGTGAAGGCATCTCCCTTCAGTCTGACTCATGTTATTACTCCTGAAATGTTTTCATATAGGCTTACACAGAGCTAGGCAAAATTCATAACTTCTCAGTATTTAGATTATTGGATACACGTTTGTGAAGCCTCTGTAACCACATGAACCCATAGTACGTCCTTATTTGGAGCATGTATTATAGGCTAACCTTTTCCCAAATGTTTTATTAGATTTTTGTATAGTCCCCAGGGGGAGTCAAATTAATACAACCACTTCTTGAGAAGACAATAGCGAAAATAGCCAATCTACAAGCTCACAACTGCTTCACAACAATGCTTTGTGAAGCATTGTTGTGAGCTTGTAGGTCGACTATTTTCCTCGCACAACACCATCATATGACAAAGTTAAAATAGGGCTTAAGAGGGTAATCTGCCACTTGCATTTACTCCTGTTTTCCACAGTTTCAATGTGGTTTTGAGGGATGCAACATCATTTCTCTGGGTTTGGCTACCACCTGAACAGTGCAAAGGCGGTTTCACCAAAAATAAATAAATAAACAGTAATTTGAAACAGTGTAAGCCCCATTATCAGTGTTCATAAATCCGATGGTTTGAAAAGTAGTGAAAATAAACACACTGTGTGGATAAAAAAAAAACGTATGGATCTATTGGTTAAGACAGCAAAACCACCGGTTTGAAAGTCATAAAGCACCCTACTAAGCCCTTTGCCTGTTTTGCAGAATGGCTCTGACTCAACTTTATGATTTTTGCAGCAATGTAGATTCAGTTTTACCTACCATAAACACAACAAGGTTTAGGTTTCCTTTATAGTCCTGCTGAATTACGCAGTGAAACTCCTTTTCCCCCCAGTCATTATGATTCATACTGTCCTTAAAGTGGAGGATAAACATTTAACACACCATGGTTTTTATTGAAACCAGCTCTTAAATTGGCTGTGAAACAAGATTGCAATTATCAAAACAAGAGCTGGAATCATAAAAAGGCAAAAGAAAACTCCAGGCATTTGTTTGTCTTAGCAGAGGGCTATCAGTTTGTTTTTGGAGTGAGGTTTTATTGTTCTTTTTCAATTAGTAGTATTGGGTGTCCATTTGGCAGAGGAGTGTGTGGCGTGCTTGTTGAAATAGACTTCTGACATTTAGTATTAATCTCATTAATTGTCTTTGGCAGCCAAAGCTATTAGTGAATATATTATATTGTGATAGCTGACGAATGCAATAAACATTTTTAGTAAACATTGAATCTCTTACTGCTAGCCACAAAGTGAAACATGTTACAGGAGTGATGCAGATGGTCAGTGAAGTGTCTCACTATGTCCTTGCTACACAACTGCAAAAAAAGAATAAAATAACACGCAAAGACGTGTTGGGAGTTTTATTTTATAGTGTCAAGACTAGACATATTGCTCCATAATGTGTTGTGACACAAAAAAGTCAAAATATGCATCATGGTGCAGACATAAATATATTGAGAAATCAGTTATGGCCAGAATCTGATATGACCAGCTACAGCTGGGTAACAAAATTCACAAATCAATATCACAATTTTGTGCCAAAGTAACGAGACACTGACCTTCTTACCCATGTAATTCCTCATTCCTCGGTGGCAGTGATAAACATTTGAGAAGTGACTATGCAGTGTCTTTTCCAAACACATTTTAAACTATATTTAGTCTAATTGCAGTATATGGCTAGATATGGCTAGTATCCATTAGCTCCATGTAGGAAAGGTTTAATGTGGTGTTTGGTGATACAACTTAAGGATATCACAATATATATTATGGACAAAACATTAATATTTCATCTGTCTTCATATTCTGACATTTGGCCTATAAAGACGTTAACTTGAATTACACAATTCAATCAACACTGTTAGCAATATCTGTCTTTGTCAATTTGCTCCATTTGTCCTTTCTCACTGTCAGGAGCCACACTTGCATTACTGTGGATGGGTTTAAAGTAGAGGTAGTTGAAAAATACATTTAAAAATATCAAGTGTCTTTGTAGAATTCTTCAGATCATTCATATTGTTCAGTTATTTCCCAGTACTGGTAACATCATGCCACCTAAATAACTTCAGACATACATTTTGACATTAATCAATTGCAACATACATTTTTATGAAAACCGTTGGTGTTTCGTTTTTAATCCATCTATAATTAGCTGACCAAACTTGCTCTGGTATGTAAAATACAGTAACTGTTTACACAGCCGCTAACGCTAACCTGTGCAATGGACTGGAAAAATCCCTCTGCTGCAATTCCAACATTTGCTCTGGTTTTTGGTTCCACTGAACACATATAGTGTTTTAAACATCTCACCATTTTCAGCCAAATTTTTCTGACAGATATTTTTAGTTGATGACAACACACTTCAACATTTCTTCAAATACTCTGGCACAACCCTCACAATAGTCCAATCTAAACCTGTTCCTTTATAGCGAATTAGTTAACATATCACATTGACATCTAAGAAGCTCTAGTCTAAGCATATTTTCTAGCCAGATAATGCTTATCTCGATCGAAACATAAATATTGTATAGCCTAAGAAATATGTATGTACCGTACAAATGTAGAATATACCCCTGACGCATGGTAGATGTGTAGTGTAGCTGCCGTTTCAATAAATCACTTGTGAGTTCAGGGTGGGAGCAGCTAACATGCTGTGCTGCTGTTTGAGTCACAGCTTAAGACAGTACAAGAAGTCAATTTATCATTTTTCAGTGCTATACCAGGGCTCTTGAGTGGGAAGGGTATTAAAGTGTCTCTCTCTAAAACCTCTTTGTCTCTGTCTCCTTTGCCCAGTATGGATTATTTATGAGCAGGTGATGATTGCTGCGCTGGACTGCAGTCGGGACGATTTGGCTTTGGTAAGTTCCTACTAACATCTGCCTCCCACACCCTACAGCCCGAAAAGCCATCGCTCACTTTCTCGAAGCCATTGCTACTTTGCAGCCCATCGTGCCAAATGTGTGAATATGATTTTTATTTGGCCAAAAAGTATTACTCTGTCTGTACTTTGGAAAAACTATTTGCTGAGTGTTGGAATAAGAGGGTGTACAAAATGACTGTTGAAGCACGCCTTAAGTGTTAGCTGAGCTTGGCCCTCGTTTATGAAGTTCAACTGCCTTTTTCCCCCCAAGGATTCATTTGCCATCCTGGAGTTTTATGGGATGTTTTTGACATCACATTTAGGAGTGTTCGTCGGTCCTGAAAATGGTCAAGTCTGCATAGAAAAAAGCCCTGTGAAAATAGAAATTGTAATTCTGCGTGGTTTATCACGTGTGTGATAATTCCCTTAACAGAAATCATGGGGTCACTGAGTGCATAATGGTACAGATGACATTAGAGTTAAATGTCTTTTTGCCTGGCTGCCAGCCTTTCTACCATACCAGAGAAAACAGGAGAGCCAGACATAAGCTGCTGGATGGGGCGAAAGATTCGGACCACAGTGCAGACTTTCCATCTCGTTCGGGATAACACTGAATGTGACGATAACCATTCCTCACCTCTCTCACGAGTGTATGAAACAACAGCCTCCAGTTCCTTGTAGAAGAGGGAAAATGAAAAAGCGCTTGCAGGAGAAGGCATCCTCCCTCTCCTTTTTATAGTAGTGAGGGTGGAATTGTGGGTGCCCACATGCGTAACGCGGTAACTGCAGATTTTTACATCCTTTGCATAGTACAGTGTTGTTGACTTTTTTTTTTATGATGCGTCCTACGAACGGAAAACACACTGCCTGTTTTTTTTTTTCTTTCGCTGCTTTGCGCTGACTTGATGATCCAATTTTAGCCTTGTTTTTGTTTGCAACGTCCTTGATTGGGAATCCACAATATACATATACATTGTGATTTGTTTGTGTTAATTTCTTAGAGAGATGTGTTATTAATGGACCATAACGCCAGGTAAGTTACTGCCAACCATAACTGCTCTTTTCTCTGCCCACATCCTTGCAGACCTGTCTACAGGAACTGAGGAAGCAGTTTCAAGATAGCCACAGAGTGAAGCGATTATCGGGCATGCGGCTGGAGGCTTTGGAAAGGTAAGCAATGAGGGCCCTCATGGTAATGACAAAAAAACACACAAAAAACAAACGCAAGCTCAATATTTAACGTATTGGACTTCAGGGGGTATCGGGGGAGGAACTGCTTGCAGATCCTAAGTGGTATGGTGGTCTGTGTGTCTGTGTGCATGTGTGGTGGGGTGTGTTTATGTTGGCTCACCCACCATTCCTTTGGAGACGAGGGGAGAGGAGCGAGGAAGAGTTCAATGCTGGGTAGCCCTGTGGCCCTTTAGCCTGAGAGGGATTCCCGGGAAGGAAGTGGTTGAATCCCACTGTTATTCTGGGGGTCCCTCAATCTGCTCTGGTTTCTATCTCTCTCTCAGTCTCTCTCTCTCCCTCTGTCTTTATTACTCTCGCTCTTTCTCCTGTTGTGTTTTATTTTTGTCTGAGAGAGTAGGTCTTGTGTGCCCTGTAAATATTGACATGTCACCGCAATATCAACTTCTGTCCCTCTCTCTCGCTCTCTCGCTCTCTCTCTGTGGACGATTTTATTTTCAACTTCACAATTCATAAAAAAGCAGACGGACACAGAGCATGAGAAAGGAAAGAAACAGCGTGTATTTTTTTTACTTTACAAAGCTAAGTAAGGGTAATTCAATCTGTTTACCACCTCTCTCACGTTCCTCTGCCTGATCACGTTGACTGGTTTATCGGTTATGTCAGAGTTTATGCGATAATTGAGAGTGATTGCTCCTGCACCGTCAGATTAAATAAACGGCATGCTGGGACCTAATTGGCAGCAGGCAAAGCTACACTTGAATGACGAAGCTTCAAACAACTAAGGCAGGCCTATTCCTCCCACTCTAGCACACACACACACACACACACACACACACACACACACACACACACACACACACAGACGCACAGACGTTCACACACAGACACAGATGCACGCACGCATGCACATCTACCATGGTCCCTAAGTAAATAAAGCAAATCAAAGTGGCTCATTGAGTGGTTGCCTGGTGCCATCTGAAATCTCCCAGAGTGTGGCTGAGTAATAAAGTGGAAGTGAGGGACGGAGTGGTGCTGGAAGTGGGGCTGTTCAGCGCTAATCGGAACCAGAGTTGCTTCTGTCTGTTGTAGGTTGTGGGCGGGACAGGTTTTGATCATGGAACCCTGGCTTTGGCTGCTAAAGTGTCAGCGTTGCAGATTGCCCCCCTCCCAATAAAAAAAAAAAAGTTTCAAAATCATCCATCAGACCCTGATTTGACATGACAAGTGAAGTGCACATGCCTCTTATTTCCCATATTTCTTTACCGTATGATTTGATATTTACAGCTCATAACGTTTCATTCATAACAGAATCCATGTGGGCTCTCCCACACAGTTTGAGACGCGCGTTGGATGTAGTTGCTTATCAGGTTCATATGTGCGGGCGGGGGTTCCGTATCGGCCAAGAGTAAGGCAACTGAACCAACGACTTGAGCTGCGGTGCTGGATAGATGTAAAAGCAGCAATTTGATTTGTTTAAAAGGTGAATCAAATTGGATGCAATCAAATGGAAGTACAATCTCCGAATCAGGGTGCTTTGTTTGTATTGATTTCATGACTCACCGTGAAGTTCGGCTGTTTGACCGGCAACGCTAACTTTAACGACTGTTTATTTCTTTCCTTCACATCACTGCTGATTTCCGTACGGCCTCGCCGTAATGTAATCACAGAAACCTGCCACGCTGTATACAGAAACTTGATTGCCTTGAACTCTCGTTTGATTTCCCCACCACCTAATTTTACCCGACTCGTGAGATCGTGTGAGTCGTTAAAAAAACAAAACAAAATCTGTTTTCTTTCTTAACTTCCTTTTTTTCCTTTTTTGTTTCTGTCTCTGAAGGTACGACGAGGCCAACAAGTACTATGACGCAATCCTACAGGACGACCCCACCAATACGGTAAGAGAGGAGAGGAGAAGTTCTTAGGTTCCTACTTTGTTTCACTTTGTGGTCTCAACGTTTTTGGAGGGGGCTCTAAATCTGCTGAGGCACTTTGGTGTTAGCGGTGTGAGTTTGCTAAGTTAAACTCCCCTTGGCCTTCTCTGACCTCAACCACACTGCTGATCAGTCTCTCACCCACACCACTGACAAGTGTTCAAGGGAAGGGGGGTGATTCATGGATTTAGTGAGCGGTAGACATGTTTGGTGAAGCTAAAGCATAAATAAGAGTCTGGCCTTTGAAGACTGTGATTTACCAGTCAATTCAGACCCCCCCCTCCACCCACACCCCTTCTAAATGAGCAGGGCCATGCTCCTGTCCTGCCTCCTCTATTACTGGCTTGAGGTGCAAAGCCTACTTTTCATTAAGCAGGTGAAACAGCCTTGTGGATGTGGCCCTTCTACATATACAAACTGCCCTATCACTTCTCAACTTCCATTTGATATCTTCCAGAAGCATGTCTATGCAGTGTTCTGCCAAGCACACGCTACCGAACCCCGAAACATAACGTACCTGCTGTTAATTGTTTCCATAAGGACATGTGGCCTCGCAAGAAAATAAATGTTTTAAAGGGTTTTTCAAAAGAAACCATGAACTTATTTATTTTGGCAATGCCCCGCCCACCCGGCCCCAAAAGACGTTTGGGAAGTTTCCTGCTCTGCTCTTTTACACATGGACCTGCTATACTAAACATTTTAGACTAAACATTTTCCCTTGTGTTGGCAAAATGCTACTAGTCTAGAGACAAAACATAGGCATTGTTCTCTGGATGTCATGTCAACTAACTGTAGAAAACAAATGGAGGCTTTGATGACCAAATCAATAAACCCCAACCCCGCTCCGATGACGCCGTAAAATAACCCCCCCCCCCTCACTCTCACCTTCACTTTGTCTTGACCATCTGTTTACTTTGCCTTCTTGTTGCTGTTGGAACTGACCAGTCCTATTCGTCATTCAGTCTTTAAAAACAAGGAATATGGCTATTTATTTTTCATGTGCTAGATAGAAGAGCCCCTCAGGTGTTCCACTACAGTGGATGTTATTTTCTCGCAAGACAGAAATTCAGATAATCACTGTTACAAAAAAAACAACAACGTCCAGATGAATATAATAAAGTATTTGTATATTTTTGTTGAATCAGAGTGTGGGAGGTCCTGCCATTCTATATGACCATTTTACAATAACTCCTCAGTCTTTACCCTGCAAGATCTTCTCCAAAGGTAGTTAAGTGACACAGTAATCACACCCATAGGGTGGTAATTGATTACATTTAAACCCGATACGGCCAATCCAATGAAACCCGCATACTCAAAGTTCTGCAGAGGCTTAACCCATTAAGACCTGAGGCCGATTCTAAAAACGTCTTCTCAAATCCTAATCCTCTTTCATGTCAAGGACCCCCAAAATTATATGTATTTGGCCACGGACCCCCATCTCAAAATATTTTGTTCTAGGGAGCCCCATAAAAAAAAGTGTGTATTCAAAGATTTGCGCGAATTTTCACGACAAAAAATTATAATCTACAAGCTCTAAATGACGTGCTATGAGCTTGTATATCTGCTATTTTTTAATAGCCAAAGTATAAATAATGTTTAAAGTGGTTAAAATGATTATGATGCTATCTATATTCTATCTAAAATGACACGGATGCTTTCCCGGTTTTATTGTGTTAATTAGTTAATGGAATCGGCAGTGAAGAATCGTATGGCGTTTTATCCTCCACTATGGGAATGAAGGTCGTAGCTCAAGCGAGGGGATGGGCACCACCCAGGCATGGCACACAAATCCTCTGGGACGTTCACGGAAAAGGGACGGGTCCATTTCCTGTTCTGTGAACGCTACCGACCACCGTTACCCATGAGACCATGGGGGCTGTCAGTCAAACCCTCAGGGGTGGGAATGGAACAAAACAGACAAATAGGTCCTCTATCCTACGGGGTGTCAACTCAACAACCTTTTTCCCACAATCCCCATCCTGGCTTGCATGGGTGTGGCACGGCAGGCAGGGAGGGTGAAAAAATACAAGCACGATGACATCATCTAGGTCACCTGTCTGAGAGACTTGAGGCCTATCTCTCCACCCGGCATGTTCTCCAACATGTTCTTCAGAATGTGGGGCGAGGATGGGCCTGAGAAATGGCGGAAAATTGGCGACCACAGGGAGGACTTGTGAGGCATCCCAGCATGCGGAGCAGAGATTGGAAACTGAGCTGTTGTAATTGCAGGCTGTGGAATAGATGTGGTACCCATTAACCAAAATTGTTGAATCAACAAAAATTGCTCAAGGTTTCTCTGCCATGGCGGTGTCCAAAAAATGTTTCGAACTCTTAGCCCTTCCATCGCTTGCTATGTTCCAATACCTACAGCAATGATCTGGCTAAATTCTCGTCTGCTTGCGTAAACGCATTTTTCCCCCATTTTATGACTTATTTTTGAGTGCTGTGGATTATGTGGTGTCCACAACATTTGCATACAAGGGGGTAGCAGATTATTTATTTAGCATGCTTCTGACTCAATCATCCAGTGTGCATCTAACCCCCTCATTTCATCTTAATTGGTTTATATAAAAAGCAAGTATTTCTAGAAGAAGCCATTGAGGTCGTGCAGAATCCTGAGGTTGACCTAGAATTATAGCCTGTTGCAGTTTCAGGACAAGATAGTGTTTGCAGAGGTCAAGTGCACTCAGATTTCATCTCAACACTAGATCCTCTGTAGACTGCTATTTTAGATTGTTTCATGCATCATGGAGTGGTGAGCTATTGAGTAATATGGCGATGATTCCAAAACACAAGACATCTGAAAAAAATCTTCCCTCTTCACTCTCTTTCTCTGTCCACTTCTATGTCTGCATCTCTTTCTTTCTTTATCTTTTGGTCTTTCTCTTTCACCCACTCACCAATCCACCCCAGTGTGCTAGGTGTCTCTGTCACGGGCCTGGTTGCGACAGGGTCGTACGTTAACGCCAGGTTGCGGTAGGTCGCAGCAGAGAGCCAGGGGTGATGTAAATAACCCAGTCCTCACTCTTGAGGGCTCCTCTGAACGCTAATTAAAAAAGAATCATGACAACAGAGGGATCAGACCCACTGCCAGGTTTTTCTGGATCATTAGTTAGAGAAAGGAGGAGAGAGAGGGAGGGAGAGTGCGAGAGGAGCGGTTTGGAATTGCTCCTCGTTTAATAAAGTGCCGTATGACTCTCCAGGCTACCAACTTCCATATGTTCCTTTGAGCCCCAAGTGGTTCTTTATCTGGAACAAAAAAAAAACTGGTCGAGAGAGAGGAGAGGTGGGTGGGGGGTGCACAAGACTTGCATTGAACACTGCTGCAGTGCTTGTCTAAACTTTTACCTCCCCCGTTTTGGTATTGGATGAGGAAAGAACCCACATGCTTGTAATTTAGAAAAATAGTGAGTATAAATTCCAGAATCTCATAGCGTCAAGTCCCTGTGGAATACGCTCCCACGTAAAACGGTGTGATCTTCTGAGGAGATCTGTGTTTTCATAAGCAGGCGAGAGAAAAGAGGAAATAACGATTTGACCTCCTGTTGCTCTCCAATTATTGTGAGATTCATAAAATGTTTGAATGTCTTCTGAAATGGCATTCTGTTGCATTGTGTGTAGCCCACCCTGACACCAAATACACACCACACCAGTTTTTTTTAACTGTTTATTTTGGAATAAGGCACAGAGTGGTAATTGTTAAAGTTAGAAATCCCGTTAGCGTTAGCAGAATGTTTGTTTCATCTGCTTGTACGAGTTAACAAGTAAAGTGCATACGTGTTGCATTGCCCCCCCCCCCCCCACCATCACCACCCCCCCTCCTCAGTGTGCGATGTGGCCAGGCCGCAGTGCTGCTGCAGGTCGCTGTCCCAGTGTGATGGATAAGTGGATTTCTTGTGACGGCGGTGTCAGAGGAGTCCCGGATTTACAGCCCCCCAGACGTGACTCATGCGCAGCCCTCAATGGCTTTGGTTATGAGTGTGGGAGAGAGGAAGCCCCACTCAATCAAGTGCCAGTCCATAAATAAAATGGGCTGTGGCAGGGGCAGTGCACTGCTAATGGAGCAGCCGCATCCTCTCTTAGGTTCTTCACTCCCTACCGGGAGAAGCAGAAAAAGAAAAATGAGGAAAAGCCTGGAAAAGTCGCGGAGGAGCAGGCGTAATACTTTCTGCTTCAGATTGATGAGAATCTAATCCACTTTAAGGTCACTTCGACATCAAAAAGAAACGGAAAGCAATTTTAAGCTGATGTAAGTTGGGGCTTGTGCTGCTTTACATGCATGCCGGGCAGGCAGGCAGGCATAGGGGTTTGGTGTAGTACGTTATTTTCCCCACTTAGATGAGCGATGACTCACCACTTTATCTCAGCCGCTAAGCTCGCTGCGACTCCCCCAACACTGACTCATGCGTGTCCATCTCTTGTGGCGCCCCTGCTGGAAGTGACCATTAACGATCTCTAATGACGTGCTCGTCGGCGCGTACGCATTTAAGCTCCCAAAGTCAATAACAATAAACTGGATGTCACTGACAGCATTCGAGTTTTAGCTCATCAGCAAAAGTGCAGATTAATCCTGTTATGTTTTATAAATGTTTTTGCGGTTTCGTACCCATGCCTGGACAAGGGGAGAAAGGCCAGTGGCTGTGAAAATCCCCCCAGCATCCTCCAAATTCCACCTGAGCCCTCCTCAAATCCAGTAGGCACTCACCCCCCACAAGCCCCTCGACCCTCTCACCCCCACCCCCCCAAACAAGACAAACACTTGAGGAACTGAGACTAATCCTCTGTTGATATTGCTCTGCAGGCGGCAAGGAAGCGCAAGATCTCCATTTTGAAGGCCCAGGGGAAGAGCGCCGAAGCCATCCGAGAGCTCAACGAGTATCTGGAGCAGTGAGTGTTTTACATGGGGATTTGGGAACCCTCCCCCTCATCGCCTCCCCTGGCTATTTTAATTAAAAGAGGGTTTGCATTCAATTGAGCTGGGACAACCTGTCCCAATGCCAGCATCCATTCTTTCCCACCTTCTAGTGATAATCAGTATAGCAGTTACGCCAATATTTGTCTTTTTCTGTGTTATATTTCCACTAAACATTACCACTATTTATCTACAACTATTAGAGTGCAACTGATGTTAAGTATAATAAACAAATACACATTGATTATTTATCATGTACTTGCTAAAATTACATTTTTATGTATGTATATATTTGCTTGTTCATTTTATAATTAAAGTTACATTTTATTTTAATATATTGAAGTTTAATATATCCAGTATATAATTTTATATAATCTTTATTAATGTTTTTATCTTTTGTTTCTATCTATCAAAAAGTTCTGTGTGTCTATTTATTGTTATTTGGTTGCTTATTAGTTAAATGTTATCAAATATAGAATTACATCTTTCAAATGTTTTACTTTTTGAAAACATATCGCCCACAACATCGGCAATATGCAAGTTGGGACTCTCCAAAATGGATCGACATCAGACCCAAAAATCTGCCATCGATCCAGCTCTAATAAAAACACAACACTTTAATAACTATACCACACATTTTGAACTGTGTTCAAGAGCCAAACTGTGCTTTGTCTTTGCAGGTTTGTTGGGGACCAGGAAGCTTGGCACGAGCTGTCAGAACTGTACATCAACGAGCACGAGTAATCACATTTTGTACTATTTAAGTCACACATCCTATTGCCGATGACAGATTTTAGCCTCAGACTTTGAGACTGCCAGTCACGCCAGACAGTTCCAAAAAAAAAAAGGCATCACCATATTCTCAGGGGTATCTGTCAGTTTTAACCGGCCTGCATCAGGCTGACGGCTTGATCTCCAGAGGGCTGTTTTGCTAGCCACAATGGAAGGTGGTGCAGTGCCTAACTCAGCCAGGGGTCTGAATGGAGCCCTGTCCATGTTTGTTACATAGAGAGTAGTTTAATAGGATTTCGGCCCTAAGCCCGTCTCCTACGGAGGGGGGGAGAAAAGGCTTTACCCGCCTCCCACTGATATCTCTGTTGCCTGGGAGAATTGTCAGCCAGACAAGAACATTGTAAGAAAGAAAATAATAATAATTTTGTTTGTGTCACCTTTTATCTCCCCTTAATTGTCTGGAGCTTAGAGCTCAGTAGAGCAGCATCTTTAGCGCAGCCGTGGTTCCGTTTGTGTGTGTGTGTGCACGCACGTGCATGCTGGCTCTATGGTCACCACAGTACAGGGGCAGTAGCAGCAGGAATGTTTAGAGCGGAGAGAAGGCTACTTATTGGATATTTCTCGCTTTTGTCTGAAAGGCTTTATTGCTGTAGTAGCCAGAGGAAATCCAGGGGTGAGCGGATTATCTCCCAGCTTAGGCCGTGGTTCTAATATCACACCATTCACTCCCACAGCCCCTTATCTACAGGCGTGTCAATTCCTTTTCTTTCTTTTCTTTATTTTGGGTTGCAAACTCCCTTTCCCCTCCTCCTCCCCTTCCGGAGAGCATGGCATTATCACCTTTTTTTTTCCATGTAGAGAGAGAAACAGAGAGCGAGAGAGGCTCCTGAAAAATTCCCAGGAGAAGGTGGTGGCACTTTTTCTTCCCCCCCTGCCAGAGAAAATAGAGGCTGATGGAGAAGTGAGGGAGAGAAGAGAAATAAACTCTCCTCCCTGCCTGCGCAGCGCCCTGGGAGCTAAAAATAAACAAACCGCTCTCCTTCTGGGCAGCCATTGTTGGAGCTGCGGCAGGCATCGTTGCTAACACAATATGACTGTAATTAATAGCCTCTAAGTCGACACTTTTAAAATAATCCTCACGCCAGCGGTGTTTAGTCATCCCGGAGATTGTTTTGTCTCTCTTCCGTCATTGCGTCGACCCACTGAGATGCATGGGCCTGTGTTGGTAAAAAAAAATAAAAAAGTCTGAAAACTTTTATTCCAACTTGGCTTATGAGTCTATTCCTGTAAATTGGACTGGTCATTCAAGATTGCAGGATAAATAGTCATAATTCTGTTCATATGCACGTTTGCCCATTCTGAAGCCATTTCTGCCTCAAATAGTCCGAATGTGGTATTGAAATAAGAAAAGCCGCTAGTGACGGCTTCGCTGGACTCCAAAAGAAACAAAAGTGATTGTTGGCTGTCTGATGTGAAGCTACAATGCTGATCAAGCAGCCTGGTATAGGTTAGACCACTGTTTCTCAACCAGTGGTCCACGGGCCAATAGTGGTCTGTGGGAAAATCCTGTTTTAAAATGTTTCAAGATATAAAAAATGTGTTAAAATCACATTTAAGAAAAAAATGAAACTATTAGGAGTAGTGTGGGGGAAAACCTTGAAATGAAATAATGACTGTTAAGGGCCTATACTTAGTGCTGGTGTCACGCATCGAGAATAGCTGATCTACAAGTTCACAACGTGTTGCACTGCTAGTGCTCCAGAGCTAATTTTTTTTAAGAACCACTGTAGTAGACTCGGGAGGATGCCCAGAGATTAGTGGGGTTATAAGAGCGGTTTGGTAGGTAGGGTTCTGGTCCTGGTAAAGGACTCTTTGGCTGATGGAACTGGCTCTTTTGCAGGCTGGGCCCATCACACAAGCACATCTGAAAGTCTTTATGGGGAGGAAGTGGTAATTGTAAGCAGCTCCCAACCGAATGCCCTGATCTCCATCGCCCCGTCCGCCCACCCTCTTTTATTTCTCTCTTTTATTTCCCTCTCTCATTTCTCTCCCTCTCTCTCTCTCTCTCTCTCTCTCATTCACCCTCCTATGCCATCAATGTCTCAAGAACAAGTTAAAACAGCCAAACGAAAATGGTCTGATAAGTCACTCTCACATCATGTCAAGGCAGTATTTGGACCACTCGCTTGCCGCGAAAACATCCCACTTGCGTCATAGCATTTCCTCCCCTTCCCTCGCTGCCAGTGAAATTACTATAGATTAGCATCCCTATCTACTGTAGTTTAGAAGCCCGCTGCCACAAGCACCGCTTTTGGTTTTTCTTTACTGATAAAGTTAGTGCAGGATCACGTACAGTCTGGCACAGCTGCAATGTTTGAGACATAATCGCTCAAACAAAAGTGCTTCTGAGTAAAGTGGTGTGAGGTTTGGTTGTAGAGCAGTCGTTCCCAAACGTTGTGCCGTGAGACAAGTCCAGGTGTGCCTTGGCATTTTCTGACAACCACACATTATTATTGCAATATATACTGTAAAATGTTATGAATAATTATTTAAATTTACTACGAATATCAATACATTACACACACCCATTTCTGAATACAGAGGCAAATGAAGTACCCCAGAAAATCTATTTTAACCACTTCTATTTTCACTCTTTTTTGAAAATGTGTGAACGTATGAAATAGAGCTTAAGTGGTTAAAGCTTTTTATTTGGATTAGTAAAAACAAATAAACGTTTGCAGAATGATACGAGTGATACCACATGTTATAGAGCTTATTTTGCTTGGATATGAACACAGGTGTGCCTTGAGATTTTGACTTGCCATTTGGCATTCTGTGGTCACAAAAAGTTTGAAAAGCACTGTTGTAGAGAACGCCCTCAACAATGGGCTTGGATGTTTTGATGGAAAGGTAACAAGTGCCATCCTCAATGTCTTTGTGCAGGTCCGGTTTTCCTGCATTAGCCCAGTGTCTTCCTGTGTGCTCTGTTTCTTAGGTACACAGAAGTCTATGACATTGTATTATTTAGTGATGTATCTTGGACTGGTCCCCCGATGGGGAAAGCGCGTATTAGAAGCGGAGTGGCAGTGGATTAGTGTGAGGTCAACAGCTCAGCAGTCTGCTGAGAAGTGATCTCATCTTGAGTATTGGGCAAAGTGTGCCAGCTCTTGCTGTAGTGCTGACCTCAGGAAGGTAGTTAACTACACATTAAAGGCTGAAAAACACACAGACAGACAAGATTGATCCTCACTGTCTGCTCCTGGGCTGTCCCTCCCCAGCGTCCCCAAAGGAGAGGGATTCACCACACTCGATAGGCGGTTTCCTTGTGCCAACTGTCTGAACCGTGCAACCTTACTATAGGCCTGTAAATGTACTTAATGTTACACAGCGGATCTTCACAGATCTCACTAATGTAGGCCCATTTACAATAAACCGAACCACAAATGCCGTAGCTCACTGTTCAAAATTGTAACCTACACCCTCTTGCACGTTGACCCACTGCTTCACAGTTGAACACAATTCCTCTTGTACCATGCTGTAGCTCAAAGATGACACATCCACAGATGTATCCATTCACACAGTGTTCTTTCTTGTGATTTCTGCAGCTATGGAAAAGCCGCGTTTTGCCTGGAGGAGCTGATGATGTCCAATCCACACAATCATTTGTACTGTGAGCAGTATGGTGAGGTAGGTGCCTGTCTGCACGTCTGTCATCAGGTGGGACGGGATGGGGAATATGGGGGGGGGGGGGGAATAAGTTACGATGGAATAAGTGATACCTATGTGTGAACAGTTCCCCTTGCTTGACCCAGGAGCAATGACCCCGCGCTTGACGTCACTGAACGTCAGCTCGCGGGCGGGGAAAGGTTTACACGACTTGTCATGCGTACTCTCAGAATGCCATGCTGTGGTCCCTTCGGTATACCGTGTTCACTCTGCCGTGTGTTTGATGCTTGTGTGTCACGCAGGTGAAGTACACCCAGGGGGGGCTGGAGAACCTGGAGCTGTCCAGGAAGTATTTCGCCCAGGCGTTGAGGCTGAACAACAGAAACATGAGGGCGTTGTTTGGTCTGTACATGGTGAGTATCGCCTGGCATGAAAAGAGAATGGAGAGAGAGAGGGGGGGGGGGAGAAAGTGGTGACACCACAGTGGAGCCTTTTTTTTCCTTCACTCTGTGGTTTGTCAAGGTTGAGACCTGCTATTGAGTGTATGGACTGAGCCTATACAGTAGAAGTGTGTGTGTGTGTGTGTGTGTGTGTGTGTGTGTGTGTGTGTGTGTGTGTGTGTGTGTGTGTGTGTGTGTGTGTGTGAGTGTGAGAGAAGAGGCTCGCAGACAGGTCAACTCACTGCTGACTCAGACGGTGAACGCCAGTCTCGGAAAAGTCTGCCCCTTGGAACTCTGTATTTTCTAGTAATAATACCCCTTTGGTAGGGACCTTTTTATGTTTATGAGTAAAATAAATAAAGTGATCATGGAGCAAAAGAGTGCGAGACAGAGAAAGGGACTCTAGTGCCGCAAGCCTTCTTTCAGCAGCGAACGAACCAGCCGGTTGTCGTTTCGATCCTTTTTTCTTTTTCCTCTCGTCAGCGCCCGACGATGGCCCTTTCATCTGTGTGTTTGTTTAAACAGGATGTTGTCCATTAGCGCCAATGCATCATATGTAAGTGAGTCCTGACATAAGAACACAAACGGAGCGAGGCGGGGAATGAAGGGTGGGGCGGAGACGGCCCGAGGGGGAAGTGGGTCGAACACAGAGAGCCCCAGTGTTTCCTCCGCCCCGTGCACTGGGGTTCTTCAGGTAGTCCAAACACCTCATACCAGGAGAGGGCCTGTGCCTTCTGTCGTGCAGGAGGATCTGGGTGGGTCAAATAGACATTCAGCTCTGTTCCCTCTCAAAGTTCTTTGGGACACAGTGCAGGCGCTGTAGCGTTTCCTGACAAGTCGTCCACTGACACTCGGCTCCCTAATGGAACGTTCAGGTGGAGGTTTAATCTCCATCACTCAGAGCTGCGTGTGAGTACATTTTTGCAGATTTGTCAGCCAGTCTCAGCGGTCAAGAGCTTGGCAGGTGCGGGAGTTCAGCAGTGGGGCAGGACATTTTTTCGAGGTGTCCTAACGGCCGGTAGTGATGTTCCCAGCTCTTCAGACAGAGAGGTTACTGTACAGTACATGCTCAGCTCCTTGCTGTTTAACAGAGGCACCTGGCATCACTGACCACAGTTGGGATGCGGGCTAGCTACAACACTTGCAGGGATTCCCCATCACAATGGCGCGTGTGCTTGTGTTCAGGGACAGCCCGTCTTGGTTGACATACTGAGGTTTTCCTCAAGTTTTTAGAAAAAGAAGAAAATGCTTACCAAAAAAAAAAATCCAGAAGCCAAACTGTTTTATAGAAAAACAGGGCCAGGTTGATTGGTGTGTAGTTAAAATTTCAGCACGTCTGCAGGGAGGGCTTTGAAGTACAGGCCGGGTAAGCGCTCTGGGGTTTGCAGTGTGGAGATGATGGCAGGAACATGGGAAAGACATGGGATTTGTGGTTCCGAGGGGAGCTGTCGGGGCAGGCGGAGCGCATGATTCACACGGCGCTCCCAAGCGTCGCGCGCGGGCTTTTTCGAAGACATGGCGAGGTCCTTTCATCACCCTAGAATCGCTGGTGTTGGAGAAGTTAAGGAATATTAAGTGAAGCTTCACACTGAGGAAAGGGAGGTTTTACGTACGGGGCCTTAAAACACTCACTTTTTCCTCCTCATAAACAATTTCTCCTGTGTCATCAGGCCAAACCTTTTTTTTCTTCTCAATCCTACCGCAATGACTGGTGGAGTGGTAGATTGGTTGGGTGGTTGAACATTCATCTCAATTACGCTTTTATTGCACTTTCACCAAGTTTTGATGTAGCAGCCTCTCTCTCTTCTTCTCTCCTCTCCTCTCTTGTAGTCTGCGAGCCATATTGCTGCCAGTCCTAAAGTTGGTGCCAAGGTGAAGAAGGACAACATTAAGTATGCTGCCTGGGCCGCAAATCAAATAAACAAAGCCTATAAGGTGAGTCACTAAATGGTTGGAGAAGGTGCTGTACCTTTGATTTACAAGTGTACCTCACCTGCATTTACTACCCACGTCATCCCGTCTATCATTAAGTCCCCACATAGTTGGACAGAAAGTTCTGTCATCTACAGATGTTCAATTTCACTTTATTGTTGTCATTTCAATCCCTATAGAGTGCTACCGGGATGACATCATTTTGTAGGCCAACCCAGAAGTTAATTTACCGTGGATTCCCACCACAGATTTCCAATAGAATTTTTGAATTGGGTTTTAGATAAATCAAATAAAAAAGCTCTATAGCAAACAAAGGCTTATGATATTACTGGTCATATAATCTTCATTCTTCAGAAAAAATTTTTTTGAAGATTTTTCAACCACAGCAAACCACAAATCCCTGCAAATTCATAAAAAGTTTAAAAAAACGTATAACGGCTAGAAAATTCACGGTTAAGATACTAATTAACATATGATTTATGTCATAAAAGAAAACGTAAAACTCTTTCCCGCATAAATTGAAAACCCTATGGTAAAAAGCATTGGAAATCTGTTGAGGGAATCCATTATGAACTCACGTCCGGGTTTTAGGACTACAAACTGTAACAATCTTGTAGCCACTATTAAAGTGGATAGAGTACTTGTTATTAACAGCACAAATTGGCCATATCAAGACATGCATACTAGGGCATTCACGACTACAGATTTTTTTTTTTTTAAAGATATCTTTTGGGGCTTTTTCTGCCTTTATTGATAGGATAGTAGGCTGACAGGAAAAGGGGAGAGAGATGGGGGGGTGACATACAGCAAAGGTCGTCGGGATCGGGAGTCGAACCCGCGACACGCTGTCAAGCTGGATTACCAGCATATGTGGTAGTCGCCCCACGACTACAGATTTTTCGAAGTTGACGTTAACTCCCAAGAAGTTATCGATAGGCCGATTAATCGCGGGAGATTATTTTTTTCATCCAATACAAATGATCAATTCTCGACATTTCTAATTAAAAACTCTAATTATAGCCTTGAATACAACCAGTGAGTACAGGGTTAACTAATGTAGGTGGGACAAACCTGGGGGTTGGTGAAATAAACTACTGTAATAGACTCACCAATCATAAATAAAGTATTTCCACACTGTAAGCACAGAGCATAGAGCCATGTTTTTCTGCCTTTTTCTCTTTCTGCATGTCTGCTGTTTTAGGGCCCCTCGCACTGACAGCAACGTCATCTACAGTATTAAAAGATTTGACAACAATCAAACATGAATGTATTAAGAGAAGGATTTTAGTCCCATTACATTAGTGCCCGCAGCTGCATATCTGCAGTAGATATATTGACACTGCTTTATATAAAAGTGAATATTCGACGTTGATGTACAGTGTCGAATATTAGTTTTGAACATCTAATAGTCGCATATTTAATTATTCCATTTTGTTTGTCCAATTAATTCCCAAAACAGCACTTGACTAACTCAGTTGGCTAGACTGTAGACTGTTAAAGCTGGCAGTGGACAGGCTATAACATTTTAAATCTTGATAATTAAATGTAATATACTGTATATGCACTGTATTTTTATGCCATCTGCAGATGTTTTTCTCTTGTTGTTATTTTCTCGATTTGAGCCTTCATTTAGTTACACTATTTCTGTTTTTGCATATGAAAGACAAGTCAAATACCCCTGACTCTGGCTGCGATAATACCATCGCAGGCTATTTTGGGAGCGCCACAGGCATGTGAGAAATTTCTTAGCCACCTCAAGTATATCATTGATTAAAATGGCCAACCAAGCACAAGTTTAATTCAAATTGTTATTGCTGCAATGTTACCACTATCTGCAATTTAGGCTAGACAATCTTGTGCTGAAAATGTAGGGAAAGTTTAGCCTGCTGTTGCTGCTATTACCCACCGCCTATGACTTATGCCATGACAAGGAATCTCCACCGCAAAGTGTCCCCTAAATGCCCAACTGTGTTGACGGATGCCTTTGACTGGCAGCAGTGTAAGAAGAACCTCAGTGTCTCCGCTATTCATCTACAGAGCAGAGATCCAAGACTCTCAAAGTTTGTTTGGGTTCATTTACTGCTAATGTGTTGACTTAAGCCCACAAGGCCCGCATTGAGTTTTGGGTTCACACATGAGCTTCTTTGAGCTGAAGTCAGAACTTCGGGCTGTCTGTTCTGATACACCCAGCGCAGGAACTGCACACGACTAGAGCGGAGCAGAGACACGTCTAGATCTGGTTGAGATGGAGGGATTAACGCATGGAGAAAAAGAGGGTAGAGAAGGGGTGAAAAGGTAAAGAGAGGAAGGGGAGATGTGTGTGTGTGTGTATAAATGAGAGTGCAGGAGGGAAAAAGTGAGGCACAGCTCAGATGGTATCACTAAAACGGTTTATGCTGTTGCCACGGCAACTCGAGCATAAATGCCTATTTAACAGAAATCTTTACCGCCATAAGGGCAATATGCATTGCTTACTTAGGCATTGACAGTTAAACGCGTATTAAGCGGTTCCTTACTCAGCATGTGCGGGCCCCGTTGAGAGAGGGGCTCCCTGCCGAGCCGTTAAAGCCTGCGTCTCACCGCACTCTGTGCTCTCTTCCCCTCCTGGGGAGATGAGGGTGGACACAGTTCCCGCCTTTCTAGCCACACGTTCTCCTTTTTCTGAGGCGTGTGTCGAGGAAAGGCGTCTGGAGGGATTTTGTTTGTATAAAATAGCCCGATTGATGACGACACTCTCAGCCCGTCACGCCCTCTATCTACCAGGCAACAGGATGTGACCTGCGGGCCCGCCCCTGTGCTTCTGCGCCGCTCCCAAACCTTTTGTGTTTGTTTAAGTTGTCTGTTAATAGCAGGGGTTGTACTGGAACCTCACCTCTGCTCTCGGTGCATGCTTGCGTGCCTGTGTGTGTGTGTTTGTGTGAAGCACACGTGCACATGCTGTACTGTAGATGTGTGTTTGCCCTGCGTGTGAAAGAAGTCTCAAAATGACAAGGTGTGAGGTTGCCTTCTCTAGTTCTTTTTTTTTTTTTGGTCCTGCTCTCCCTACCTCTTGTAAATTGGCCTGAGTTCTTTGAAAGGCAGCGATGGTGTGGGCCTCTTTCAGACAGCTGCAGGCTGCTGCGGGCTTGTGCTGGCTGATTGATGGCCCCTTTAAAGCGTAGCTCGTGTCAGTCGTCCACTTTTATTAAGCCGTCGTACCTGGTGATTGTCATACCTCGGTGTGAGAAAAGGTAGGCAGGTGAGTGCAATTGGGAGCAGACGTCAGCGAGAGGTCAAGACTAACAGGGGCCTGTTGAAAAAAGAAAAAAAGTGGGTGGGGGGTAATTTAATTGCCACGTTGGGGGCCCCGTTGACACGTAAAGGAGCCGGGGGATGTACGCGTATGTGTAATTGGTGATGGGGACTGTAAAGCGGCCCTACCCGGCCCGCCCTCCTGTCCTAACGCACTGACCAGATTCCCTGATTAGCTTCTCCGTCACGGCCGACCGGCTCCCACGGCGTCATGCATCTGTTATCAGAGTCTAAATAGACGCGGAGCTGTCTGTTGCAGAGCGGGGTGTGAGTTAATGCAGCGGTCGCACCTCAGGCTGAGGAGATAATTGACTGGCAAGGCTTCGGGTAATGGCACATTAGCCAGTGCAGCGAAACACACTTGATCATCGTAACTCCCCTTGTCCAGCACACACACAGACTTAACACACCCAGACACACACACACACACGCACGCACGCACGCACAAACATGCCCACTCACACCGCTAAATCTGGATGGATGAGTCACACTCGGAAATTACTTGGCTAATGGTCCACCTTAGCCAAATGCCCTCTCTAAGATGCAGTTTGGCAAAAAAAAGAAGGAAAAGGTTTTGCCATGGAAATACAGCACAGGCGAGGTTAATAGTCAGTGGCTGCATATCCTAGGTGTGTGCGTGTGTGTATGCGTGCATTCATGCGTGGCCTGCGTAAGCCCAAGCAGGAGCTCGGTTTGACAGTGAATAAATGGCTATGAAAACCATTGCTTTACCTTGAACACGGGATTAAGGAGTCCTCTACTTTTCTTTGTTATTCCGCAAGCTTGTAGAATGTAGATGTGCGGTTTTGGAAAGAAGTGAGGATGGTCTCAGTGTGGGCAGCGGGCTGGAATAATTTCAGCCATTTTTTCTTCTGTGTGTGTGTGTGTGTGTGTGTGTGTGTGTGTGTGAGAGTGTAAGTGTGAGAGAGTGTGTGTGTGTGTAATGCACTGCTGTGTAAGTGCTCATGCAGACGCCTGCTGCTGTCTGTGCAAGCGTGCGTGTATGTATACTCCTCTCTCTCAAGGGGCTCATCTCTCACCTCAGAGGACATGCAGAATGTGCTCCTCTGTCCAGAGCCAGCAGTGCCATGCGGCTGAAACATTATCCCCTGCCTGTGTTTGAGTCAGGGTAATGGTGTTTTCATAATGATTTAATTGAAAGGGGCCCACGATCCTTGCTCTGCTCAGCACAGCTCAGCTCTTGTCTGTTTGCCGACACATCTGCGCTCGCTGCTCCATGGACCCACACACAGCAGCAGATGTTGCTTGCCTAACCCCCTAGTTGCAGCCCCAGTATGATGATGATGATTGTGATGCTTCTGTCTATGTGCCCAAATAGTGATCTCTCACAGGGGGTTGACATTGTGCGTGCCTTCAGCCAGATATAGCTCCAGTTAGGTATAGCTCCAACCTAGCGTCCATATTTTGGGCATTTTATAGGCAAAGATCTTCAGAATCGTAAAAAAAAAAAAGCATATCAACAAGCTCAATCACAATTAATTGTGAGCTTGTAGATCAGCTATTTTTGCCATGGGACACCGAAGTATGACAAAGTATAAAATAGGGCTTAAGTGGTTAATATTTGAGGCCTGGAAATTCCAACAGGATCACAGTTTTGGTGTGTATTTACTTAAAGAGCAGTTGTAGTGTTGACCCTCTGCACCATGGCTCCAGCTACACACGTTTGAACACAGTAATCAACATAACTACTGAATACTGATAGATGTTTGTTCTAATGGAGACAATGTCACATTTAATGCAACATGACGTCAGAAATGCATCCCTCTTTGCTCTTCCATTTTAACCGCACACTATCAACATCACAATCAAAAAGTTTAGAAGCAAAAGGGGCAACTTCTCTCTCACACACACAAACACTGCCTCTGCAAAGGCCCTCAATCCACGCAGTCAAAACCAAATGAAGTGTCTGCAAGCTCACGGCGCGTCACACGTTGTTAGCTTGTAGAACAGCTATTTTTGGTATAGACCACTGTCATATGACTAGTATAAACTAGGCATTACTTTCATTTGTTTGTTGTGTTCTCTCACTTGTCGCCACAAGTATAAGCCTGTTGACCGACAAGTGACAGCATCACCACGGACACCTTTGAAATCACAGGCTGGTCAAGAGGAAGTACCGCATGATGCATGATGACAGTGTGTTTTCTAAATTGGGGGTTAAACTTAACAAATAAAATATCATGTGAAATAAATTAAGGCCTTAATGCCTGTGGCTACTAGAGACTTGACTCACTCAATTGTGGAGCTCCCCAACCTTTTCAAGGCAAAAAGCAAAAACGTATGACCACAACATGACTAAACAGAAAAGTGACAAATGTTATTTTGACTGGCAATGTCTTTAGGGACTGAATTTTCATGTCACGTGACCCTACAGTACATGGGGTCCCTAGCCCATGGTTTTGGAAAGTGTACTTGAGAGACCATAGTGCGTCTAAAGTTGTGCATATAAGTTATACTCTTGAGGAAGAAATTATATTGTTGCTTATATCTAACCTTTTATACATATATTTTTGTATTCACTTATAATAATTATACAATACATTATGATATTTGGTAGCTTGTAAGAGCCTAAATGTCTCCACTAGGCCTGATAGCTATTGTTTATGTTACAGCCTATCTTGTTATGGTTCAGCTTGTCCTTGAAGCATTTACAGTATGACTATGATCTGATCCCTGTGCTCTTGGCAGGACTACCGTACCACTGACCTGAGTGTTATTGTATTTCTCCCCATGATATCATGTACATAAAGGATAACCATCACCACCCTAGAATATTGTCTCGACTCCTATTGCCTCATCGATTACTGATTGATCCAGAATTCCACGTCACTCTCAAGGCTGAGAGGACGCCCCTGCATTAATTGCAAGGCTTAATTAAGCTGTGTGTGTGTGTGGCGGAAAGTACAGTGTGTCCCTGTGAACAGAGGCTAGGGTTTTATTTGTTCCTGAGGATCCATGCTGATCACCACCATACAAGCTCACATGGCCAGCCTGTCTGTCACTCCCCAGTCCCCACACATGCGCACACAAACAACTCTCACATCCAACTAAAACAGGGCTCATGCAACACTGTAGAAAAACCTCAGACTTGAGGTGCTGCTTCACTTCTCCTGACCCGTCAGCCGATCCTAGATCGGCCTTGCGACCAGCGCCTTCAGCACCTCCCGCTGTTGGGAGATTGGCCTGTGCTTTTAATCTGTGCGTTTACCTCATACCTCTGTCTCTGTCCAAATAGGACAGAGATGTTTTCGCACTGTTTGGTGAAGCATGGGATGGAGCTCTGAGGTTATCGTGGCCTCTGAGCACGCATGTGCGTGTGTGTATATGTGTGTATATGTGTGCACGTGCGCGCACAAGATTTTGTCTCGCCATTCCTTTAGTTGCAGAGGGAACATAATGAGCTGATCTTCTCTTTTTCTCTCCCTGCCCCTCTGTCTCTGTCTTTCTCTCTCTCTCTCTCTCTTTCTCTCATCCGGACCCCCCTGCCACCCCCCACTTGTTCTTTCACTCCCACCCTCCCTGTCATGCAGCTGGCCGGCCGTGGGACGAAGGAGAACAAATGTTCTGTGAAGACTGTGGAAGAGATGCTAGAATCCATGCAGATCACCATGTCCTAAATGCCCCTGTCCACACAATGATGCCTTCCCTCCCCACACACACACACACACACACACACACACACACACACACACACACACACACACACACACACACACACACACACACACACACACACACACACACACAGCCACATGGCAGCTCTTATAGCCTTGCATTGAGACCAGAGCTGGATCTTACTATTTGAAATCCACTCCAGTTAATATCTGTTGGTTTAACTAAGCCACAGACGTTGGAAAAACACAAAGTGAAGTTTCACCAACACATCTGGAACTCCAGGTACACTGTACAATCCTCAGTGTTAATTTAACATGGAGTGTTAAAAAAATGACACAAATGGATCCATTTTGGTGCATTCTCTTAGAGCTGGTCCATTCCGTTCCATTTTTTACACGCCCCGTGTAGAGCCAGACAAAACGCTGGAAGTAACTGAACTTATTTTAGTAGTAAACCTACCTATTAATAACCAATGACCCTTGTCCCCAGGGCTCAAGACTAACTTTTTAGTTGGTTGCACTGGTGTGTCTAACTTTTTCATGTTGCACCAGCATATAATTTAGGTGCACCCCCCAGACCTGACAGACCTACTAAATGTAAGGTACGCTAGTGCGACCAATGAAAATGTTTGGTTGCATGATTGGACAGATTTTTGGGTGCATATTGTGTGCCCAAAATGGTTGCACTCTGGAGCCCTGCCCCCCATATTTTTACGTAACCTAGTGTAGTGGATACCGGTACCCACATCCAGATTAAGGCTGTGAACTTGTGAATGGGAGAGATAACATACATTTATAAATGCTATATTTATGAAAAGAACCTCTAGGTCCCACCTGTCTGCACTGACCTCCTCTAAGGGTTCCTCACTGTCTGTAAATCAAATGTTTTTATCGTAACTACTTCTTTTTTTTCTTCTTTTGTCGGTCCATCAAAATGTCTTAATAAAGGATTGAATTGTTTGCAAACTTCAAAGTATATTATTTCCTCTGTGGCCGGGGGTTATTTATTGACACGGATGATTGACAGGTCTTTTATGTTTAAAGGTCTCCTCTCTCTCTCTCTCGGTTTCTGTCACCCGCAGTAACTCTGCAGCCTCTGCCCCGCAGTAAAAGTCCCCAATGTTAATTTATCCATTTGTAACTCCTGAGAGTGTACAAAAGTAACCAAATGGACCCTTACCACGGGTCAATCTTTGGTTACGCTTGTACACTCGGGATTTTACAGTGAGGAATCGGTTATAATGATCTCAGTTAAAGCGAGAGGGACGTTCTCATTATATAGGCAAGGGTAACAGTGTAGGCCGTCTCTTTCTTTTTTCTTTTCCCAGTGATTCCAGCTGGGGAAATCCTGCCCTTCAATTACCCCAGACAGCAGCTGAACCCACTGTAACACCGTGGAACACCTCTGTCATTTTAGTTTAGAGAGCCTCAGCATGCCGCCAGTAATTAACGCACCGCAAAAAAAGAAAAAGAAAATGCTATTCATGAATCTGGGAACACTTAAATAAATGTAAGCGAAGGAAGAAAAGATATGTTGGTGCTGTGAGAAGCAGGTCTGGTTTCCTAGTCGCTGTAGGAGCACGCTGGTTCTGTAATTGTCGGATCGGGGTTGATCCAAATGAACGTCTTTAGTCGTCACTCACCCGTGCAGGGTCAGCTGTTACTTCCATCTCTTTTGTTTATTAAGTCGCGGCAATTGTCTCATAATTTCACTCTTAGACTGATGGAAAACTTGAGCGTTGAGTTTATGGCCTTTTTTGGACAGCGTTTAAATTGAGAGAGGTCACGAGCTCAAAGCAGTTGAGTGGGGAAAGCCATTTACTCCACGGCTTTTAATGCCCTGGCCTCTGGTCAGCGGATGAATGTGTCTGCATTTGATTTTCCTCAACAATCTGGCGGAACCAATGGAAGCCAGGGGACGTTTGAGCATAAACTGACGGAGTGGTTATTTTTACAGGAAAGGGCTGAAGCTAAACGAAGCTTTTGAAGAGTTGCGGGGTGAATGATGTTTGATCTGAGGGAGAGGGACTCCTTCTCAGCAGTGGTTCCCATGCAAACTATGGCTGGACTGGCGATGGTCATTTATGAACTTGTAAAAGGGTGAATAAAGATTGTCAATCAGTTTGATGTGAGTGATCATTAGAAGGCACTGACATCCAGTGCCATCCACTATGAGGCAATAGTGCCCTCTGTAGTCCAGATGAAGAACTTTGAGAACTTTGGCGAAACCTTAAGCTTGTTGGAATGTCCTAACAAAGACATGGCTTTGTATGCCTCTTTCACTATTATTGTCATAAAATACAGTAGGCTAAACATAGGCTGATGTTATTTTCATCCTGTCTGTATAATATATACATTCTGTCTACTACAATTTTCAGAACCTATCCGTTATGAAAAAGTGCATTATGCACAGTCCATTAGTCTCAAATACTCATGTTTCCTTGCATTCGGCTGTGTCGTCCAAACACGTCCAGGCAGAGAATTCGATTCACACTCTTGGTGCCACATGTTCACCACATGAACCCTACCAACCCTATTCTGGGCACGTCATAATAGGCGGAAATAGCAGATCTACAAGCTCACAAGCTTTTAGATGGGCTATTTTCACCATTTGACTTCCCCTGGAGTATGGGGTTTTAAGTGGTTCATGCTGGGTTAGAATCTCTTCAGTTCGCGCCACCACCAACTACCAGCAGCAACCATCCAACGATGGACAGGCGTCACTTCCATTTAGCCTCAGATCAGCCTTGCAACAATCAGTCGGTCTGTCCTTGTCCACACTGCAGCGCCAGACCAACGGAAGGAAAGGGGAAACCCAGTTGCTAAGCCGCTGGCTCTGCTTAGGGGGTTACAGACCAAGTGTAGTGGATTAGCTATTAGTGTTGCCTGTAATCCCTGATTCCCTGGGAGATTAGCCTTCGGAGAGGCCTTGCTTGTTCCCAGCCGCTCTGGGGGAATATAGCCTGCGGCCAGGTCAGCTGAGCAGGATGGGGAGGGATATGATAGGCTTTGCTACACCATTGGTTCTCAAAGTGGGGTCTGGGGACCCTCAGGGGGTCCTTGTACAAATGGTACGAAATTGACCCGTTACGGTCCATTTCGTTCATTTGTACACTCTCAGAATTAAATTAACATTGATTTTACTATATACATTTGGGTCCCAGAGATAGAAATAATTAAATGGGGTCCGTAGCTTAATGCATGTCAAACTGGGGGGTCCTTGAAATTAAAATGGTTGAATCACTGCTAGAGCCGTAAAAATCTTCTCTTATGGGGGGGTCCCTGACATATCGTTTCAAATAGGGGTCCGTGGGCTAATGAGTGTCAATTTGGGGGTCCTTGACATGAGAAAGTTTGAGAACCACTGAGTTACACAGCCACACAGATTCGTTGTTTGGGTCTAGCTCTGATGAAGAATATTTTCCCGGTAAGGATGATAACAGTGGTTAATGGTGGAGTTCCTCCTCTTAGCTTTTAGATTTTGTTGTAAATCAGAGGACTCTTCACTAGACAGTGCTGTGAACGATTTTATTGCATTGAACAGAGGAAATGCATCCAAATCTGTGTTCATTGATACTCGTGGAGAGTGTAAAAACATGAGTCTGTTAGAGGCAAATTAACACTCCGGATTTTACTGTGGTGGAGTATGGGGTGTGAGAGTGGGAAAAATTGGGAAATAACATAATAAAAATAAAGAGACATGGAAATATGGAACAGAAGGGGGTTGAAAATGAGAGCAGTGGGTCTAGAGAGAGAAGGAGAGAGGTGAGGTGAGAGATTAAGAAGGAAAAGCAGAAGCAAGGAAGCCTTCAACGCAACTGAGAGAGTGCAGAGGGGGAGGAGCGGAGCCTGCTTCTCCTTGGTGAGGAGTCGTGGAGGAGAAGAAGTTTCCCAAGGTGAGGGAGTGAGTGGAAACGGCAAGCAAGGGCTCCAGCGAGCTCATCCATCTCTGTCTGTTTTGGGGAAGAGGCTGGGAGTGCTAAAGATGGATGAGGCATGCATAACGCTAAATCCTGCTTCAGTCCAGTCGCAGAGCCTGCAGCCTGGTGATGAAATAGTGTTTTGGCTACAAGCAGGGCGGCCAGACCCACTCCCTTTTTTTTTTCTGGGAATGCAGAGCCAGGAGAGGAGAATGGTAGCAAGGAGAATGGATCACTCAAATAACACCTGACAGCCAGACAGGAGAACTGTCCGCAGGTCAGCTGCTATGGCACAGAAACACTCAAAGACTGAAACACACCAATAGATAAATATTTAAAACTGCTGCTTTTAACCCCAAATGCAAGATTACACAGCGTCTCTGACTCACCACCACACTGTCTACAGCTGTACCGCAGCTATCAAATCGTTGAAAAGCAGCATGATTCGCTGAACGAACCTCGTCCAGATGAACCTGCACAAATAGGTTCAAGACCCTTCGAAGAACTCACAAAAGAATCTCCTGCCTAAGCATTTCAGAACAGTTTCCAATCAGCTTTTGTCAAATATGCTGAATATTAACACGTATAGCATCATGAATGTAGTTATTGGCAGAATATTTACATAGAATTACATGGGTTGTCATTTCATATTAACTTTGTTTCATGACTTTGTTTCATTTTTGTGGAAAAAACATCCTGACAAGCCTTGGTTCAAACTAGAGGAGTTCATGCCATGAAAAACAGAATTGTAGTGGAGTTCATTCATCTTCTGCACAGTATGGTAGTTGTGAAAGAATCTGAGCCACACCGCTCCATATTGACATAAGCATGGAAGATGGTGATTTCCTGAAGGATATAGCCTATCATATAACTTTCCATACTGGAAAAAGGGGCAGAGCCACATTGCATAATGAAATGTTCTCATTACATATGAAACAGAGAGGTCATCTGGCAAATTTTAAAATGTATAAACTTTTTCTTTCTTTTTTTGTCATTGCACAATCCCATTCTGTTGATATTTGCCAATTTCTCTAAATTTATGGAGACCATCATACGCAGTTTTTTCTTTTTTGGTTGTTGTACCAGCTTCAATGCAAACTGAATTTTCTCTCCAAGGGCAAAGATGCTGGGAAACAATTTTCTCTCAAGGCAAGAAAGCATCCCAGTGAGCCAAGTATGTGTGTGATTGTGAATGTGAATACTAGATGCATGCACGCCTTTGTGTGTGTGTGTGTGTGTGTGTGTGTGTGTGTGTGTGTGTGTGTGTGTGTGTGTGTGTGTGTGTGTGTGTGTGTGTGTGTGTGTGTGTGTGTGTGTGTGTGTGTGTGTGTGTGTGTGTGTGTGTGTGTGTGTGTGTGTGTGTGTGTCTGTGTGTGTGTGTGTGTGGGGCCATTAAACGATACAAAGAGGTTTGGCCCAGGGAAGTAAAACCGCTGACTTTAGGCCCTTCAGGCCTCCTTGACCAAGAGGCTCCAGTCTGCTGCCATCTCCTTCCAGAGGGGATTCTTGAGCCTCCAGAGGCGTCTCTGGCCGTTGTGCTGTGCTGAGAGGTGCTTCATCACAAGATTCCCGTCATTTCGATGCGTTTTTCGATTTAAGGTCCAGTCATTGTCAGCGAGTGTCACTGTCGCGTAATAAAGTACATCAACTTCCAGGGTCTTTGGCAGAAATGGTGGCTGTGCACATGGTGCCAGAGCTGCATCCTGCCTGCACACGCCGCTACAGTGCATGGCATGTGTCAAATCACAGAGGGAGAGAGGGGGGCAAGCTGCCGGCTTCAATAGACAGTTGTTCTCTCCAGGTCTGACTTCACAGACCACAAATCCCCCCACTCGGAGCGTCTTCTCAGCCAGAAGGTATGCGGCTTACCCCACACAAGGCCTGGGGCCTAATTACAAAAAGGAGGGAAAAGGCAGGATTGCTACTGATTGGGCTTCCGGGGTGAATGTCGCTGGCAATCGTATAGTCGGTTATTTTATACTATGAAAGGGATGCAAGGAAATAGTCGGGGTGTCTACACCATGCAGTGTTTCTCAAACGTTTTCATGTCAAGGACCCCCAAATTGTCACTTATTAGCCCGCGGACCCCCATTTCAAAAGCTATGCCAGGGACCCCTATAAGAGAATATTTTTACGGCTCTAGCAGTGATTCTCAACCATTTTAATTTAAAGGATCCCCAGTTTGACATGCATTAGGCTACGGACCCCCATTTAATGGCATTTCTATCTCTGGGACCCCAATTTATATTGTAAAATCAATGTGGGTCCATTTGGTTCCATTTGTACACTCAGAGTTACACACCCTTAAGGGTCATTTGGTTCCAAACTATCCATAATTTAGCTGGGGACCCCCTGGAACTCCCTCAAGGACCCCTGGGTTAAGAACCAGTGGTCTACACAGCATGTACGAAGGTAGGGGAGGCAGGTGATTGGCGGGGGGCATGCAGACAAAAGCTTTATGTGTCCTGAATAATGAGACAAGCTGTAGCATGTTTGTTCATCCATAGGTGTTTAGTGTTTCAGACATCATGTCTGTGTCCTCACTCACATAACACCAGCCAGGCATGGTAAACATGAGCTTTAATTGCTGCAACAATGCCGGATTCAAAGGAACTCTGCCGGCGTCGTGCCAAACCTCATTCCGAATGGTAACAATGGGACATGGCAGGCATTCCTTCGCATTCCCGCTTTGATGTGTGGATACTTCCTTCTCTGTACTTTGATTACACCGGAGTCCCAGTCCACACATACTGTTACATATACCGTACTATGTTGTATAATTGTGCCGTGTGCCAAAAATAGCAGATCTACAAGCTCATATAACGTGCTGCGTCGCGATGCATTGTGAGCTCGTAGATCAGCAATTTTTGGTAAGCGACACCGGCGTACGCGAAGCATAAGTTAAGCATACTGTATGATGTTCAAGCTCGGTTTTGTGAACCCCTCCAACCATTACAGTCTGAGCCACTAAGCTTTAATTCCTAGAGTTCAATACGGAGCATTGTTATTCCCCCGTTCCAATAACATGTTTTTCTTTTTTTCTAATCTCTAAAACCAACAACACCATTATTGATGGCATCCATATGTGCTCATGAGAGTTGTGGCCATGCATGGTTTGCTGTATCAGTTGGATGGTTACCTCCTTCCTTGCCTCCCCCACTCACTCTCTCTCTCTATCTTACTCTCTCTCTCTCTCTCTCTCTCTCTCTCTCTCTCTCTCTCTCTCTCTCTCTCTCTCTCTCTCTCTCTCTCTCTCTCTCTCTCCTTCTCTCTCATGGAAGCCATTGAACTGCTCCACTGTCTCTGGGGTAATCGGTTGCTGCTAATTTCCCCCCAACAAAAGATAATTGGCAAACGTGGAAGAGTTTATTGAACAGCCAAAAGATCTCCACGGCACAGCGTGATTCACGGTCTGTAGACTATGGCTGTTTGATATGTGTAAAGTATGGCGGCAGACCGGCAGACATTCAGACTTCCATGTGCAGGACATACTGTGGCGGAGGATGACAGACTTGCTTTGATTGCAAGTCACCTCCCACTCTCAATGGCACGCATTCCCTCTGCTCTCTTGCAGCACAGTACGTTTACCGTATTATAACTTAAGTTCTCACATATAGCCCGCCAAACGGGCTATATACCCCCCCCCCCTTGTGACGTGGCCTGTAACGTGACACAAAAAAAAAGAATTATTTCGGAAGATAAGGGGAATTTTCTAGTAGTCTACTGAGATGGATGGAAATTAAGTGTACCGTGTTATTGCCACATACACTTTTAAGTGTGGGCACGCACGCATACACACACACACACACACACACACACACACACACACACACACACACACACACACACACACACACACACACACACACACACACACATGCACACAGAAACACATGCACACAACATTCTCTTCAGTGTAAACTTGGCAGGCTAGTGATGCTACCATCTGCTTGTGGGGAGAGGGATATGGTAGCAGGGTGACCGCAAGCAGCCAAGGTAATAGTGATGGGTTCCACTGAGTCTCTATCTCCCAGACAGCGGCAGACTGCACACTGCAAAATCCAGAGTATTCAGTCAACTCACTCAGAGTGCAAAAATGGACCTGCAGTGCAAGGGTCCATTTCTACACTCAGAATAAAATTTCAAGTGTTCAGGATTTAGCAGTGCTCATTCCACAGCATTGGCCTTCGTACAGTGAGCCCCAGTGCAGTGACAGACTGTTTCCCTGGTTTAACGGGGGTAACTACTGTAACATTGCTCAGACATTTACTTGCTTCTGTGTAAAACAATGTCAAAATAGAATTATGTGTTTTTCTCTGTGTAAAACTCTGAGCCATATTCCGCCTATTTTCCAGTTAGAGATTTTTTTGTTTTTTTAATTTATAAATGTTGATTGAGGGTGCTGTCACACCGAACTTTATTTCTGCCTATGCGGGCGGATTCGACCAATGCTTTTCAATGGGAATGAAGCGTTTTGTTGCGGAAATCCGCAAATGACAACAAACCGCTCCGTTCCCGTTGAAAAGCATTGGCGGAATCCGCCCTCGTAGGCAGAATCAAAGGATATTTTGGGGACAGAAAAGCCCAGTGTACTTAAAAAGAGAGAAAACGCATTGCAGATCCAAATAGGAAGGTTAGCCATTAGGCTGAGCCAGCAAGCTAATAGAAAGACATTAGAAAAACTAAATAAAAACATTTGGTTTATGAGTTGGGTTTTCAACCAAATGAATAAAGCACTGGGCAGAAAGTGACTATAAAAAACATACTTACAAACCCATTACCTATGGCAGCATTTAATATACCCTTTATTTCAAATGAATTCTGGGCAGCAAAAAAACCTAATATCTCTATTTCAGGAATGCCGCAAAAAAATCCAGATATTTATAGAGCCACTATATTATACTTGCTAAATGTAGTTTTAAATTAAGAGAAAATAGACTCATGTACCTGACATCATACAATGCTAAAGGTATAGTATAAATCAATTTATTAACATTAAATTATATAATCAATTACATTGCAGTTGCCGATGTGACTCACACATCTGGCGTTATTGTTGGCTAAGTTGAGTTCGTTTTGAATTTTGAAGGGAGCCAAACTGTGTAGTTTGATATGAGGGCCATTACTGCTCTCAAATCAAAATACTTGCTTCCACATGAAAAAAGAAAATACATTTTGTTATGATTTTCACATACACATTTCATTACTACATGCACCTTTAACAACTTTCAACATGGCGTTCCTGGGCATGTCATTATAGGTGAAAATATAAAAAGATATTTTCAGAAGTAGCAGATCTACAAGCTCACATGACATCTCACACTGTGAGTCACTCATAATGATTTATAACAATTCATAACACAATATAAAGCAATTTAAAATGAAACAGTCACTCTGACCTTTTCCTTTGGCCAACATCATCATCATTCTCATAGTTGTAATACATTAGCCTATAATAATTTTATAATGCATTAGTGTGATTATAAGTCACTATAAGTGAAAAGAATAGCATTAAGTCAAGCAAGAACAACACAAAACATTTCTGCGTACACCTCCAGGAATGTGATTACTTTACTTAAAGCATTCAATGATTGAACATTAGTCTCCCAATTGCACATCATCAGCAAACACTCTCATCAACAAACATCTATTTAAAAAAAATAAATAAATAAACACAAAGTTATTAGATAACCCCACCCCATCCTTGTTGCACTTGTGCACCTGCCAATTATCCCTGCTTGCTTTACACCTCAGCTTACAAATGGCTCCACTTGCCTAATACATCATCATCCACATGACAACGATTAGGTGATACTCTGGTGCATAACGACATTCCATTAAACTTCCCTGTGGGAGGATGAAATAAACTGCTACAGGAAAACTTGTAAAAAGGCGAAATACAAACCGAATAAAAACCGGCGAAAAAGCCATCAAAAGTAGCTGGGTGCCATGGAATGCCAATGTGTCAGCACCACACCAGAGGAGCGAGTGTCTACAGAGAGTGAAAACGACAGACATATGATAGAAGTCCAAGATGTTTCACTCAGTGCTCACTTATAGGATGTGAAAAGAAAAGAAAAACATAGAAAAAACAACAACCCATTGGCACATAACTGAATTGGACCCAACAATGAAGGACATTTCGACACATTTCGACGCCCTACCAGCATTATACTGAGACTGGTACGGTCAGACCTCCCACCACCCAGACAGACAGACAAATATTTTAGTCCAATATCAGAGGGGAAAAGCCAGGCTATGTGATCTTTGAACTAAATGCAGCTTCACAATGCGATGTACTGAATGTCTATACACTCCCATCCGGAGAAAACTAAAAGACTAGAAAGGTGTGCCCAATAGAGCATAAATCAGGAGCATGCATGCTCCAATAATAATAGCGTTACAGACAAAGGTAGCACACAAGGTGAATTTTCATATTTCACATATAAAATCAAGCAGTTAAGTGATCTGTTATACATTTTAGATTTTACACAATAAATGAGTTTAGTAATGAATTAGGATGTGGTCTTTGTGTCTCATCTGCATCTGCCACTATTTTGAACCTCATGCACATACCTGCTGCTACTGTATATTATGCTATACTGTATATATGAGTAGAGTGAATATATACATAAACTTTTACATTTGAATATTTGTCCTGTTTCTCTATCCTTTTTGTCCTGGCTCTTCCTTCAATCTCTATTCTTTCTCCCTTTCCTGAAAACTACTAATGATAGAACTTGTACGAAAAAAGGAAATACAAAATAAAATCACCCACTTCTTTACACCTGTGATTTGACAAGAAATCAGATTCTGATATGGAGGGAAAACTAAAACAGATCTGCAATCTGAAATTTCTCAACATAGAATAAACAGTGTTTCGTCCTCGTGATTTTGTAATTTGTGACACTGAGAAAGTGACGATATCCACGGTATAAGAGGTGGAGATTTTGAAAAAGCTGGGAAACGAGATGGATGTTTGAATTGAACACAGTGTCTCCCAAGTGCATCCACACTAGGTTATATTGCAATACCTGTCTATTATTATCTGTATCCTGCAACTTTTGAGGTTGATAATGAGCTATCTTATGAGATGTCCTGTACATATGGCGCAATTAGTATTACATTACATTGACATGATTTTGACATTTGTGTCATTATGTCATAACATAATGTTTGTATTGTATGTTGCTTTAGTTGCATTTCCTCAAGGGACAATAACAACATTAAATAATGCAAAGTTACACAATGCTTTACATAAAACTGAAGGAAAAAGAAGAAGAAGAAGAAGAAGAAAAACAACATCATAACAATAATAATGCTTGACCTGCATAAAACAATAAGTGCAGTGTGAAATAACAACAAAAAAATCAAACATGATTCAGATTGAGGTATTGAGTTGGACTCAATGTTTGTCATACACAGTGGGGGAAAAGGCCTGTAGAGATTGGATGACTGTGACCTTATGCCAGATGTCCCTAAACGTTTCTATGCCAAGGACCCCTAAATAGCCATAGCCTCTGGTTGTGGTAAAAAAGACCAGATCTACCAGTTCTGCACCTTATACTGCACCTGTAGGTGTGTATTTTAGACCTGACAGGTCACAGTGCCCTGAAATGTTATTGCTTCAAAATAAACAGTGTGCGGGATCCCAGTAATATCATCACACAGCCTTTAGGTTGGGTTACTGGACTGAAACCTCTCTGGATATGGAAGCTGTGCAT
Organism: Gymnoscopelus braueri; assembly: GCF_963280865.1. Taxonomy (NCBI): domain Eukaryota; kingdom Metazoa; phylum Chordata; class Actinopteri; order Myctophiformes; family Myctophidae; genus Gymnoscopelus; species Gymnoscopelus braueri. The sequence goes on from NC_137605.1 coordinate 46,021,176, forward strand.
TCAGCACATCCAGGAGCGCATTGATGACACCACAATGAATATAAATAGGAGATCAGGTTCTCCTTAAAGCTATCAAATTCTGCATGGTCCAATAAAGACCTGCTCAATACTTCTGACAGCTGCTGGACCATCAGGTTCCCTTTAGGCCCCAATATATTTCACCATAATGCAATCCTTTAAAGATTTTTGATATAATACCTATGCAGTCCCTGCTGCAGAATGTTACTTATTTCTCAGTGGAATAAGTTTCATTTTGTGACATCTGTTTGGCAGCCAATGGGTCTTATGTGTGCTTTTGGAGAGGTTCTGCAAGAGCTTTCCCCCACTGAAATGCAATCATTGATGCAAATTAGTTTTGTTGTTGAGGCTGCGACTTGGTCCAACTCTACTTCACGATGGTCCGTTTTGCTAAACCCAAATTGGGCTAATTTCCTCAGAGGAGAAGGAGATTTAAACCCAAACTATTAAACTCTCACTGGGAGCATTAGCACTCTGCCCTCCTGCACCACCACCCCTGTGGTGCTTGTCCTTTGATACGTGGTTGGGACTGTTATCAAGTCCTTAAAGTAGAGTCTGTGAGTCTACCTGGATGCATTGTGGAAAACAATCATTAAACAACGGAATTGTTAGTTGGATTTGATGGCATAACAGAACCTTGGAGGGTCAATGTGATGAATCTACAAGTACATCAGTTGAATCTGGAAAGAAAAATCTGAAAGAAATGGCTACAGTGAACTGACAGGAGCGTTTTCTTCTCTCCCCCCCCTCTGAGGAGCTCGAAATAGATACATGACGCCCAATCCTCATAATGTGTGAAGGGGTAAACAGAGATCACGCTGATTTATCAGAGCTGGGAACCGGTCCCCGGAGATTAATGAGCTATAGGCTCAATAAAGTATGCTGTCCCGCAGACAGCCCACCATTATTCACGATGACAGATCAGGAGCTGGGCATTTTTGGCATATCTATTATTAACACTTAAACATTTAAGCCCTATATACATCGTCATACAGCAAAAACAATGTTTTGAATAACATTTATTTTGAAAAACTTTGGAAGATTTGCAAAAAAAAAATAGGAATGCCCAGGGTGAATGTGTTTAACTCACACACGCCCAGCCTATACAATGAGATTATCCTCCACTAGCGTCATCACCCCATCACCTGATCCAGCAATGTCATGAGTTACGTGTATTCTCAAAGTATGGAATTGCAGGGTCAGACCGACCTGCACTTCTCTTAGGTTTGGATGGGGCATATTCTTTGCATTTTATGTGAACACAAGCAATACAAGCTGAGCACAAGGGTAGACTGGCAGTGATTTGTTTGTGCCAGGTCGATCTAGTCTGCCTCAAATCAAACCACACACAACAACACACCCTGATCCAGCTCGCCGCTCGCATCTTTGCCTTATGATCTGCCCTGGCTGTCTGAATTCTGGCAGTCAGCGATGCTGTCACTCAGGTATGAGCCAATGAAGTGGACAGCTTAAGTGAAGGGACTATGCTGAAGAAATGCTCAATTAATCCCTTGTTAATCCAACACTTGACTTTATTTTTTACTGCATCTGACTTCTGCAATGATTTGTTTTCTTTTACTTGAGGATGACCCAAAAAAAATAATTGACCAGAGATCTTATTTTTTTTTGGGGGGGGCGTGTTACATTGGTTTATGTTGGAAGCAGCAACATGGCAGGGCTTATTGCTGCAGGCGTGTCTGAACAAGCAGGTCTAAAACACACACGGTTGCTGACTGAGTCGAAGAATCGGCACGATTAACGTGACAACGCTGTATCCAATTATGACTTCTGTCATGGTTCTCCAATAAATATGATGGCTCAATAACTCAACTGCGGTTTCAATGTCTCAAGATCCAAACCCAATGCAACTGACGGAGTTCCATTAGCCGATGTTTTGTCGTTAACACTTTTCCTTCCAACCCATTCATGTGGGAAACACCAAGCCAAACTGACAACACTGCTGCACTGTTTTGGATTCATATATTCTCAGAGAAGTGCTTCATCTTTCTAGGTGTCGAAGCGCTGAGTGGTGGGATGGTGCTTTTTTCCATGATCTTGAGAACAACGCTTCCTCTGTTTTCTTGCATGGGGAACGTACCTATGTTCCCTCAGCCCTATGTTCCCTAAACCTTAACCACTTAAACCCTATTCTTAGTTGACGAGAGTTCCCCAGGGCTCTATACTAGGCCCCCTCCTGTTTTCACTCTACACTAAATATCTTTGCTGAAAATAGGCAATCAAGCTCACAAAGCGCTGTGTTGCGACGCATTGTGAGCTTGTAGATTGATTATTTTCGCTGAATGTTCTCCCCAGAATATGGGATGCAAGTTTTTACCCCAACCCTAGTCTCGTGTTACCAGACTGTTGCCTCCCACAATTTTCAAATGTTTCCGGCATACAGTCTGGGACTCGGAAGCTCTGATCATGATTAGAATATAAACCGGATGGGGAGCCTCCTCTCCATTTCCGTTTCGTCTTTACAGTCGCACAAATGTATCCTAATATAAATACAAATCATCTAAGTATGCATAGCTTGCTGCTTAGCAGAAATGGAAATTAAAAAGTAAAGTGTAAAGATATTTTAAAATATATGTTCGTGAACGCAAGTGCCAGTTTCCTCTCTCGGATTTTGGGAGTTGTAGTTCCAGACTCTATAGCATTCAGAGATTGTGGAATAGTTGTCTGGCTACGCGAGACTACCCCAACCCTAACCCCAACCCTTACTCTAACACTAACCCCAATCCCAACCCTAAACTGAGGGAACATAGGGCTGACCCCCTTGCATATGACTTGCTGCTTGATTTGCGTAGACCCAGACAAATTCACCTGGCTTCCAACACGACTTTTGCTGCTAGGATCAGCTATCAGGCGTGTTGCAAGACTGTGTTGGAGGGTGGAAGGATGGAGCGTTTTTTGACCTGCCTCGGGGCTAGGAGACTGTGTGAGAATCCGGGTTTTCCATGTCTGATTTGTCTCCTGGAGAGAGCCTGGCTCATGAGAGGTGCTGAGTTCCTGAACAGAGCCATCAGTGTTGGGTGGAACAGTGGTGGAGCCTGAGGGCCTTGCAGAACACCGGGGGTCTTGTGGTGGGAAGTCGAGGTCTGCAGAAGGGAAGCAAGAGGCTTGGGAAGCGTGAACCCCATGTACACATGGCCTGCTGGCGGGACCCGGTATGTAGATAGGGGGTGTCTGGCAAAATATGTGGATATGTTGGATACATCTTATTAAGAGACACCGCAGACACCGGATCTCACTATCTGTGTGTCTCCAGCGGTCTCTTGGCCAGCGAGTCTGCTTTATTGCTTCTGCACAGTATGCCAATGTTATTTCACTTTCTCTTTTTCCTTCACACTCTTTGAGACTCTGTCTCACTCCACTCCCATCTTAGTTCCCAATGCCTTCTCTCTTCTATGCAATGATATAGGTCAATAAAGACCTGTGGAAGTTTATCAATTTGAACAGATTTAGTGAAATGCGAAAGGTTAAGACTTGCAGTTAGGCATGCATCAGGTTATCGTCCAACTGGCTATTTAGAATAGGGATTTAATCACAGCTCATTTATGTCCATTACATTGACCTTCAGGATACTGGTCATGAGATTAGACTGAAACCAGTTAATTTTACAGCTGCCTGTAACAATTTTGTGAGCTAAACGCCCACCGATCTTTGTCTTTTTTTTTTTACCAGTTTTGGGAGGTTCCAGCAATTTCAAAATAATTTTTTTTCCTCAAGCCAGAACTAGAGAAGTCTAATGAGTATCACTTCAAACACGTACCGCATCTGTCTGATTCCAGAAGGGTTTTTAGCCACGGTTGCATGTGCTTCCAAATACACTGAAATCACACAAGCCTCTCATAAAAAGCCAGCCGCTAATTTGTTTACTTTCAACAGCTTGGTTCCCTTTCATGTGATCTCTTAGTTTGGAAGCTACTGGCACCTGTTTGGGGATTTGGAGGAAGGGGTCAGCCAGACCGTCCTCGGGAGTTTGGAACGATGTGGGGTCCCGCAATCACTCCCATGTGGTTGAACCCAGGAACTGGACCAGCGGGGGAGAAAATAACTCAAGTTGCTGATTCAGACTTGTATTGCGGTTCTGTATACAGTATGTCATGCAGGAAAAGTGATATATTTTTAATAAAAGCGACGACAGTCGTTGAGATGGATTGTACAGATTGATTTCACTGTTGCATAAGTCCCTTGTTTGCACTGCGCACGTTTTTATATCATGGTTGAAAACCCAATCTAACTCGCCATTGTGCCCACCAATGCATGTGTGCTTGCATGTGTACACATGCATGCACATTCATACATGCATACAGTACAGTACATATATATACAGTATACTTACTGTACATACGTTTACAATAACTCAAGAGTCACAGTGAATCAGGCATTGCTGAAGGGTATCTCCACCTTAGACAAATCGGATCATTGGCATTAGTTCAGGAAGCAGTGTATAAAATGAAAACACCCCAAGGGGCTTGAGGGGGTGTTTGTTTTGCCTTGTTTCCTATTCTCTCCCCACCCATGCTTCACATCCACTGATCCTCGTCCACTTTGCTCCGCTGTCCCCGGGGAGAGGAACATCTGAAGATGATCAGAGCATAATGCACAAAAACTGGCTTTGCACAGAGTCCCATCTGATGCCGCTGCACATGGAAGACTTCAGATCTTTGGGCCCTGAGCAACATTCCTCACAATAAGGGTTGTATACTGGTCCCAGTGGGGTTTCCATTCTGGGCCGTGCTCCTTGGAGGATCGTCGTCCTAAACAACATCGGGCCTGAATTCCACATGTGTGTTCACTTCTGATTCTTTTTTTTTTTTAAATACAAAGTGGGCGGGAGTGGAGACAACAGGTGTTATGGGTTACATAAAAATGAAGATACTGTGCCCTTACAACATGACACAGTGTAAATGGCTTAGGGTGACTGATGGACTAAAAGGGGGTTAGCCTGATAAGTAAAAAAATCACACCCAGTGTGAAGTGGGCGGTGTCTTGCTAGCTAATCACAATACTTAGTCTGTCTACTGTCTTTAACCTTTTCTGATATATCCTTTGATCTGAATGGGCCAGTTCTAGGAAGACTTTCTATTTTCTTCTCAATATCGGTTTTCCCTTTTCTCATTTCAGCCATAGTGATCTTTGAGTTCTTTTTTACTGTTCTCACGAAATGGACAGCATCTAAGTTAAATATACTAGTGTCACATCAAAGTGGTTTTAGATTAAGAAGTGATGGAAGAAACCATAACTTAAAAAAAACACATTTATGTTTTTTTTAAAGTTATGGTTTCTTATATAGGGCTATGCACATGTGTCATGTTTCCCTAGCCAATCACAGCCCTGAATAGACTGTGATTGGCCAATCACGGTGCAGGGTTAGGGGGGTACATTTGTGGCCAATCACAGCGCAGGATTTGGTGTGCAAATATCCAAACCTCACATATAGGGGCGGTTTCACCGCCCAAAAAAATAAGTAAGAATTCATGCATAGAAGAGTAGCCCTGCCTGAAGACCTGAAGCCTATAATATTTCCCTTGGCCAAAGGAGGATTCCTCCCTTGGGATGATGATTGGTTTGTTTGTGGGAAACCCGGGTTCGAATCCAGGTGGTTACATTGGTGCTACAGTATAGGGCTGTCACGATTATGACATTTTACGTGACGATTAATTGTCACATAAATAATTGCGATTAACGATTTAATTGTGTTTTTGTCATTGAACACCGCAGGAGCATATGATTAAAAATAACATTTCTGTTTGTCTTTTAGCTTTGAAGTTATCGGGGGAGATTATGGCGAATAACTTAAATATATACAAAGAAATGACTGACAAGCTCACAACGCATTGCATCGTGATGCGTTGTGAGCTTGTAGATCTACTATTTCCACAACTTTTTGAACATGGAAACAATTATGCAAAAAGTATTGTGATTATCACAAATAATTGGGATTAGACGGTTACATAATAATTGCAACAGGCCTAATTGGCGCTATGACCCGGATCAGGTTTCGCGGAGGGTTGAATGTTGCAGAGTAGCCCTGCCCGAAGACCAGAAGCCTAATGTCAACCTTTGGCCCAGGGAGGACTCCAAGTGGTTCCACATGCGTCACCTCTAGAGGCTGCCTTTTGGGGTATGAAAAAAGAAACAATGAACTGTTTGGAAGTCCATGTTGAACTGTCTTTAAATCCCATTGGAGTGCAGTCAGTTTACCATTAGCATATCATGAGCTTATTACTGAGTACTTTCTAAGATCCAATCAAACAATGCAGTCTAGTATTATGTTGGATGAGTTACGCTTTAATAACAACAGTAAACATCTTCATTCTTGCACTGGTTATGCACTGGTAGCTGTTCACATTGGAAATGTCTGATAAATGATACTCTGCCCATCGGTCTTCACCCAACTTTATATAGCCTTCATAAAGGCAGAGTGACCGAAATATTTTCAGTGAAATGCAGTGATTCTATACCTTCTCCCTCTTCCTGCAGCTTTGACTTTACTGCCATGCCTTTAACACCTTAGGATTTATGAAGGAGCAACTCTAACATCCACGAGAGGTTTATGAACCCCAGTAAAATGTTATTGTGTGCAGTCTTCCAAATGGTCAGACCACAAAACATCCAATCATGGCATTAACAGTCAGTATTGACCTGTTTTTCTGCTGCAGCCCACTCCCGTGGCATCCAGTCAAGATTCTGAAGACAGGCCCCAGGCCCAAACCTTTGCTAACTTGGACGGAGAGAGTAGACTAAGCTGAGCACTCCTATTCTACGGCGCTCTACAAAACTTGGATGCCTACCACAACATTTTATTGGTTCAGGCTCTCTTGGACACTTGCCGTGATCACTGCATCAAATTGTAAGTTACTGGGATATTTTCACATGTGAACCAAGGAATGCACAAGGTCAAATAGTATACATAATTCCATTTGGCCTATATCGAGTCTGTATATGATACAGTATATGATTAAATAATTTTAGTATTAGCAAACACTCTGGCTGTCCGTGACCCTCATGGTTTTGTTTTAACGCTGACCAGAAAGGCTACCTGTAAAGAATTTGCTATTGTATGTTTCATTGAATTGCAATAACTCTTGCAATGGTTATTATCAGATCAGCATCCAATTGGTAAATAGTAATGATACTTGTCAGCTTGAAGTGCTCCACAAGATTCTCAGCATTGTTGGCCATCGCTCTTGCCAGCTATGATTGTCTCACAGCTACAGAATCAGATGCTTACTTTATGACCGTACAGAATTATATTTGTGTGCAGTTCTGGCTCTTCCTTGTGATTGGAAATGACGGGAACGGAGACATAAAGTGGTATTGTGTCTCCATTCACATCATTGTCAATCAATGGGAATAGCCTGTGTTTTAGGAAGATACAATTCCATGTGGTTATGTACTGTAGGAACACACATTTGGTAACATTTTTCTGTCTTTGATTATTGACAATCAATCCATCTATGACAGCTTCCTCTCTGTGGACACAAACACAGATTCTACATAACCAATTCAATATTCCTCATTTCTTCTTTTCCAAATCTGTTTGGGTTTTTTGTGCTACTTTCAAATGGCATAAATACTGTGCTCGTTTTCATTTAGCAAACAATTTCTGCCTGGTACCAATATAATATGAATAAATGTTATTTTCCGTGCTGTTAAAACTCTTCCGCTCTTGGGATTTATGTAACTGCTGGACAATTACTGGACAATCATTGCAAGCTTCATGCTGTCTCCAGTGTCAGAGAGAGAGAGAGAGAGAGAGAGAGAGAGAGAGAGAGAGAGAGAGAGAGAGAGAGAGAGAGAGAGAGAGAGAGAGAGAGAGAGAGAGAGAGAGAGAGAGAGAGAGAGAGTGTGTGTGTGTGTACTGTGCATTGTGTGTACTGTACTGTAGCTACTGTATAATGTGTGTTGCAGTCCTGAAGGTCTAAGGGACAGGACATGATGACCACTGGAGAGGACATCTGTATTAACTGCTCACTCTTCAGATAAAACTGTCCCAGCACAGGACGGGGCAAAGGACACTGGGGCAGTTAAGAATAGATTCTGTGGTTCTGACACATCTCACATCTCAGGTGGTGATGATACAGGCCTTGTTGAGGGGGTGATCTGTACTTGGTTGTGCACCGGTTGTAGCACATTGAAGATAGCCGATCTACAAGCTCACAACACTTCGCAGCGTGATGTGTTGTGAGCGTTGTGACTGAGTAGAAGTATGCCGTATAAATCACCCTTCAGTGACCGCAACCACAATTTTGACATTTAAATACCTTCACCTTCCCAATGGGCCACATCCAGAAAGTAATTCTGGAACTTCTGGAGGCTGGCTAGAGAAGAGATACACCCGTAGTCTGTTTTAAATCTGAGTTACCAAACCTGTGTCTAAAGTCAGAGACATGGTCCTTTTTTCTTTTTTTCTCTTGAGGAGAAAATTTAACAGGCTATATAGGAAGTGGTTGAAATCATTCATGACAGATTGTAACGTTACACATTGATTATAGTGTAAGTCACAACAGTGTTGGGGGCATCTGATGGGAAAAAAAAATCCACATGATAAAATAAGAGTCTTCCCAGCAATAGGACATTCATAAGGGTTACATCATCGATAGTACATCACCAGTACTTCACATCCTGTGGTCTTTCAACCTCAGACTCACAATAGACACTACATGGCTGAGTTTAGTCCTTGGAAACGGCTCTGCCAGGGTCAAGAACACTCATGACAAGCATATTTCCATGTGTTCTCTCTCTTAGGCAATGAATCAATCAGGCTTACACGCAATAAAAGCAAAAAGCGGGTGTGATTATTATTGCAATAAATACTATGTTGTCATTGTGCCAGGTTTTTTTTTTTTTTTTTTCTCTTGCTGCTGCTTTTACTGCTGGTCACAGATGAGCGTTTTATGGCCCCGCGGCCCCTAGCACGAGGTCCTAATGCAGTAATGGGGCCCTCTCGTTCCCGTAAGGCTGCTTTCTAAACAGACTGACATTGTAATTATGCCTGGTGAAGGGCTATATGACGCAGCAGAAGTGCGGGAGCTAACTTTGTGCAGCCTTTGTAAAGAAGTTCTCCTGGGAGTCTTGAGGCCAAAAGGATGACCGTAAGAAAGGAGCTAGACGAGATTCCTCTGAACCAGAGCTCACACGACCCTCACTGATGCGAGAAACCATCGTGCATTGGTTTTCACATTTCAAAATGTCTGCGTGCTGCTTTTTGTCCCCTGATATATAAAAGAAAAAAGAATACAAAATGTCAATATAAGTCAAGTATTTATTTGTACATTTCAAAAATAACAATGATAAACAATGTAGGCACCAGATCACAGTTAATCAGGACACATCTCATCTTGTTTTTGCTGAACACCAGGCTCTGAAATGTTGCAACTTATGTTCTGTTTGTATTGTAAAAGAGCTACGAAGACAAATGAAGATTGAGGGTTGGGCAGTTATGGGCTGCCTTATGGGAACCTGCTTAGAGTTAGGGATGGGTCGATACTCCCTTTTGAGTACTCGCCATTACAGAGTACCGATACGAGTACTGTTAATAATATTACAATTTTCAATTACCACAATAAGACTCCTCTTTTTGGGCGGTGAAACCGCCCCTATAAGTGAGGTTTGGAAATTTGTACAATTATCCTGCGCTGTGATTGGCCAAAAATGTACCCCGCCTAACCCTGCACCGTGATTGGCCAATCACAATCTATTCAGGACTGTGATTGGCCAGTGTCACATGACACATGTGCGTAGCCCTATATAAGAAACCATAACTTAAAAAAAAACATAAATTTGTTTTTTTTAAGTTATGGTTTCGTCCATCATAAAGAGTGTTTCAATAAATGTATTTATCTTTTGTACATGATTGGTTGACTCCATTCAGTATTGTGATTAGCTAGCAAGACACATGCTGCGATTGGCTAGTGATACATATGACGAAACTAATCTAAAACCACTGTGATGTGACACTAGTATATTACTTAGATACTGTCCATTTCGTGAGAACAGTAAAGAAGAACTCAAAGATCACTATGGCTGAAATGAGAAAAGGGAAAACCGATATTGAGAAGAAAATAGAAAGTCTTCCTAGAAGTGGCCCTTTCAGATCAAAGCATATATCAATAAATGTATTTATTTTTTGTACATGATTGTTGACTCCATTCAGTATTGTGATTAGCTAGCAAGACACCGCCCACTTCACACAGGGTGTGATTTGTTTTCTCTTAATGATGTATTCACTCCTGTTTGTATTCATAACACAGATACCAATACTGTAATCATCACTCATTCAGAGTGGCCGGCCGGGGTGTTCACGTGTGAGAAAAGGTTTCCTGGACACAATTGGACCTCAGCCGCGCCAAGTGTCAAAAACTGAAGCACAATAAACAACGTCCTCTTGTTTTGTTTTATTATCCACGTTATGGTACATTGCGTGCTCTGAGGAAGCGGCAGTTTATTCAATGCTGCAGTGGCAGAACCAGTGGTGTGTTCTACCGTGTTACGCTATATACGTAGTGTGACCTGCAGAACATTTTCTTAGCCAAGCGTAGCCATCCAAAAAACGTCAGAGAAAGCGTATCTGATATGCAGGAGGATGGGCTGGGGGCAGCAAGAATGTAGACTTCAGTTCAAATAGCCTTTTTCATGTGATAATGTGGCCTCTGAGGTGAAGGCTTATGTGTGACTATTGTCTTGAGGTGATAATGACCGCTGGCCGTTGGAGTTTTGAAAAAATTCACACATTAACTAGTTAACAATAGAGCGGTTATTTCATCCGGCGACCACGCGCTCGCGTACACACGCGTATGTGCACGTGCACGTGCCATGCGTGTGGGCCCTCCGAAAAAACCTAGAACACACCACTGGGCAGAACGGACATATAACTCCTGCTGAAGTGAGCTCTACTCCATTTTAAGGTCCTGTGTCTCCGTGCAGTATCATTATCGGTGTTTCCCTATTTAGAGTATACTTGAATAAAGGTTCGATGTGTGAGGTCATTGAGCCAGTGGCTGCTGGCCTCTAACACACTCGCAGCTATCTGTCTGTGGGTGGCGCACTGCAAGCAGAGTCCAAGTTATTGGTTGTCATAGTTGTGCCCACGTATTGGATTTCTGTGCAATAATATTTGGCTTTCCTTGCATGGTGACTCCTCCTGCCCATGGTTCTGCTCAGTCGGTTCGCTCGGCCCCAAATCTCATAAGAGGCTGAATGAAAATATTAAAGATGCTGCATCAGCGCCGATGAGAATGTATAACAATACCCATGGGCAATGCTTCTGTTTTTGTCAGTTCCATTCAGTGCGTCTTTGCACCCGTAGGAATTTGATTTATCCTGGATTTCTTCCCCCTCACATAATTTTCACAAAAGGATTTACAGTGTTTTGTAGCTGACGTGCGCCATGACAAGAAATCATAAAATTTACAAGTGGCTCATATAAGATGCTCACATACTTGGGAACGATATATTTCCTGACAACCATAATAAAGTCGAATGAATCAAGTTCAAATAGCAATGAAGGAGTTATTAATAAGTTGTTCCATCACCATCAGGGAAACCTTCCGAAATGTACCTGTCCTGTGGGGGAAATTAAGTGCCAAAAAGACACTAGAGATGATCTATGGACCACTTCCAATTGAGATAGACACATAACTGAAGAGGGACAGGGACTCCACCATATAAGCCTGTTACAGTTTAGATCAGCCTGCCTTGGGTATTCTAGTCTCGTCCCACCGCTTCTTAATGCTGATTGGATTGGGGAAGGCCGTGGGACTCAGTGTCTGGGGTGAGAGTGTGCCTCTTTACTTGCTTGTCCCATTCACGGGAAATCACATAGACGCAGCGCATCCAAGAGTCACCCTGTGTCACTGCTCAGAAGGTTTCACTCACCTAGCTAGGCACTCGAGAATAATAAAGGTCTAGATTTACACTCTCTCGCCAACAAACTACATCTGACAAAGCAGTGGAACACCGGGGAGAAACCTCACTCCCACCCAGTACGGGAATTACCGCATGTCTTAGCATACTGTGACAACAATCGCGGTTAGCAGTCGTAGCATAACAATAGCAAACCAATGCAGTCATAATTCTGCCTCTCAGGCAATAGAGCCGCCGGGCACAAAACGGAGAGCCCTGAAGCATAAAAAAAAAGCAATACCATCAAGGTCGCGATGCCACAATCCGCTCAAGCGCATTGCAATGGGAAGTGGGAGATGTTGAAACAGATGTTTTTCATATTGCCTTTGTGGAGTTGAGTTGATGAGTGTTCTGTTACATTAGCACAGTGAGCTGCGCTGCTGTAAGAATCGCATTCAATTTCATCTCTCCCTAATTACACACAATAAGCTCCCAGGCTTCCACTCTCTCTCCTGGCGTCGATTTACACGGATGTCTCTCAGGATCTACTTGAGCGTAAGACTCATCAACTCCTCCATATCCTTTTCGGGGGTAATATTTGTATGTTTCAGTGCTCTACGTGTGTCCATTAAAAGGCCTCCTAGTATAACATTGTTGAGGCAATTTGCATTTGAGCATCAAGTGACTCTTTTGTTTTAGCATTTCCTATAGAAAGTGGAACCGAACATAACATGGCGCCACTCCATTGAACTGAATGGACGCGGCCGCCATGTTATGTTCTGTCGACCTATTACTTTGAATGGTGTCCATGTTCTATTGTACTGCAATAATCCCAACACTGGTACCCCCAAATATATAACCTTTAATGATGAACTTGACTGACCTTAAGTTGAGGTGGGAATATTTGCCAGAGGGACTCCATAAGAGAAGAAAAGAAAATCCAAATTATTCCCAAAAAAAAATTAGCTGACCAATCACCACAAGCTAAATTGCCACAGCATGCTGAATTGTCACCAAGAGTGACCTTGTTTGCAGAGGGAACTGAATGTCAAACATGAACAAGCAGTAAACATGTCTTCCCCAACCAGTGAAGTAGTCTCACCTTTCATTTCAGCATTTCAGTTCAGCATCAATTAATTCATTAACATGGTTAACAGACTCAATGCATTATTGTGCACGCAGCTTCTCTCACCAAGCTGATACAGTCCAAGGTTGTTGTGACAGCTTGGCTATCAAATCAAATCTAGTGGCTTTAATGAATTAGTCGACTAGTCAGACATACTGTACTGTAGCTGGGCCTCTGAAAAGGTCTAGTGAATGGGGCCCTCCCCAAATCTGCTTTATCACTGCATGTATGTGATACATGAACACACATTTAAATTGAGAGACAGATACAGACATACAGATATGGGGTTACATACTGTAAGTATGCACACTCCTTCTGGCAAAGTCCTTTAAATGTTTTAAGTCACTTTGTGTAGCCAGTTCACACTCAATGGCAAGCATTGCCAGGTGTAACTCTGAGCTGAATGAAAAAAGTTGGTCATTAAATTTTTTTATTGGGTCCAAAGCCCTTGCCAGCTACCTCTTTTTTGTCTCCTTTCTTTTCTGGCATCCCGATTCATGTACTGTACAGGTCCTGGCATCGCAAGGACTCTCACTCCAGCATGCTCTGTTTGGTTTGTGTCGCCAACACAGTGCGTTACACCGCATTTGGTCTCATCAGATTCTGTGACCTTCCCTCACTGCAGTGACGGTACGTCATATAAGCGAATGTGGCGTAACACCACGAGAGGCACGATGCAGTTTTGACAAATACTCAAACCATTTTCAGGAGAGGCTTTTCCCCCCATTATGAAACAAAAGCATAAATAAAGAAGAACAAGTCCCATGCAGCACCTGCCCATGTTCTCAGCCACCTCCCTCCCCACACTGGCAGGAAAATCCGGCCAGGGCAGTTCCGCAGGGCAGTATATTTATGAACTTAAAATGTAGATTTTATGAGACTAAATAAGGCTATGGGTATGTGATAAACAAAAAGCAAATTATCACCTGGCACTCGTTGTTGACCATCGTTATCCAACCTTAGAGTGCATCAGCCTGGGCTGGTTGAATGCCTGGGTGATAAACTATATTTACTGCCAGGAGCATAGTTCATCTTTGATCTGCCATACCCTTAGTGCACCTGGCTTTATAAACAAGATGGGATGGCTAATGATGTTTGGGGACGAGGCTATCGTAATGAAAACCCACAGTATTAAATGATGACCTCACCTCATCCAGAGTAGCCTATCCAGCCTCAAATGGATGGAGCTGACATCGCCTAGCTCTGTCTCAAGTGACTCCTCTCTCCACATCTCTGTTTCTCACTCTCTCTCACACACACACACACACACACACACACACACACACACACACACACACACACACACACACACACACACACACACACACCTACTGATGCACGTGCACACATATACTCAATCGGCCTGTCCCCTCCCATCCCGGAGCAAATGAAAATGGACAAGCAGTTAACGATATTAAAAAGAGTCTGACATTGACCGTCTCCATTGCCCTATACGTCTGTCTCCCCTCGTCCTGCACCTCCTCCCAGGAAGAGATCCACTGAGTTTTAAAGTGGGTCATTTCTCGTTTAGATGCTCTCACACAGGAGAGACGAGGAATGCACTCTTTTCTGCATTCGTTGGTTAAAATATTAGCCTACCACTTAAATCAATCAGTTCACATTGCAGGAGAATAACGTTAAGATAATAACATACACACACTAACAAAGTACAAACACAGTGGAAAATGTGTCATTTGGTATCAGTCTCCAAGTTGTGTCTGGCCAGTTCCTTGAATATGGGATGAATATGAAACCAATGGAAACAAGTGCTATTTTGGACGCAAGGGGATCCAAATATTACTGTGCTTTTAGAGGTAAACCAGGCTGCAACTGCAACGAATCGCCCCATCAGCTTCATATAATGTTATTATCATGTGCATTGGGGTTTGAGTGACATCAGCTTTGTTGAGAGTATCTGTTAAGCCCGATGTATACTTCTTGGTACGACAAAAATAGCCGATCCACAAGCTCACAATGCGTTGTTGAGGCAACACATGGTGAGCTTGTGGATCTGCTATTTTCGGCGCACAACACCGTCGTATGACGGAGCATAAATTAGGCATTAGCTCATGTCAGAGCTCCCCTTCCCCTCGCTTTCACCCTTTCACCCCAGAGAGAAGTTTTCTTTCCAATTCAACGCAAAATAACGCCAATAGCCCCCGAGCCACACAAATGCTTCTTATTTTCACTGCAACCTCTCTATGTCTCTTTTATGAGGGTTTTGCCAGAGCGGGCCCCGACTCTGGGTTTTTAGGAAAGAAAAGGAGCGATGGCTGCCAAAAACGATCGGCGGTTGAGAAACAATGGCACGCCCTGTGTGATTCTCACTGTTCCTCGAACCCCAGACGTCCTCTGAGCAGTAATCCTCTGTTCCTTTTATTTGTCAGATCACGGCTGCCTCCCCAAATTGGTTGTGTCAGCTTTGGCTCGGGAACGTCGAGACAACCTGACCAACATGGTCGCGCATCTTGCCAAAAGGAACGGGGAAGAAAGGGAGAGAGGGAATGAGAGAAATGCTTTAATTGCTGCGAGAATCTAGACAGTTTTGGGGAAAAATTGTTGGAGAAATGTGCGGATAATAAGACGGGAGGCGAGGCGAGGCGAAAGTGGCAGGCAGCGTGTGAGCCAGAGGACTCTGAGCTTTCTCTCAAAGCCAGATTTATGTGTCGTCGTACCACAGGATCACGCGCTGAAAATAGCCGATCGACAAGCTCGCAACGAGCCGTATCAGTGACGCGTTGCGAGCTTGTCGATCGGCTATTTTCGGCACACGATACCGTTGCACAATGGAGCATGAATTTGGCATTTACAGTGGCCATTTGTGTGGCAGATGCTCTCTGCTGGGCCCCCAGCCATGTTAACCCATTAAGATCTGAGGCAGATTCTACAAATGTCTTCTAAATCCTAACATTTTTCGGAAAAACATGTTTCTATATCAGTGGTTCTCAATTTTCTTCATGTCAAGGACCACCCGAAATGATATGTATTTGGCCGCGGACCCCCATCTCAATCAAGAAGCAAAAGACTTGAGTTAAAAATGTTCGCTTTAAAAAGTATTATTCAAAGATTTTTACAGATTTTCACGGTTTATCAAAAAGAACAGATATACAAGCTTATAGTGCGGCATGAAGTGACGCGCTATGAGCTTGTACTATATCTGCTGTACAAAATAATGGTTAAAGTGGTTAAAATGATTGTGACACAGATGCTTTCCCGGATTTAATGGGTTAAGACAACACTAGAGAATTATGACCAATTATGCAAGAGTGGGTGCATTGCGTTGGAGTAGTTCAGGGATGGAGGGGAGCCGTTATGTAGATGCAGGGATAAGCCTGGCGTAATTGATGTTGACAGATGTGGATGGAGACAACTGGTCCAAGATACTGAGGGAAACAATTGTGAGGTGCAGCGAGCCAAGCTAGTTCCCATAGACGTGCAGTCAACACACCGCAGCCTGCTAATCAAAGCTGGAAGGTTTTTCTTTTTTCCTACTGTACTTTTCAAGTTAGTGAGTTTAGTTTTGGGGATGCGATAGCTCACAACAAGTTCTGTGTTGTCCTCATTGTCTTGAAAGTTTTGACGAGATAGTCCCGGTTGAATTTTACAGAAGAGTAGGCCTGGGCTACTTTTATTTTATTTTATTTAAGATATTGTTTTTGGCTTTTTCTGCCTTTATTTGATAGTATACAGTAGACTGACAGGAAATGGGGAGAGAGAGATGGGGAGTGACACGCAGCAAAGGTCGTTGTGAACAGGATTCGAACCCGCGACACGCTGCAATAGCAGCCTAGGTGCCCGGACCGCTACGCCAGCCGTCCGGGCCAGGCCGATAGGCTACTTTGTTTGGAGACTGAGCATGAGGCTGCTTTGCCTCAAGGCATCGCGGTGACATTGAAAACTGTGAAAGTGATTACTGTCATGGTTTTGTCTCTGTTTCAAATGTCTGCTGCACTTTTATTCAGTTTGATATTGGCAGAAAACATTTGAATAAAGCACAAGATTCTGTCATAAAATGCCTTCACTCTTACTCTGTGTTCACAAGTACATAGTAAAGAGACATTTATGCCCATTTCATTGAGATTATTGGAAGGGACGAGTGAGGAGTGGGAGGGGCAAGTAGATTAATGGCTTTAGCTTTATCTTGGCAAATCAAGCTCCTATAAACCTTAGAGAAAAATCTAAATCTGGCTAGCATGAGCACTAAACTGTGATTTGATTGATGTCAGAAGGTAGAATAGTTCCAGAAGTCTGCAGGTGATTCTTTTACAGCCCAATACTCATTTCGAACTGGAGTTTTTATTAGCCGAAAATTGTTGATACAGGAGTGCTCTTGATACAGGAGTGCTCATTTCCTAAATGAAGGCCTGCTCACCTGGACATGCCTGTTCAAAAGTGTGATTTATAAGCTTTCTTTCATATAAGATTTCACTACATAAACTGCAGGACATTTCATTTTAACACTCCATTCATCTATAAAATTAGATTATTTTTGGAAGGCAAGTCCCACCAAATGTGATGGAGTTTCATATTCAATGTTCCTTGTCTCCTGTGTGTCAGCTGTTTACAGTATTAGACTCTGCAATGTACAAAACAGAGACATTGTCATGACCTTAGGTGGACAGAGGTGATGCATGGCCCAATAATAATGGACTAACGGGAAAGTGAAACGCTGACGTGGCTGTTCTGGAACTACTCACCACAGGTGGTTGAAAACATTCCCACTGCTTATCTATCACTACCAATCTCATAAACCATGGTGATTTGGCAGCATAGTTATTATCTCATTTTTTTTATCTCGCTCTATAATGGTCTCTCAAAGCACACATTAATAAAAGCAGGCATCCCTTTATGCCTTTTGGCACAAATTACTGCACTTATAAATCAAGCTGTTCTGGGTAAAGATTGCATCTCAGTTCATTGCATATCAGTTTGAAATCTGATCATTCCATGTAAGCACAAACTGCTACAAACTTGATGTTGCAATAAATATGATCTTCTTGTTTGTGAGTTTATCTTGAAACTCTAGTATTATCCCCTTTACTGGATGATTTAGAGACATTCTCCAACAGAAGGTGGGTTCAGACTATTTCAACAGGACCCACTCCCTATATCTTCATCTCTTTCAGCACCTTTTTCTTATTTCCTTCCTCTTGTCTCCCTCTCATTCCTGCTGTCCTCCTTGCTCAACCATTCTTTTTCCCCCTACTCTTTCTCTCCGAGTGATGCAACAATTCCCCAGTTGCATGTTTTACACCACTTTTTCATGCCAAGGACCCCAAAATTGTTATGTATCTGGCCGCGGACCCCATCTGAAAATATGTTCTGCCAGGGACCTCCAGAAGAGAAGATTTATGTTAAGAAAATTCTAAATAATTCAAATATTTCCAGAAATGTTCGATATTTTCCAAAAAAATCAAATATAGCAGATGCACAAGCTTGCAGCACGGCACAAAGTGACTTTCTGTGAGCTTGTACATCTGCTACTTTTGAATAGCCAACATATAAGTGGATAAAGTGGTTAAAATGATTGTGATGCTGTATTAACACATTTTGCTGGGGACCCCCTGGAACCTCCCCAAGGACCCCTGGGGGTCCCCGCACCCCACTTTGAGAGCCAATGTTTTACACCATTATGGAGTTGTTAGGGTGCAGGCTATTTTCTCCCTCCTCCTCCAAGATGCCCCGCTGGCTGCATGGGTTCAGGATGAGGGCAGCCTGCAGTGAAGGTTGAAGCCATCGGGCTACATACATGGGGGGTGGGGGCTGCTGAGGCCAGGCCCAGAGGGAGGCCTGATGGATGGAAACTATTATGGGGTACAGGGCCCCTTTGGGCCTGGGTCAGAAAGGGCCAGGGAAAGGAGAACCGGACTAGATAAATATGGCTGACCTGACAGGAGGGGATGATTGTAACCCTGCTCACCCCACTGCCATGTTGAAAACTGAGCATTCTTTCAGTGTTATATGAGCCAGATCAAACACTAATGCACGTACAAAGACAAAATACACAATACACACACATATATACACACACGCTTTATTACATTACAGCTACGATCAACGCTCATATTTTCTATTTTGCTGTGCAAGCACTTCAAACATGGTTCAAATCGCCTCAGACTCACCAAAGACACCCATTAAAAAAATCAACACTGCAACACCATACTGAGACCACAGCACAGTGAATTATATTTACATCCAGATCTCCATCCACAGCTATCAACACCTGTGCAGGGGCACAGGGGCAGGGTAGAGCTACTGTATGTTGGAAGGTGGATAGAGTGGATGATGATGTGGTGGTCTGTGGTCGGGTGCCAGTCAAGCCATCAAGGCAGTAGAAGGCCATTCCCATGAGAGAAGATATCACCATAGCCTGGTTGGCTGACAGCTTCAGGAGCCCTTATTGAAAAATCAATGTCCATTTGTGCGTCCAGCTCACCTGGCCGCCTGCCAGCTCGGCTGAAGTCACCTAATGAAGCCTGATCCCGTTACCTGATTCCTGATTCACTGAGTCAAAGTGACTTTGCAGCTGAAGTCATCCACCCATCTGGGACCTCAGGGCGAGTTCAACGGTGATGCATGCAGCGTGTTAATGTTGTTGTTGTTGTTGTTGTTGTTGTTGTTGTTGTTGTTGTTGTTGTTGTTGTTGTGCAATGGCACCCTGATGTGCAGATCTGCTGGTGGATGTGATCACATCTAATTGTGGGTAAAACACTCATGCATACCATCTTAAAGAGAGATCTTTATCTTTTATCACACATTGAGGAGAATGTTTTTACGGTGTGGCTCTGTAGGAGGCAAGCCGTCTACAAATGGTTGTCTCACGTCTGTCCGGGGCTAATCTTGTAAACCGCAGGACCGTTCAGTGCCAGATTTCTTGTGCGTGCTCCACAGTCCACACATTTCTTTTTTATTCGCGTAATGTATTACATTTTTGGGCGGTGTAGCCGCCCCTATAAGTGGGGTTGGGACACCTCATTAGTATTAGTTTCCTGCATTGTGATTGGCTCATTAGTAGACCCCTAGCTGTACTGTGATTGGCTGACTCTATTGGCTGACTCTATTCAGCACTGTGATTGGCTAGCGAGACACATGATGACATTAATAACCAATAAATAAGATTATGGACTTCCAAAAATCCATTTTTTTTGGAAGTGAGCTTCCATCACTATGATGGTTCTACACCTTCATTGATGACCATTGTGATGACCACACCACCCACTTCACACTGGGTGTGATTTTTTGGGCGGTGAAACCACCCCTATATGTGAGGTTTGGATATTTGCACACCAAATCCTACGCTGTGATTGGCCACAAATGTACCCCCCTAACCCTGCACCGTGATTGGCCAATCACAATCTATTCAGGACTGTGATTGGCTAGGGAAACATGACACATGTGCATAGCCCTATAAATAGGACCATAACTTAAAAAAAAACATAAATGTTTTTTTTTAAAGTTATGGTTTCTTCCATCACTTCTTCCATCACTTCTTCCATCACTGTGATGACCACTGTGACCACACCGCCCACTTCACACTGGGTGTGATTTTTGGGCGGTGAAACCGCCCCTATAAGTGAGGTTTGGATATTTGTACAACAAATCCTGTGCTGTGATTGGCCAAAAAGTACCCCGCCTAACCCTGCACCGTGATTGGCCAATCACAGTCTATTCAGGACTGTGATTGGCCAGTGTCACATGACACATGTGCATAGCCCTATATAAGAAACCATAACTTTAAAAAAAACATATTTGTTTTTTTAAAGTTATGGTTTCGTCCATCATAAAGAGTGTTTCAATAAATGTATTTATTTTTTGTACATGATTGGTTGACTCCATTCAGTATTGTGATTAGCTAGCAAGACACCGCCCACTTCACACAGGGTGTGATTTTTTTTGTTTTATAATGGAAGTCAAGGGTGGTCAGATTGGGCTGAAACCTTGCCCAAATATGGAGTCATATGACGTATCTATGTCGTATGATGTCATGGACTACCATATGAAGTCTGAGATCCACATGGGAGCTAAGCTGTTTTTAGATCCTGTCTTGTTTGATAGTAAATGACATTGATCACCCCTTTAGTCATCATTTCACATTACTGCCATCTGCACGGAGACACATCTTAAAATGGAGTAGAGCTCACTTCAGCAGGAGTTATATGTCCGTTCTGCCACTGCAGCATTGAATAAACTGCCGCTTCCTCAGAGTCTGAGCACGCAATGTACCATAACGTGGATAATAATGAAACAACCCAAGAGGACATTGTTTATCGTGCTTCAGCTTTTTGCCACTTTGCGCGGCTGAGGTCTAATTGCGTCCAGGAAACCTCCCTTCTCACACGTAAACACCCCGGCCGGCCACTCTGAATGAGTGATGATTACAGTAAGTTTAAATGTCAGCTGTGAAGCAAAAGCCAGCCTTCTTCAGCAGATTACCACTCCCTGTGAACTCTCATCTGTCCGTGGATGAATGGCCAGCGGTGACGCCAGGCTTGTAATCCTTAGGCCACAACAGCAAGTGACCTGATCCAAGTGTACGCCTGTAAAACCCCAATCAGAATTAAGATCCTTTGTAAACTTTAGTGGGCCAAGGTGGCAAGCTAATCCGGCGGGCTGGTGATTACTATGTATGACGCAGATGTAACAACCCAATCCCTGCTCTGGTTGTGGAGAATAACAAGATTTTTTTTCTTTTTCTTTTTGGATGAAGTGTTTGGGAGATTATATATGATGGTACCTTCACTCGGGGGGTGAGTCATACAGATTGGGTGGGGGCTGAGGAGGAGATGGAAGAGGAGGAGGAGGGGTGGGGGCAAGGAGGAGATTGCAGCAGTGGAGGATGGCTGGTGAGACGAGAGGAGGTACTGTAGAGGAGGAGGAGGAGGAGGAGGGCGATGTCCTCGGGCATCGCTCACGATAAGAGTCACTGTGGTCCAGGAGAGAGCGTGCTCTGCCTTCACTATCGGTGTTGAGCTGGCATTCATTACCAGGATGACGTACTCCGTCTGTACACCTTGTCTGTCCCCAAGCTGACCCTGAATTCACACAGTGCCCGCAACCACCCCTCATTGAAGGAGAACAGAGGAGATGTCCTGTGGATATACTTCATGTTTTGTATTATATACAAATATATTATATACATGTGTATATATATATATATCGGGAATGGCACCCACAAGCATAATTTATACCTCATCATACGACGTGAAGCTCGCCAAAAATAAAGGATTTTCAACCCAAACATCTTTATTTTTCGGCAAGCAGCACTGTCGTACGACACAGTATAAATTTGCTATTAGTGTGTCCCCCCCCCCTCTTAACCCACCCACCCACCCTCGAATATGCAGACTCCCCCTCCCCGTCCCGTGGCTGTCCTGCTGCGGAGCCCCGCCGGAGGAGGCAGTGTGTAATGCAATTTGGTTGATTAAAAGAAAACATTAAAGCACTACCTTATTGAATTTGACGGCACGTACGGATCCAGATCTCACCGGCCACTCTGTTTTATTGGCTGGGATAAAGGGGATCGCGTCATCCCCCCCCCCCCCCAGTGCCACACCCCCCACCCTCCATTCCCCGCTCCTCCCTTCTATCACCCCCCACCCACCCAGCCATGGACAAACCTTGGCAGGAGGACATCCGGGCAGGACGCTGATTTGTTTGGACCCCAACACCCTCGCCACAAACTCTTAACTCACCATACTTCCGCCCTGCACCCCTCTAACCTTGGACGCCAAAGAAAGAGACAGAAAGAGAGAGAGAGAGAGAGAGAGAGAGAGAGAGAGAGAGAGAGAGAGAGAGAGAGAGAGAGAGAGAGAGAGGAGAGAGAGAGAGAGAGAGAGAGGGAGTGAGGGGGGGTAGAGTGAAAAAAAAGAGAGAGAGAGAAGTGGTAGAGGTTGTTATATTTGTGTGGATAAATGGGCTGACGGGTGATTTGTCTCGTAAGTGGGGAGGGCTGGAGATATCTACCTCCATCCACCTCTGTCTACCGAAGATGACTCATCCGGAACTTCTAAAATGGGTTTCCGAGTCTTGAACTGTAGTTAAGAGACACAGACAAACCGGGTGGGGAGGCTTTGGGGGGGGGTAGCCTTCCGTGAATATCAAACACCTGCCAATCTCTTCGGCGGAGGCCAAGCACGCTCGCCAGGCTCAGTCCATTTATCAGAGTTATGGTGATGGGACCAGTCCAACCCGCTCCCGAACAGGAGCAACAAAAGAACTCCTGAATGGAAGTCCTCTGTTTGGATGACATCATCCGCAAGCCAGCCTCAATTACTTTGCAAAATATGAATAACAGTGCAGAATTGGGTGATGTAATGGATCGGCAGTATATCGAGTCTGATTTTAGCCTTCCAATCTATATTAGCCTCAATGTGTTGTCGACTCAAAGGACTTAATTACATCATCCAGAGTCAATCATTAGGACAGCCATAACAGAAACAAAGAAACTTTCCATCAAGGCCAGGAGCTGACAGTAGACCACCAAATGTGCAGCATTTGTAGTTGGTGGGGTTTTTACACTGAATCAAGGTGAAAGATGACAAAGCAAGTAATAAAAGCCGCCTTGCAAATCAGCAAAAGCACATCATGTTGTGATCATGTTCTTCTCCCTGTAGACATGCCGACCTGTTCGCAAAGTGAATACGGGATTACACTCCTCGTGTCAGTAAGAACGTCTCTCATTACCCTACCACTCTCTTCAGGTCTCCGATGCTGCTGGGTGCAGCTACGGTTGTTTATCAACTCTCAAGTTTAACGGGAGCGTACCTATGTTCCCTCAGCCCTATGTTCCCTCAAAACTAACACCAACACTAACCAAGCCTAATCCTAAACTGAGGGAACATAGAGCCAAGGGAGCATAGGCATAAGTGGAACCACTTATGCCCTATTTTACTTTGTCATAATATGACGGCTTTCTTCGCTGCACGACACTATCATATTATGATAGTGTCGTGCAGCAAAGAAATCCGATCTACAAGCTCACAAGGCGTCGTGATGTAACATGACGCCTCCTTTTTTTTTTTGTGGAGTCACTCAAGACATGAAGCTTTGTCAGTAGGACGTCTTCTGAGGGAGGGGGCTCACAGCTGCTACTTGATAGGTCCAGATGTTTTTCATTGGAAAGGGGGGGTACAGTATCATTTAGAAAGTTTCAGAACAAATCCCATCTTTAGCTGGTAGTTTATCCATGATGTCAGTACAAAGACATGCTCGCAGCGGCAGCTCGACAGCTTCGCTGTTCTGCTGGACTTCTTTCATGTCGAAGCACGTGTTTGAACATACAAGATTTCAATTCCTGCTTGTCCAATTACTGCACGATCTGTTCCCGGTTAAGTGCATTGTTACAAGGCGAGACGGGGGAGGAGAAGAGAGGAATGCAGAAGCCTGATTTGTAGATCTGGCATTTCCAGCGAGCAACATTGTCATACAACAACAAAGTACAAATTAAGCAAGAGAACGGGTAGGGGGGCAAATTCTGAAGGTTAGAATGATGATAACGCATCGCCTTGCTGCATCAGGGTGCTGCTGGGCCACTGGGAAACCTGAGATGTGAGCAGATAGGATTGTATGCTAGTGTTTCCCGCAAAGAGCCTCCTTCACGGCAGACCAAGGAGGGGGGAGGGGGGGGGCAGGGTGGAGGTATTATTGTGTTAAGACATCAGATCCTAGGCATCATGATCTGTATATCGGTTGCAAAACACTTTCCATTGCTGTGGCATAAAGGTAGCGAAAGAAACCTGTGAGGAGGAGAGGAGAGGAGAGGAGAGGAGAGGAGAGGAGAGGAGAGGAGAGGAGAGGAGAGGAGAGGAGAGGAGAGGAGAGGAGAGAAAGATACACAAAATATAACAAGATATAGGAGAAAGGGAAAGGAGGGGTGTCTGTATACAGACACAGAGAGAGAGTGAAAGACATGGGAAGAGATCTAAGGAGGTGCTTGAGTGTTTTATAGTCTCCCATCATCCCAGACTCCTGGTGCTCTGAAGAGCTATTGGCCGGGATGAATTATTCAGCTGCTGGCCGGTGGATCTCCTGTGGGACCAACTCTCTCTCCCTCTCTCTTTCTCTCTCTCTCTCTCTCTCTCTCTCTCTCTCTCTCTCTCTCTCTCTCTCTCTCTCTCTCTCTCTCTCTCTCTCTCTCTCTCTCTCCTCTCAAGCAACACTTGATGGTAAATGCACAGTGGGACAAACAAAAGGTCCTCGCGAAGGACCTGTGCACTTAAAACTCACACTAGGCCTCCCATTTTGACCCCAGCCAAGATCAATACTCAGACGGAGCCAGATGTTGCACAATACCACACTGGGGATGGAAGGGTTTCTCAGCGGAAAGCTCTAGGAGGAAGTTGTGTCTCTGCATTCATAAATGTACTCATGGGCTAACTGAATACATTGCCGACAAATGAATGCACTGAAGGGGGGGGGGGGGGGGCGGGGGGGGCGGGGGCTGTGCTGTTTCTATAGCTCAAACCTTCAACTTGAACCTTAACTGGACATTTGTTTTACCACTCTATTTCTTCTTCTTTTTGTTGTCCAACGTGATATTATAAAGCTCTGCATTTCACAGGCAGAGACTTTTTTTCTCTGAGCATCAGGATCCTGTCGGGGCAGCAAAAGTGATGCTGGGAGTTCAGGCCGCTAGATTCTATTTGCAAGGTCTCATGCTGCCATCTTCAGGATGACTGCAGTCATTAAAGCAGACAGACTCCTATGTTATTATTACATGACATTATTCTGAGTTCCTGTTCCCTATACCTTTGAAACACATACATGCACAACAACATGTGGAGCGTTGCTTTAATGTGTTGATTGGGTAAACGTTTACAGTGTTTACAGTGTCATAAAATGCAGTGTGTTAAAATGTGCTTTCATTCATGACAACGACTGTTCTCTCCTGGTATGGGCTACTCCTGCCTTCACTCAACATAATCTACAATGAGCACAATAGTACAGTAGATTATGGTTGGTAAACAAAATTATAATGTTCGGATCATTAAACAATTATTTCCCCATCAGCAGAATCATTTCCAGCTGTTTCAGCCCAGCTTTTGTGCACCATGCATGTTGAAAAGGAAAAATCAAATGGGCAAAGACACAAACAAAAGCAAAAAACAAGAGAGAGAAAACAAAAGCCTTGCATTGGACTGTGGACACAAACAGACGGCATGCCTGCGCACACGCATGCACTAGCGTGACGACCGCGCAAAGCTTGTGTGTTTGTGCGTGTTGGTGCGTGCGCCTTCAAGCCTGTCAGCATCCCTCTTCTCCACATCCTGCTGGCTCTCTCCCACTGGCCGGTATCATCTCTCACCAGTCCCATGTTCCCTGGTAACACAACACTGGGAGTAAATGGAACGCAGCGCAGACAATCAGCTCGAGCCTGCGCCTGCTTCCAGTCTCCAGCTCATGGGGCTCCGCCCGGGCCCCAGACCCAGACTCAGACCTGACACCACTGACTCCATCCAGGGGCCTATCCCCTATCAGCCTGCCTGGCTTCTAGTCTAAACAGAGCTGATTGTGTACTCTCCTTTCTCTCCGGCTGTCAGCAGGCCATGTTGAAGCCGTGAGCCGTGTAGTGCGTTGGAGGTGGCTGGGAAACCACACACACACATGAGGCACAGTGAATGGACGAGCACCAACTCTTATGCAGCCAGTATACAGTACATTTGGTGTTGTTGATCACATGCACACGCGCCTCATGCACATGCATGCAAGCACACAACAAGCGGACACGCAAGGTCACACACATGCACGCAAGCTCACACAATGCACACGCGTATACACACAATGTGGATCGCATTTAGGGATGAACGTGCCAGATGACTCAGGATGCCTATCCGTCTGCATTGTTTTGTTAGTCAAGCGTTGGTCCTGGTTTCTGCCGGATGAGATGAGACATACAGTTCCTTTGGCTCACTATAGATGGCTGTCTAAAGGTTGTGTTCTGGTCCACTTATTTCCCACAGTAGAAACCAGCAAGCAATCATTATTCACTGTAATTAGAGGTAAATGCACGGGCATAATGGGGGAAACACACATACACACGGAGCCATGCATGACATATACAGTAACTGCATTAGCAATTTGATACAAATCAAATTAAGAGGAGCGCAGAGGATAGGCAAGACCGCCTGATTCACAACAGGAGGAAGAAAGCAGAGGGAGGGGATCAGGAGGTTAAGCGATCATGCAATTTATCTGTTTGTGCCGTTCATTAGCATGCTAATGTCTGCTAAGCCAAGGAAGCATCTGATTCAGTGGTACACGTAAATATTCCTATATAAGGCACTAGTTGTCTGTAGCTGCGTTTCCCTAAATTGTTAAGCAAATTTGAAACAAATTGTTTTGAAAAGAAAACTAAAAAGAAAACTAAAACGTAGGCATGTTTCCATCAATTGGTCAGAAGTTGGCGGTATAGGAGCACATAGCACATGGCTGTAATAAACAGTAGAAGAAGTAGAGGTTGTGAACCAGAAACAAAACCAGTCACCATGGCCATCTAAGAAAAAGAGAGGTCTTCAGGAATGTATTTCAACTGGGAAAGTTTTTTAATGGCTGAGACTGAAGTATCCCTCTTCAGTCCACATGTAGGCCTCCCTGTTGTTGCTACCAGCCATGATTTCAGATATTGTGGGAATATCTAGGAAGAGGCCAACAGCGGAAACAGCTGATCAGGCATGTGAGTTAAATGTTTGTTATGACAGAACTTATTTGGCAAAGGTGTTTCCATCGCCCATTTTGCACACAAACTGTTTGAAAAAGGCAAAACCCCCTCCACCAAAAAACATGTTTTTCCTGCTTGGAGACATCACTTTGATTATATACATATTTTGTGCAGGACTTGCCACCAGAAAGCTCTTTTCACAGTCTTCCACTGGAGGTGGGGAGCTTATCTGTTCCTCCTCACAATCTGAGGCATTGTATTGGTGTGATGTCACCAACCCTGTGAACCTATCATGGTCCAATATGCAAATTGGCCACTTGCTGAAACCTGAAACCACTTTGATTTCTGCAGCAGCAGGGAGAGACCTGTGATATTTGCATATTTGAATATTCATAGATCAAGAATTTCTCAATGAGGGTACGGTCACACCAAACTTTGATTCTGCCTATGCAGCGGATTCTGCCAATGCTTTTCAATGGGAATGGAGCGGTTTGTTGGCCTTGCGCTGTTTTCCGTGTGTTGCGGAAAACCTTGCGCTTGATATGCGTTCTATGCTCCAGGGCGCCTCCAATAGAGAAATTTTCTATTTGAAGCAGATAATAATGATAATAAAACTTTATTTGTATAGCACTTATTTAAACGATGTTACAAAGTGCTTGAACAATCAAAACAGCAATCAAACAACAGAGCAATAACATACAAGATTTATCTCAAGGAGTTAAAAAGGCCATTCTGTAGAAATGGATTTTTAAAAGGGATTTAAACTCGTTATATTGCTCGAGACAGTTGTTGCTTTCCCCCTCTGTCCAATCGGATGAGTCGAAGACAGACCGGCCTGGCAACGCCAAGACAGAAGGCACTGCAAGCTACTACGTTTTTTTAGGCTGCTCTGGCTGCACAAAACAACCTGCGTTTATCAGTCTGCAGTCATAGTTCGATGTGACCGTACCCTGAGTGAGGTTATTTTCTTTTTACTTTTCATGTGGGAAAACCATGTTAAACAACATATTCATCATAGCAGAGTGTTTTTACAAACTTGTCTGGAGGGGGACTTTAAAGCGAGTGCAAAGGGGTTCATTCTCAGTTAAATGAACACTCAGCCATTTACAGTGTAGCAAACTGCCCATATAAAATTCACTGCCCAATGTAAATGGCAGCTTCGCAACTCTGCAGGCGCACGCACGCACGCACGCACGCACGCACGCACGCACGCACGCACGCACGCACGCACGCACACACACACACACACACACACACACACACACACACACACACACACACACAAAGTGAGACAGCGAGAGACAGAGAGAGATGGACAGAGAGGAGAGAGTCAGAGGACAGAAGAGAGATTTACCCTCTGCTGCCTCCTTGCAGTGGTTAAGTGGTTTTACTGTAAGATTGACCCAAACAATCACCTCATTTCCTCTTTCGCCTACCATAGCAGTTAGCAGACTGATAGTTTAGCTGCCCGAGAAAGTAATTTTAAGTGCCAAGGACAACACAGGAAATGGCTTCATAGACATTCTTGTGTCTGGGTATGGCAGGCTGAAGGATGGATGGTGCAGCTCAGGGAGAGCACTGTGTCTGGCCACTAAAGCGAGTGACAAAGTGCTTCTCTAGACCGCCACCCTGACATGGCCAACCAGAAATGTGAATCCATCCGTCATGGAGCAGCATGCGTGGTGGTGCTGTAAGAATGGGCATTGTCCAGTGGAAACAATATGTCTTACTACACACAGCATAATAAACCACTGAACCATTGAGTATTCCAAAACACAACAGCAGGAGAGAAAAGCAGTGCCAAATAGGCAGGGAGGGGGGATCTCTCCAAAGTCAGTCATAACATATAACAAAGTCATGGGTTTTTGCACGTTAGTTTAATACTAATTTAGTGTAAAAATGAAACCACATGACCAGGCCTAGAAAGGCTGAACAATGCAAACCGATGTAGCTGCAAGCACGCTAACAGAAACACATAGTCAGACTATTAAGTGCATCCTGAGCAACTGCCTCAGCAGTCAACAGTTACAGTACAATGAGCCCTAATGATGATGTCATATCCCTGGGGTGTTTGGCTTTTTGTATGCAGTTATGAGTAGTAATCAAGTTACAAAGTTTGGAGTCTCTTACTGTGTGATAGAGGGCAAGCTCACCTTAAAGGAGTAGTTCACCCCCAAAATTACTTATTTTCTATCAATTACACACCCCATGAAGCCTTGAATTCATGGAGATTATTTGGTTTTCGACGCATTCCTAAGCCAATAATTTGATGACCGGCGAAGACTGGCGGAGACTTAAAGAGTCTCCGTCATCAAATTATTGGCTCAGGAATGCGACAAAAACAATAAAATCTCCATGAATTCAAGGCTTCATAGGGTGTGTAATTGATAGAAAATAAGTAATTGATTGGGTGAACTATGCCTTTAAAATATGTCAGTTATGGACAGTAAAATTATCTCTTTACTGTTCTTCAAAACACAGATTTTATTTTCTCAAAAACTCACTCAACTTGCTACACATTGTCTCTTTATGCCCAGGCTAATATGCTGCTTTGCAGGTTCAATGTGTGTTCGGGTCCTGTCAAGTGTGCACTTTTTAAAGCATTTTGCACTCCCATGTATACAGCTTATTTGTGGTGCACATACAAGAAAGGTAGCATGCAGAGGCCTAAAGTGGCCCTCAGACACACACACACACACCTCCCCAGGAGTGCTGCCCCATATCACACATGACTCGGATCATCCGCAGGATTTTTCAGAAAGGAGAGTAAAGGCTTCCAAATCTTCTCAAAAAGTTTATCTTTCTCATTGAGCCAAAGCTTGACTGTGGGCACCTCTTTCTTCTTCCAAAATAAGAGTATCCTTTTTTTTTGCAGTGATAAGACAGTATGACAGCAGGTGTTGTTGAGTTACTCGTAGTTTCTTCATCCCTTCCGACACTCTCAGGATGACTAAGACTGGGTCTGGTTCTATCTCTACCTCCCAAAATAGTCTGAATATCTCAATCCAGAAATTCTGCAGTCACCTGTTTGTAACCTGTGGAATCCATACATGTGAGGCTCTCTTAAGGCACTCTATGTATGGATTCATGTCTCGCCTGGATGAGTCCCGCAACACTATTATTGAGGATATAGTCAATCCTGGGAAGAGCTGTCTCCGGTACTCATCCAGACTGCGTAAACACTGGGGAGTCAGCCTCTATTTATGATTTAATGTTTTTTAACGGTTTCATTTATTTTTATTCTATTTGTATGTACTCTATGGACCCCCTGAGTGTCTGGAATAACGTTTGAATTGAATTGAATTGAATTGAATTGGAGCAATCCGGGAACTTGTTCGGTAATAGCATAATCTGTCTTGAGAGATTATCCATGGAGTAATTTGATTCATGTGGTAAAACCATGTTAAACAACATATTCATCATAGCAGAGTATTTTTA
The DNA here is from genome assembly GCF_963280865.1 of Gymnoscopelus braueri. Classification (NCBI taxonomy): domain Eukaryota; kingdom Metazoa; phylum Chordata; class Actinopteri; order Myctophiformes; family Myctophidae; genus Gymnoscopelus; species Gymnoscopelus braueri. The sequence goes on from NC_137605.1 coordinate 46,052,270, forward strand.
CAAACTTAAAGTATGATAACGATTTGTGATATTCCATAGCAATTGGCTATAATGGCTTCCAAAAGCTGTGGGAGGTGCCTTTTTTACAAAACAAATGCCAAATGCCGATTTCACTTACACCCATAATGTCACAAATGCCACAAATCACAGATTTTGTTTTGACCAATCTTCACCAAACTAGGTACCAATGATCTCGGGAGTTGGGATGTGACAATGAGTGTCACGTGACTGACACACATTGTTTGGCTTCCAAAATCAGTGGTAGGGGCCTTTTTAATTTTTTACATCATATCATGAAGGCAACATATAATCAACCCCCAATTTGAATCGCATGTTGAGGGCTCTCTATAGAGGACACCTCCAAAAGCATGAGATATGTACTCTATGTAGAGTGGCCGGTACAGCGGCCGGATGGCAACCGTGAGGTTTCCAGTTTGATCCCGGGCTCCCCCAGAAGAGTTACTGTTGAAGTCTCCTTGAGCAAGACGCTGAACCCCTAATTGCTCCAGATGAGCAGGTTGGTGCCTTGCATGGTTTCCTCCACCATCGGTGTGTGTGGGTGAATGTAATGCACAATCTATGTAAAGCGCTTTGGATGAAAGCGCTATATAAATGCACCATTTACCAATAATTAATCATTTAGTCCACACTCCTTTGTGGTATTTGTCACTATACTGTATGCATACAGTGAAATGTGGTATCTGTATTTAACCCATCCTGTGTATCGGGAGCAGTTGGGGGTTGTGTCTTGATCAGGGGCACTTCGACACGTTGACCGAGGCCGGGACGTGAACCTATTCTGGGTATGTCATACAGTAGGTAAAACCTGGCTACACTGATGTCGCATGCATTGAGTCCTGTTTCAATGACATCAAACAATGGATGTCAAAATTATAATAATAATTATATTCACCCCCTCCTGCCCCAACACAGATATTGTTGATAACCTCACTTCAAGTCTCGGTTCCCTCTCCAAAGCTGTTAAAAAGAAGGCCCGTAACCTGGGTGTCATGTTTGACCCAGAGCTGTCTTTTGACATCCAGGTAACAACAGTAGTCCTGCTTTGTCCAGCTGAGACAATTAGCAAAGGTCTGGCCTTTCCTTACAACTGCAGACCTAGAAAAGGTCATTCACGCTTTTATTTCCTCCAGACTTGACTATTGCAATGCACTTTATTCAGGGATCAGTAAGAAAAATATTCATAGATTGCAACTGATACAAAATTCAGCTGCTAGGCTCCTGACCCGCACAACGACATTACACCAGTCCTTGCAGCCCTTCATTGGTTACCTGTGAGTTTTAGAATTGATTTTAAGATTTTACTGCTTGTTTTTAAGGCCCTAAATGGTCAGGCTCCTGTGTATATATGTGATCTTCTAACTCCTTATAGGCCAGGCCGCTGCCTGAGATCATCCAGCAGGGCCTTGTTGACTGTACCAAAGTCTTGTCTTGTCACAAAGGGCGACCGGGCTTTTGCCGTTCGGGCCCCTCGGCTGTGGAACTCATTGCCTGGGAACCTCAGGCAGGCAAACTCAGTGTCCTCTTTTAAATCTCTTCTAAAAACTCACCTCTATTACACAGCTTTTTCTTAGAGTATGAACTGTTGTACTATTTATGCAATTTAATGTCTGATTTGTACATTTGTAAAATTGAACTGTTGTTATTGTAAAGCACTTTGTAACTTATTTTTGAAAGGCGCAATATAAATAAAGTTATTATAAGGTGAACATTCTGCAAAAATAGGCAAACATTTTGTGAAAATGGGCGATCAGTCTGCAAAAAATAGCAGATGAAGCTCCCTACACATCGCAAAGTGGCATGTTGTGAGCTTATAGAACGGCAATTTTCAGTAGAGGGGGAAAAATATAGACCCCTCAATGAAATAGGGAACTGGTTATAGCTATAATACTTCTAATGATGTAAGACACTGAAATGTGCACGCGCACGCACGCACACACACACACACACACACACACACACACACACACACACATGCACACACACGCACACACACGCACACGCACACACACACACACACACACAAACACACACACACACACACACACACACACACACACACACACACACACACACACACACACACACACACACACACACACACACACACACACACACACACAGCAAACAGACGCAGCATTATCACTGCCAGAGGTGACAGAGTGTAATAATATAATACCTTCACTGTATAATCCTGAGTGTCAGTTTAACTCTGAGAATATACAAATGGACTCTCAGAGTAAAATGAACACTCTGGATTTGACTGTGTTGGGGAAATGAGCTGATGGCAGCAGCTGAGCAGCTCTCTGGTGATACCTGGAGGGACGGGCTCACAGTGGAGCCGACCAAATATCAATAAGGCCGGTTTTAGCTGCACACAGCTCAAGGATAAAGAGCTTATGCATGAAACCTCTGGAAACACACACTCGAGCTTTGACGTGTGAAACGCTGTCGCTTCAAGTAAATCCTCCGCTAAATCCACGAAAACACATCTAGGAGCTCGCTATATGAGGAGAGGCTTGGTGCGGGGTTCCAAGGCGCTGTGCCAAAGCACGAGGGAGGACAAAGAGGAGGGAGGGAATAAAAAGGAAGAGAGAGGGGGTGGTGGTGGGGGGGTAGAGGAGAGGGTAAACAGGATGAGAGAAAGGGAAATAGAGAGGCATAGAGGCAACGAAAACCTACAGTACATTACACTGCAAATTAAGTTCTTTGATGTCTGCAGTTTTTTGTAGTTTGCCACACTCACCGACAGATGATGGCACTTTGAAATGCATGCAGTACTGACTGAGCGAAGTACAGGTGATAAAAATGTCCTTGGCATTGCTGCAATACAAAGTAATCAATCAGTCACTAACGTCTCCCTTCTCTCTCATAAGGTCTCTGCTCATAAGATGTGAGATCACGATATTGTCATTGTGAGCTATGAGCAAAATAGTTACAGCATTATGCAATAAAGTAAGTGGTAGACAGTGGTGTAAAGTAACTAAGTACATGTACTGAAGTACTGTACTTAAGTACAATTTTGAAGTATTTTTACTTTAGTGAAGTACTTTATTTATTTATTTTATGTACCAATTGTCAATACTTTTTTCTCCACTACAATTTAGTTACTTTGTAGATTTTGATTATTATTAACAAACATGCAAATATTGTACTTTTTACTGCACTTTCATTATTTGAAGACTTTAGTTACTAGTTACTTCGTAGATTTTGATTATTATTATAAAACATGCATTAACCTAACCCCTTCAGCTCTATTTATGCTTTGGCTATTTGAAAATAGCAGATCTACAAGCGTGTTGATCTGCTATTTTCAAAATATTTTTTATACATTTTGAAATCTTGTGAAACGGGATATTCTGTGCGATGAGTACTTCTTCTTTTGGTACTTTAAGTATATTTTGATGCCAATACTTTTGTACTTTTACTCAAGTCAATTTTGAATACCGGACTTTTACTTGTAACAGAGTATTTCTACCTTGTGGAATTGATACTTTTAAAGTAGTAAAGAAATTGGAGTACTTTTTCCATCACTGGTGGTAGATAAATAGCTGGACAGCTAGATAGACAGTAGGACGATTATACTGTGTGTCTGAGAGAGAGAGAGAGAGAGAGAGAGAGAGAGAGAGAGAGAGAGAGAGAGAGAGAGAGAGAGAGAGAGAGAGAGAGAGAGAGAGAGAGAGAAAGAGAAAGAGAAAGAGAAAGAGAGTTGGCTAGCTCTAGATGGCAAGCGGCACACGTTAAGTCAGGCCCCCAGGTGTTCCCAGCCAGAACCCCACATGGTCTGTGATGTTCAGGACTCCCTGCTGAGTGAAGTGTTGTAGCAGTGCTGCAGGCCTGCTGCCTGGCAGGGTATCTACAGAAACCCTTCTGAGAGAAGAACAGGACATTGTTGCCTCATTCTCTGATGTTATTACCTTTCCTGGAAACCTCTTCATGTGGCATTTCACTGCCATTTAGAAACTCAATGGCAGTTGGTCACGGATGCACAGACTTGTCGGCTCCCAGCGGGCCACAGTGAGCGAATGGCAAGCTATAGAAAGACTCAATGATCATTGCTTCATGCAGCAGTTACTTCTCCTCCCAAACAAACAAACGATGGTTTCAAAATGATAACCCCACAGTCTCACAGGATAGTAGTCAGGCTTTTAATTGCTACTATAATACATTTGTCCTCTCTCATAGAAAAGTGTCCCTAAGCGCTTCATTCCAACTAGCGGTGTCCCAAGCCTGTTCAGTCTAGTAAAATCATCCAGTGGTCTCTCTGCATGTTGTAATTCCTCCTGTCAGTATATGGAGAAGCAACACAGTTGAATGAAAGCACAACAATAGCTTGGCCCCGAGCTGTTGAGTAATCAGCCTGTCTAAGCGGCTCATTAATGTAGGCTGACTCATGTCGTTTTGAATATAAGCCTTGAATTTTTGTCACGTGGCCGCCGCCTGGGGAATGAAAAGATGAGGAGAGAAACCAAGGTAACAGGACACCATTTGCTATACTTGAATCGTTACAATAGGCATTGGTACTTCTGTTCAATTTTAGTGGCCGACAACGTCAGCATGAATTGAAAATGTAAATTGCATGTCCGTAAAATTGCTCTGCTTTTGTGGTGAGTCTAAATAAAAGTAGCCTGCTTTGCAGGAGTCTTCAGACAATACAGAGAACTCCCAGGGGAAAAACTGAAACAAAACAACTGGTGGCAAGGTTCATAGAAATGGCTGCGCTTCAGAGAACAAGATGTTTTTCAGCGATGCTCCTTCAGCACTTTCGCTCGGGATTTTGGCTCGTTTCCATAAAACGGGGCTATTCCTCACGTCTAAAAAGCTCTTTAGCAATGGCAAGCTCTTTGCTTCATTATATATTCCTCTGCTAAATTATGGTCAGCACTCAGCAAATCATTAACATTGAATATAACCTTTTTAAACGTATGATAGCCTTCTTCTCTAGATCTTGATACTGTCTGTAGAGTAAGAGGGACAAAGGCGCTAAGGAATTGAAAACACAGACAGAGAGAGAGAGAGAAAGAGAGAGAGAGAGAGAGAGAGAGAGAGAGAGAGAGAGAGAGAGAGAGAGAGAGAGAGAGAGAGAGGAGAGAGAGAGAGAGAGAGAGGGAGTGATGTATTAAACTGTAAATTATGTAGGCACACTTGGTGCAAGTCAGACAGGACCCATCCCTTTACTCTCTAATCATGTAGGTATTGCACAGCGTAGGTTATACAGCGGTTCTCAATGTGGGGTCCTTGGGAATGGGGAGTTCCGGGGGGGGGGGTCCCCAGGTGAATTATTGATAGTTAAGAACCAAATGGACCCAACAGTACTATCAAATGGGTCTGTGACCTAATGAGGGTTGAGAATCAGTGGTGTAGATCAGTGGTTCTCAACCTTTTCAGGCTGTGACCCCCCAAAATAATCATATTTGAACTGGGGACCCCTCACCCTGATAAGCACTTGGAATATAGGAGTTGGGGCATTCAATTTAGTTTGACTCGGTTCAACAGATAAATATTGTGAAAATAGCAGATCTACAAGCTCACAACGCCCCGCATTGGGAGGCATTGTGAGCTTGTAGATTGGCTATTTTCAAAAATGTTGACTCTTTGTCTCCGCCAGGCCGAAGGTATGGCGGAGAGTATGTTTTACCCTCCGTGTGTGTGTGTGTGTCCGTCTCAGCCAAGCTAACATTGGTCAAGCTTCACGTGACATCACAATATGTAATATAAATAGGTAAGACAGGATTAATCAGGAACAGTACTTTCTTTTACCACCTCGCCTGGCGGAGACCTGTGCTCCGAGGAGCACATTTTCTAGTTCTTATATCAATTGACAATTTGGCCAATGTTTGACCAGTTTTGACCAGTTTTTATAGTTTGTTGATTACAAATTGATGCAGTGATGATCTTTTTCTTTCCATTTCTTTTTTTAGGTATTAAAAAGGTCTCATGAGTCCTTAAATTGTCACTGTCATCTGGGGACCCCCCCCCCCAAAAGCATGTGGGGACCCCCCTGGGGGTCCCGACCCACAGGTTGAGAACCACGGGTGTAGAAACATACACTGCAGACACTGTTGACTGATCAACAAGAAGAGAAAGGAGGAGGTGGGAGGCGGGCTGGTGTCAGAAGAAGGAATGGAGGGAGGAGAGGAGGCTGGTGGTACTGTTAGTTAGGTGTCATTGCTGCCAAAGGCAGTCACACTGCTCGCTACAATCAAAACGACATGGACCTGGGTTCACTAGCTTAGCTCAGCACTGCACCACCAGAGCAACTGCCACTGGATATTACCACATGCATCACTGACCATAATATCCTGCCATTTCCGACCTGATACACAGTGAAATCCTCAATGTGTTATTTTTAACTCTGAGAGTGCATGTACATTTGGAATAAATGGGAAAATAATATAATTTGGAAAATATGGGGGTAAAAAAACCCTTACACGTTTGTCAAACCTGTAAAAGTGAAGTAAATCATACTCTAAAGCAGACTAAATACCTCTCTGCCCTTACTGTCTGCACAGGAAAATCAATTTTTATACTCTCAGAGTTAAATCATCACTCAGGATTTGACTGTGCGCACCCATTAAGACTGACACTTTCACCTCTCTCTGAAAAGAGTGTGTATGCAGCGTTTCACTGTTGGACATATTCACATTAAATATGGATAGCCTTAATAATAAATGACAACTCTCTGGGATTGCATGTATAGGGTACATAAAAATATGGTCCAATATTTGTGACACAAAGTTGTTAAAAGGTTTGCTGCTCATTTACAGTACAGTAGGCTATGTTCTGCAGCCATGCTTATGGGAACAATTTGATATCTTTTGTTTTTTTTTCTCACTCGTTGACATCAGAGTATATTGTTATCCATTCTGTTAGTAATGATATACAGCATGTTTTACTCATCCACAAAAACCATACCACTTGTATGGGTGTGTATTGAATTGCACTTGGCATTTAAACTGTATTATGATGTTGGCAAATGCATTATACCGTACCATCTATATATCAAATATTGGCTAGGTTTTATGCCATAATAACACATGAAAAAAAGTTTCATTCATTCATTCATTCAATTTCTAGGTCAAAGTCTCTTCTATTTCGTCTTCCAGTGGCACATGTGCCAAAGACTGAGTGGGACTGCAGGGTCTTGGCTTTAGGTTCATAGAGCCATACAGTTTGGTCGAGCGTTTGGAATAAGCCAACAGCTTTCTCCTGTACAACTCCCCCTTCCACATGGAGACCATCAGCAGCGTGGAGAGCACCACGCCGCCCAGCGTGAGCAGACACAGGCCCGCTATCACGCACCTGTCCAGGTGAGCCCCCACCCGGGCGCTCTCCATCTCCAGACGCTCCATCTCCCTGGCCGACACGTCACTCTCGCGATCCACCACCGCCACGTCACGGGGCACCGCGTAGGATATCACCACCAAGGAGATCCCAGTCACCAGGAACGTGACGGCACTGATGAACCCATAGTCTACAGAAGAAGAGCCAGAACCGTCCCCTGCCGAAGACGAGAGGAGATCGTCCTCGGACATCATGAGCGATAGGTCCGCCTGTAACGCCTCGACGAGGCAGCTGCTGTCGCCATTGCACTTGGTGGCTTTGTTGTGGAGACCGTTGCAACCTGTCCCCGCCGGACTGCTGGCTAGTCGCAGGTTAACGTTCTCATCGATGTAAGTGAACGAGGTCTCCAATTCCTCGTCGCAGCAGATTTGCGCTTTCTCTTCCCCGAGGTGACCTAGTAATTGCCCGGGACGCTGTAATTCAGCACCAAGGACAGCGCCCGCGCCGGGCGCTGTCCTTGGTGCTGAATTACAGCGTCCCCGGCAGCGTTCCCGCTGCGCCCCCGCCGGGATGCATCCTCCGTGTCCTCTGGAGACACTGTCTCCTGTTGAGCGGCTCGACCTGCCACCGTGTAGTGTTGGGCTGGAAACGCTGCCGACATGCGGAGCATCGTCGGGTGGTTGTCCGTCTTCCTTATCTATGGAAAGCAGCTCTTGAGAAGCCATTCCCCCGTTGCGTTGGTTTCACGCTAATTATGTCTCCGCGGCGTTTCCAATCCACAGCATTCCTGATAAGAGGACAGACATAAGTTCTGAGTGACACAGAACGCATCGTAATTAAGATTGCCTCTGTTTGTCTGTCATTAAATGTTTCGATGAATTGATCACACAGGACCCCAATGGAAACAACAAGCCATAGTGCTTTCTTGGGTTTAATCCTTTTAGCAGACCTTGTATAGAACTGTACTTTCTGTGCCTTTTTTTGCAAACTGCTAAATAAAGTATTCAATCAATCAATCAATCAATCAATCAATCAATCAATCAATCAATCACAGGACGCATCGTAATTAAGATTTCAAAGGCGAACAATGAATGCGCAAACGTGAGCGTAATGTGTAGGCTATATATGCATATAAAAGTGATCAAAGTGCACTATGGTTTTATGTTATCGACTATAGCCTACTTAAAAGTTTGTCCGCTTGTTTAGCCTGTGTGAAATCCCTGGTCCGTTCATGAAATGCGCTTAAGGTAATTCTGAATAGCTTTGACATCCATCCAATTAGGAAAGCAATCCTTGTAAACATAGATTACACTAACTGACATCCTATCGGAAGCGGAACAGATGAACGGCTGAACCTTTGGATTATAAGGTATCTTGGAGACTTGGACCATCAATATCCTAGTAACAACATGAAATATTGGCTTCTACATAAATGTGTAGGTTACAATCAATCACACAGCAAGAGAACTATTGTGAATCTAGAATGAAATTACCAGCTACAAACACATCTTCGCCAGTCTGTAGCAACGTGCTTTAGCCTACATGAATGGAGCAGTAGGCTACAGTAGGTAAGATGCTTTTCAATGCAATAAGGGTGGATCGCCCACAACCGTTTTTTATTCACTAGCCTATAGCCTACCAGTAAAGCTCAGCAGAAACAAATACATCCTTACTTCGCTACAGTTCTTCAACATTCCTCTCCTCTGGTATTCTTCATAGACAGATTCTATAAACAAGCGATCGGCTGATAAAAACGCGTTTTCCGAGTAGGTGAATGAATATTCACCCTCCTCCTCGCTCGATGCTGTGGCAGAGAGTCTCTCCGTTGGTCCCTCCCACGCACGGCTTACAGCCAGCCTCTCTGTCTGTGGTGCTGAAAAGAGAGCTCCCGGTATTCGTGGAACGATTGAGATCACAACCGCTCACAGAGTCAAGGGGGATTTGAAAAATCTCAACGGAACTCTGGGACTTGAAGTTCATATTTTCACTGAACACATCCAGTCTTGACTCTGCCTATATTGTGAATTAAACTGAAATGTTAAAGGAGTAGTTCACCCAAAAAAATTACTTATTGTCTCCGCAGGCCAAAGGCATGGCCAGACAATGTTTTGCTTCCTCCATCATATCATCCCGGATAGAGGAAGTAGGCTAGTAAACATTGATACTGCATGTATCATCCACCATCTGTTCACCAGTTGCCAGCAGATACAGAAGATAAGTACTACTGGTCATAATGTCAAAGCCATCCTTTAATCCATGTTTAATCTAGAGATTGTAGGGGCTCATCTGATGTGTGACCTCCTCTAATTTCTTGGAAAACGTCATCTCATTTATTTATGATTTCCGATCAGAGTCATTGTCTCAGTAGTTCCCTGCAAGACCATCAATACACAGCAACAAAAAAACAA
>NC_137605.1:46066979-46191979 GCF_963280865.1 Gymnoscopelus braueri
TTTGTACCTGGTGTAGTCCACAGGTGTGTCCGAGGGGGGCTAAAGTCCAAGTCATTGTCCCTGGTATAATCCACAGGTGTGTTCAGGAAGAGCCAGAAAAGTCTGCGCCGCCTGTTGTCAGGCTGCTGAACAAGGCCTATGCCTCATTCAGGCTTATGCCCCGTTCAGCATTCTGACAGCAGCCGGATTGAAACTACACCAGAACCTGGTGGTGGAACTCTTGATACTGCGGTAGAGCCCCTTGCCCGGTCGCGGTCGTTGTAGGGGGTTGAACAGTCTGTGACTTGGGTGGTGCTTGTCCTTGATGATGCGCTTGGCTTTGACCACGCACCGCTTTTTGTACAGTTCCTGGAGCCCTGGGAGCTCGATTCCCATTATCCGCTCTGCCGATCGCACTACTCGTTGTAGGCTGATCTTTTCTCGGGCAGTGCAGTTCCCGTACCAGGCCGTGACACAGCCTGTTAGGATGCCTTCAACAGAACTGTTGTAGTACAGCCTGAGGATGCGACGTCCTACTCCGAGCTTCTTCAGGCGGCGGAGCCAGTACAGTCGCTGCTGAGCCTTTTTCCTCACGTGTGTGGAGTGCGTCTCCCATTTGAGGTCCTCCTCGATGTGTACTCCGAGGAACTTGAACTCGCTGACCCTTTCCACTGCAGCACCGTCGATGAGGATGGGCGCATGGTCTCTCCGCGGCCTCCTGAAGTCCACGATCAGTTCTTTGGTCTTGTCGACGTTAAGAGAGAGGTTGTTCTCCCGACACCAGCGTGCCAGTGATTTTATCTCCTCTCTGTAGTCAGACTCGTCGTTGTTAACGATTCGGCCTATCACTGTCGTGTCGTCCGCGTACTTTATGATGGTGTTGGAGACATGTGTGGCTATGCAGTCATACGTGTACAGGGAGTAGAGGAGAGGGCTCAGCACGCATCCCTGGGGTGCTCCGGTGTTGAGGGTCAGGGGGTCGGATGTGATGCTGCCCATTCTCACCACCTGATGTCGGTTGGACAAGAAGTCCTGTATCCAGTCGCACATGCTTGGGTGTAGCCCTAGGTCTCTGAGCTTTTTGTCAAGTATTGCTGGGACAATGGTGTTGAATGCTGAGCTGTAGTCCACGAACAGCATACGTACATATTTGTCCTTCAGCAGCTTGTTGTCCATGTGCGAGAGGACGGTGTGGAGAGCCATGGCAATAGCGTCGTCGGTGGATCTGTTTTTGCGGTATGCATACTGCCACGGATCCAGCGAGGCAGGTAGCGTGGAGCTGATGTATTCCCTCACCAGTTTCTCGAAACACTTGCTGACGATCGGGGTGAGAGCAACAGGTCTCCAGTCGTTCAGGCATGTCACTTTGGCCTTTTTGGGAATGGGCACAATGGTTGACATTTTGAACCCTGCAGGGACCACAGCCAGGGAGAGGGAGAGGTTAAAGATGTCAGCGAAGACACCCGCCAGCTGGTCTGCACATGTCTTAAGGACCCGGCCTGGAATCCCATCAGGTCCGGCTGCCTTGTGGATGTTGACCCGTGTGAAGGCTGTACGCACTTCTCTCTCCGAGATGGTTAGAGGGTTCTCCTCTGCTGGTGCTGCTGATGGCCCCGCTTGGCTGCCGCGGTTGGAGCTGATCTCAAACCGGCCGTAGAAAGTGTTCAGTTCGTTGGGGAGGGAGGCAGGCGGGTTCACCTCGCTTCTGGTTCTTGTTTTGCAGTCTGTCAAGGTGTGTACCGCCTGCCATGTGCTCCTGATGTCGCCATTGCTGAGTTTGTCTTGCATCTTTTTTGTGTAGGCCTTTTTCGCCTTCCTGATGGCGCTGTTTAGGGCCGCGCGCGTCGTGTTGCGCGTTTCCACGTCGCCAGATTTGAAACCAGCATCCCGTTCATGCAGATGTGCACGTACTCCGCTGTCCATCCATGGTTTCTGATTGGGATATATCCGAACTGTCTTTTTTGGGACTATGTCATCTATGCACTTACTGATAAAGCCAGTGACTGAGTCTGAGAGTTCGTTGATGTTATTCCCAGCGGCGTTCTTAAACATCCCCCAGTCAGTCTGGTAGAAGCAGGATTGTAGCATAGCGTCTGTGTCCTCAGACCAGATTCGGATTTCCTTCTCAACGACCGGCTCCCTTTTTAGCCTCTGTTTGTAGGCAGGTAGCAGCTGGATGGCGTCGTGGTCAGAGCTTCCTAGCGGTGGGCGGCGGAGAGCTTTGTATCCATCCTTGAAGGGCGTGTAGCAGTGGTCAAGAATATTGTCACCACGGGTACTGCAGGCGACATGCTGGTGGAATTTGGGAAAGACCTTTTTTAAGTCTGTCCGGTTGAAGTCGCCTAGGCAGATGACTGCGCAGTCCGGGTGGCGATTTTCTTGTGCACTGATCGCCTGGTGTAATTCCCTCATAGCTGTGTCCTTATTAGCTCCAGGATGAATGTAAACAACGGCTACAATCACAATGCTGAAGTCGCGTGGTAGGTAGAAAGGACGGCAGGCTATGATTAAAAGTTCAAGGTCTGGTGAGCAGTGACTATCTAGGATTTTAACATCTTTGCACCAGTTGTTGTTGATCAAGGCACAAACTCCCCCCCCACGTTGCTTACCGCTCAGTACAGGGTCTCTGTCCTTCCTATACGCGGTGAAGCCAGGAGGAGTGATGGAAGAATCAGATGCTAACTCCGTTAGCCACGTCTCTGTTAACACAACAATGGACGTGTTCCTTGTCTCACTGTTATACTTTACGCGCGCTAGTAAGTCGTCCATAGTGGTCACTGTTCTTGATTCACACAGAGATCTAACGTTCGCTAGCAGGATTGAAGGCAGTGCAGGTTTATATCCACGTTTTGTTGTTCTTACGAGGAGACCCGCTCTTGTCCCTCGTCGTCCAGGTCTTTTCCGTCGCCTCGGGTTTGCTGTTGTTCCAGCCGGAACAAAGGGAACCCCTCCCCCCAGCCAGCCGAGTGGGAGGTTTTCGGCAAAAAAGTCCGGAATTCTGTGTGTAATCGCTGTGCTGATGTCCATAAGTGCTTGTCTGTCATAACTCCTTAGACACGCGACGGTGTAGGGAAAAAAGAGAAGGCTAAAAAATACTAAAAAGATGGAAAAACGTTGCGATGTTACGGAGCGCGTACGGAAGCGGCCGTTCTCCATGGCGCTCCCAGTCCAAAAACTGTGTTTTTTATCCTCTATTGTATTTTTACCTTCTATGTACAGTATGATGGTTGCAATCAATTGAATAAATCAAATCAAATCAAAACAGACACACACAAAGAGATTATGTTAATTTATAGACAGATATGACACACAACATTGAAGAGCAATCCCAGATATACCATCCACTGATTTAGCGTATCAATAACAATGTTACGGTTAATGGTGTCAAAAGCGGCACCCGAGATCTAACAGCAATTAAACTGAGCATTCTTGTCAGGGTACATTAGCAAGTCATTTGTAGCCCTAAGGAGAGCAGTGTCAGTACTTTGTGTGTGTGTGTGTGTGTGTGTGTGTGTGTGTGTGTGTGTGTGTGTGTGTGTGGGGGGGGGGGGGGCGTCGTTAATGTAGTGATGTGCATGATGATTTTGTGGAAAACTGTTTGGAGTTACTCTGAAAGTGAGGTTGCAGGTTTTACCATCTAAACTTAACCTCTCCATCTGGTTTCCAGGCAACCATGCTCCTTACTGTATACATGGTCATGAACAAATAGCCGAAACCATGTCCCACATCTTAAATTAGTGCCATGTATACAGGGGACTCTACATAAGTAGGCATGACAGAATAGTGGATTTGATATCAAAAGATATCTCTTCTATTTTCAGGTCCTCTATCATGCAGTATAAGCATTCAGAGTTCAGAGCGAAACCGAACGCAGAACACAGACACAGGGAGATACGGTGAGGTTAAAGAAGGTTTATTTTTAGAGGATGGCTGGGAGTTGAGGTGCGATGGTGAATGGCGTGGGCAGGCTGAAACGACAGGCAGACTGGGAGCAAGAAGGTAAGCAGGCAGACGAGGAATGATCCTGAGCACACAGGGAGACAGTTAGTACGATCTCTGGAGGTCTGAAGCGTGTCACCACTCAACACCACTGGAGCTGAAACAACGATCTGGCAATGAGTGGGTGAACAGCCGGGGTTTACATGCAGGAGAGGGGATGGGCTGGTAGATGGCAGGTGTGTCGGCTGAGGGAGGTGAGCAGCCAATTGAAGGCATCTGTACATGATCCAGGTGAGTGAGGGGAAGGACAGGAACACACACACACACACACACACACACACACACACACACACACACACACACACGCACGCACACACACGCACACACGCACACGCGCGACACACACACACACACACACACACACACACACACACACACACACACACACACACACACACACACACAGGGGTTGCAGAAGGAGAAAGGAGAGGAAGATACTGGGCGGGGGCACGACCGTGAAGCAAGAATATTATAGTTTTTTAACACAGACCCACACGTCAAGTCAAGGGCAGCTCAAAATCTCAAGGCACACCTGTATTCATAGCGGAAATAGCCGATCTACAAACTAACTCACAATGTGTCGTGATGGAATGGAATAAAATTACGAAAATTACCAAAGTAGGGACGCCTGGTTGAAAGTGGTTAGTATATGTATTTTGTATGGGGGAAGGGGGGGTATAGAATGTGTCTCTGCATTGGGAAACGAGTGTGCACAAAGTACTGATATAGTAAATTACCTATATAATAACATAACCTTTTGTATAGTATACAGTATGTTGCAATACTAATGTATCACTTTCCTGCTCATTACCATCTCTGTGCTGTAAGTAGGCCATGGCATTTATTGTTTAACAGCCATACAGTGAACACACAATCTATTAAAAACAGAACATCTAGACTAGTGTTTCTCAACGGGGGCGGTACAACCCCACAAGGGGCGTACAGAGAAGTAAGATGGAAGCTCTATTTTTTAAAGGGGGCACTGGGGTGCTCTTGGGAGGGGCGGAAGTTTAATATATTCAAGTGCACATTTTCTTCATTTCATCCTAGACTTTTTTTTTCGTCAAATGAGGCGTGGTTTCTGAATTGTGTAGTTGCACGTTTTTTATTGGAATGATGATGGAAGATTGGCTAGATTTGTAAGTGTTGAATGGGGTTTGTACGGGTGGAGTGTCTGGAAAGGCTACTATAAAGCCTAATGTATACTCATCTACAAGCCAATGTCAGTATCATGTCAGTATCATGTCAGTATTATGTTCAGTATCATGTCAGTATCATGTAAGTATCATGTCAGTATTATGTTCAGTATCATGTCAGTATCATGTCAGTAATCAGCATCATGGTCAGTATCATGTCAGTATTATGTCAGTATTATGTTCAGTATCATGTCAGTATCATGTAAGTATCATGTCAGTATTCTGTTCAGTATCATGTCAGTATCATGTCAGTAATCAGCATCATGGTCAGTATCATGTCAGTATTATGTCAGTATCATTGTCTGTATCATCATCAGTATCATGGTCAGTATCATGGTCTGACATCCCTGTGACAGGGCTGGAAACACTGATCTAGAAAAATAAATCACAATTGCTTTCTTGCTGCATCATCTGGCAAATGTGCCTTGTAACAAAGCATCCGATAACATCTCGACTGCTAATCTGATCCCACAACCGATAACTTTCTCCCTACTCACCTGCTCACCTGATTCTATCTCACCTGTTTATAACAACTCCTCCACCTGCTCACCTGTTGCCAAGCGATCTTTCATCTGATAACAACTCTTACTTTACTCACCTGTCACTAATCCACCTGTCACTAATCCATCTCCCCCCACTCAGCTGTCACCAATCAATCTGATAACTCTTCCTCACTCACCTGTCACTAATCCATCTGATAACAACTCTTCCCCCGCTCAGGTGTCACCAATCCATCTGATAATAACTACCCCCTTGCTCACCTGATACCAATCACCTTTAACTCCATTTCTTCCTGTTATTTTTCCTGTGTTATTTGCCATGTCTACCTATCATGTGTGCTTTGTATCCCATCCCACCTTCCCTCCATCCTGTACCCCCTCACTCTTCATCCTTTCATCCTTCACCCCATCCATATCCCTTCTTCCCTTACTCTCATCATCCCCTCAGTGTTCCCTCTCTTCATACATCTTTCCTCTGACCCCTCCATCCCCTCACCCCATCACCCCATCATCCCTCCTTCCATCCATCCATCCTTAAATCCTTTTATTACATACAGGTTTCACCTCTTCAATAAATAAACAACCAACATAAAATGATGTATTGTGTGAAGGTGTGATCTTAACTAGTGAAAATTAGAAAGGGGTGCTCAGTAGAGCACAAATCTCTGCCAGGAGGCATGCCCTAATAATAATAATAATAGCTTTGTAATGTATGCAGTGAACATTCTACATACAGTCATGAAAGAAGCGTGGGCAACACCAGTGGTTCTCAACCTTTTCAGGCCGTGACCCCCCAAAATAATCATATTTCAACTGGGGACCCCTCACCCTGACAAGCACTGGAATTGTAGGAGTTGAGGCATTGCATTTAGTTTGACTCGGTTCCACAGATAAATATTGTGAAAATAGCAGATCTACAAGCTCGGCTATTTTATTCATTTTTTCCCCCTCTTTCTTATATTATTTGACAATTTGGCCAATGTTTGACCAGTTTTTATAGTATAGTTTGTTAATTACTCTTTACGCAGTAATGTTTTTTTTGTTTTTTATTTTATTTCATAAATATATATATTTTGGTATTAAAAAGGTCTTAAAAGTCCTTAAATTGTCACTTCACTGTCATCTTGACCCCCCCCACCCCCACCCCACACAATCATGTGTGACCTCCCTGGCCCAGTGGGGGGCCCACTGGGCTATGCTACTGTTCCACCTACCAGCCCATGACTTCTCCTGCATGTAAACCCAGGACCGTTCACCCACTCATCGCCAGATTGTTGTTTCAGCTCCAGCATGGTGGCGACACGCTTCAGACCTCCAGAGATTGTACTAACTGTCTCCCTGTGTGCCCAGGATCATTCCTCGTCTGCCTGCTTCTGCTTACAGTACCTGCTTGCTCCCAGTCTGCCTGTCATCCCAGCCTGCCCACGCCATTCACCATCGCTCCTCAACTCCCAGCCATCCTCTACAAATAGACCTTCTTTTACATCACCATCATCTCCCTGTGTCTGTGTTCTGTTTTTGGGTTCACTCTAAATTCCAAAACATGTTGATAAATTCCTGTCCCAGATTAGCAAAAAATAGAAAATGAATAAAGTTCCAAAACTGCTCTCCTCTGGGCCACAAATGACTTGCTAATGTCTGCACACAATAATGCTCAATTTTACTGCTGCTAGATCTTGTGGGACGTGTATCCCATATGGATGCCCTGGAGGGATGATTGCTTTGCAATTATTAATTCACCAAAATGCCATAGTTGTGGACAGGTTTGAAAGTTATTCAGGAATATTTAAATGTACAAGAAATATACTTGCATACTTGAGATACGTGAGATTAGCTGCAGAAACAGACGGACGGACAGACAGACAGACAGACAGACAGACAGGCAGACAGACAGACGCGCTTGCTCGCTCGCGCGCGCGCGCACACACACACACACACACACACACACACACACACACACACACACACACACACACACACACACACACACACACACACACACACACACACACACACACAAACACACACATCCATGACAGCAGCAGTAGAGGGTATCTTAGACCTAATATTATTTAATTATTGTAATACCTACTCTGTACTTGTCCAGTACAGAGTAGGTATTTGTCTAAAGGTATGGCTACTGTAGGTATCTTTTCAGGAGAGAGTTCAGCAGCATGGTTTGGCCATGAGGTGGCAGTGTAACTCTACTCCCAGTACAAGAAAGGGAACCATCAGTGGCAGCAATACACAGAACTACACAATTAGTATGTATGCAGTTTGAACAAGCCTGTGTGTGTGTGTGTGTGTGTGTGTGTGTGTGTGTGTGTGTGTGTGTGTGTGTGTGTGTGTGTGTGTGTGTGTGTGTGTGTGTGTGTGTGTGTGTGTGTGTGTGTGTGTGTGTGTGTGTGTGTGTGTGTGTGTGTGTGTGTGTGTGTGTGTGTGTGTGTGTGTGTCAATCAATCACAACAACAAATAATATGCTAAGGATACTGTTAAATCAAGCCAGTAAATATTTGGTTTGCATGGCATTATTTATAAACCAAACACAGCCAATTCCTTCGCTTAAATCTCCATAGCCCATACTTACATCATCACAATAAACACAGCCATTCACATTAATGCGATCAATAGCCACTCAGAATTAATAGTCCAGACTACCATCATCCTCTAGATGAATGGAACAGTTTAATATACAGTGATTACAACACGTCTGTTGCCTCAATGAATCATTTGGGGATTCTATTAGAGGGCCTCTGCCAGCAAGGAGAGATGATCTGTCCTAAAAGTGATGGTGATCTCCAGCCGAGACAAAATGCTGCATTTCTCACTCCTCTGGCATTTCATGACAGCAGCAAAGGGTCGATAGAGAGGAGGGACAGTAAATTAATGCCACACAGGAGTAGATAGTTCCAGCCTGTCAAACAACTAAATTTATGAGGACACACTCAATATAAAATCAGTAAGAGCGTTGCAAGGTTAACCAAAGAAAATGAACCTGCTGAAATGTGATGATTGCAATGAAGTGCAGGTCAAACAGGCAGCCTAATCTTTTACCATCCATCCACCCTTCTCTCTTTCTGTGGAATTATTCTAAAAGCTAGGATAGACCCAAAGATGGTGGCTGTGGCATTAGACACAATAATCTTGATATAAGACACACACAATAAAAGAAGTTTAGGGCAATCTCACAATCAGCGACTTGCAGCTTGCAAGCCTAATGGAGTTTGACAGCTTTTCGTATGACGTGTGGTGAGTTAAAACAGCCTCTTGGGAAGGTTGTCAACACGTTATTAACAACTACAAAGCATAGTGGGATTTGAATAATAACCTCCACCCTCTGCCCATTTTCATTACAGCCTCCAGAGGAATAACAATGGTACTGGCTTGAACTCTGCATTGAGCTATTCTCTAAAATCCTTCATTTGGTTTGTTTATGTGCGTGCTTGCCTATGGGGCTATAAGAAAGGATGAACAAAACAGTTCTCTCATGAGCATTGGGGTGTGTGTGTGTGTGTGTGTGTGTGTGTGTGTGTGTGTGTGTGTGTGTGTGTGTGTGTGTGTGTGTGTGTGTGTGTGTGTGCGTGTGCGTGCGTGCATGTGTGCAAGTACAACTCATGCTTTAAGGTTAGGGATAAAAATTTGCAATTAAACATGGTAAAAAAGCTGCCATTTAAAAAATTGCTGTCCTAAAATGATTACCTTATGTTCACAAGTATTGTAATACCAATGGTGTTTTGTTTGTGTGTGTGCGCGTGCGTGTGTGTGTGTGCGTTTGTGTGCGTGTGTGCGTGCGTGTGTGTGTGTGTGTGTGTGTGCGTGTTTGTGCGTGTGTACCGGGTCATTTATGGATGGAGATTACTGCAGTACAAGACATTTCACCCTATAGGCCAGTCCACACCAATGCAACTCCTTGCGGTTTAACTCCTTACAACATGCAACTACTTGCAACTACTTGCAACCATTATCCCCAATGGCAGTTGTAAGCAGGGACGAGGGGGGGGGGTTGAACATACTCAGTTCCATTAAGGGTGGGGGATATCCCCCCCTACACTTCATGGACTTCATGTACCAAATTAACCAACAACAAAAAAAAGTAACAAACCCGGAAAACTACACGTGCACGCTGGGAACGCATGCATGTGCGCTGCGCGAGCGTGCATGCGTCCCCTTCGGTTCTAAAATGCCCTCTGGGTCCTTGGTTGTAAGGAGTTGCATTGGTGTGGACTGGCCTTAAAACTGTTGCAAGGAGTTGCGACTAGTTGCATTGGTGCGGTCTGGCCTACTGAGGGAAACAGCACCAACTCACCAAGCACCTACAGTACCGGTCAGCCACCGCAGGCACAGTCTGCTCACAACCTTTCCCCGGTGATAGGCGTATAGCCTCAGGGCCGTCTGATTCACTGAAGCCACCTGGAGGGAGTTGGCCCTTCCACATGACAATGTTGTAATGGAGAGAGAGAGAGAGAGAGAGAGAGAGAGAGAGAGAGAGAGAGAGAGAGAGAGAGAGAGAGAGAGAGAGAGAGAGAGAGAGAGAGAGAGAGATAGGAAGATAGACACTCCAGGGTGCTTATACAACACCGCTGTAGACAACACCATTACCCCTAAGCTTCATTTCCCCAGCAGATTGAACACTGCGAGTCAATCATGTCAAATGACACATGTGGTATTGAATTGTAGAACTAAATGAGCCATTTATGGACAAGTGCAAGACAAATGAAAAGCAACAGCTGTGAAAATGCTCATTGCCCTTTACATCATGGTGTGATGGTGTCAATTCAAATAACACCTCCAACGGGGCAATTGACATTGTTCAATGAAACCACGGGTGAGCAAACACACAGAGATTGCTATGCTTGTTATCCAAACGTAATTCCAACATTTTATTTCTACATGGGGCAGGTAGCTTTGAAAGAATACAAGAACGCTCGCCCAGGTCAAATCCGGTGACCTCGGAGCAGTCGCCACCATGGTATTCCTAAACCTAACCTCAGTAAAACTATGCCTAAACCTAACCTTATTCCTAATCTTACAAAATACAAGAATACAAGAACCGCTGGGGGCGAGCGGTCCACGAAAAAAAATGGGGGCGAGAAACACACTTCTACGGAGCCCCTAAAGTACGGAGCCCCTAAAGTGACATAGTGCAGATATTTTTTTTATGTCGTTCTAACGTCATATACTTCTTAAAGGTGGTGTGATATCTATTTGTTATAGCCTAATAAGTGTTAAAAATTCCTATACTCAAACATTGAGTGTTTATTAAGTAGCCTAAAAGGGGTCTCCCAGTCTCTCCAGCTCTTTAGTAAACAGAAAATACATTTTCATCCAATCAGGAGATAACTAATATAGGAAAACAAGTGAAATTGACAGAGCAATTTTTTTTTAAATGAGCAAAATTGGAACTGGAACCAAATTTAAGCTGATAAATGGGTTCAATTAAATTCTCTCTCCTGATTAGATGGAATTGGTGTCCCACCTGAAAATGTCGCTTATGTGTTTACTAAAGAGCTGGAGAGAAGGGGACACGCCTGCTACTGAACAAACACCTATAGCAATGATTATTATCAGTATAAAGAAATTAACTTTTTAACACAAGACCTTTTAATAAACCATTTGATAAACGGTTTGATCAGACAGTCTAGTTCTTGTTCTCCCTCAAGTGCTATTATTCTAGCACTATTCAAATGATTGTTCTAGTATAGCAGTGGATAGAGGCTGAATCAAACCATTTTATATGCAGGCTTTAGGCAAAGCTACAACATGGATGATAATGATTTACCATAATGAATAGATCCCTTGCTACACAGCATAATAATGCAATCATACTTCTAACTATATGGCTCGGGATAATGTCCTCTTTATGTGGTTTGCTTAATGGCTTGTTACCAGTGGTGTCAAAAGTACCCACATTTTTTACTTAAATAAAAGTGTCAATACTGCAATGCAGTTGCAAGTAAACATACAGAATTTCAAATTTAGTTTAATAGAAGTACAACAGTATATGCATCAAAATATAGCCTACTTAAAGTACCAAAAGTAAAAGTAACCATTATGCAGAATGTCGCTTCAAATGTATAAAGATCTTTTGAAAATAGCAGATCTACAAGCTCACAACGTGTGGCATTGAATGCGTTGGGAGCTTGTAGATCTGCTATTTTCTAGCCAAAGTTTAAATAGGGCTGAATGTATATATGTTTAGTAATAATAATCCAAATCTACAAAGTAACTATAGTAACTAATGTTTTCTAATAATTGTTGTGGAGTAAAAAAGTACGATATTTGACTCTGAGATGTAGTAAAAGTACTGAAAATTGGTAATACTCCAGTAAAGTAAAAAATACCTCAAAATTGTACTTAAGTACAGTAGCCTACTTGAGTAAATGTACTTAGTTACTTTACAGCACTGCTTGTTACCATTGCCAGAACAGCATATAAAAGGAGAGTGTTGGGAGCACTCAGGACTTCATGCTTGCTGTCTGATCAGTGTGGCTGGAACAGGGGTTGGTGGTGCAACACTTTTACTCTCCTCTCTGCAAACTTCGACCAACAGAGCAAAGCCCGGAATGCTGATTTATAAAACGCCCTTCCTTCATGGGAATAGGCTACTATAACTTCTCAGTTCATTTTGATCCCCCTCTCCAAATCCGAAAGACTAGCTGTTTGCGCAGACTAGAGCAAAGTCTGCAGACGTGCGTAATTTCTCGTCAATTGCGAAATGAAGTTTTTGGAATTGGATTTTCCTTGGACTTCTTCTGACACTCGACCAGACGTTATTTTCGATGCATTGTCGCGATTCTTTCTTGTGCAATGCTGTGTGAGATAGAACCCCATTCATCATCATGGAGAACATTACCATGGACAACAACATCACTTTGGACCAGAACGACACGATGGTTAATCAACATAACCAAACCCTGGGAATGTGGACCGACTACACGGTCGAGTACAAGGTGGTCAGCATCTTCCTAGTGTCTCTGATATGCGGCGCGGGCATAGTGGGCAACGTCATGGTGATCCTGGTGGTCCTCACCACCAAGCACATGCGGACCCCCACCAACTGCTACCTGGTGAGCCTGGCGGTGGCCGACCTGATGGTGCTGACGGCCGCCGGGCTGCCCAACGTGTCGGACGCGCTGTGCGGCGGACAGTGGCTGTACGGCTACGTGGGCTGCCTGGGCATCACCTATTTCCAATATTTGGGCATAAACGCGTCGTCCTGCTCCATCACCGCCTTCACCATAGAGCGATACATAGCCATCTGTCACCCGATCAGAGCGCAGTTCCTGTGCACCCTGTCCCGGGCCAAGAGGATCATTATTGTGGTCTGGACCGTCACGTCCATTTACTGTCTGATGTGGCTGTTTCTGGCCGACACCAAAAAGTTGGTTTATGACAACGTCGTGCTGAACGAGTGTTCCTACAAGATCTCCAGGAACGCCTACCTGCCCATTTATTTCACGGATTTCGCGGTGTTCTACGTGCTGCCCCTCATGCTGGCCACCGTCCTGTACGGACTGATCGCCAGGATACTGTTCCTGAACCCGCTGCCCTCGGACACCCAGGGGAGCAGCTCTAAGAAGTGGAAGAAGGAGACTCTTGGCCAAGGAGGCAGCAGGATGATTGGCACATGTTCCTCTAGCAGCGCGACCGCTGCCTCGCGTCGACAGGTGGGTTTCTGACTGTCACTTTGCAGCATACACACGCACGCATGCACGGCTCTCACGTGTGTGTGTGTGTGTGTGTGTGTGTGTGTGTGTGTGTGTGTGTGTGTGTGTGTGTGTGTGTGTGTGTGTGTGTCAGTGGTGGAAAAAGTACTCACATTTTTTACTTAAGTAAAAGTATCAATACTGCAATGTAGAAATACTTGAGTAAAAGTACAAAAGTAGCCTATTGGTATCAAAAATGCTTAAAGTACCAAAAGTAGAAAGTACTCATTATGCAGAAGGTCCCATTTCACAAGTTTTCAAATGTATAAAATGTATTAAAATATATTTAAAAAATAGCAGATCTACAAGCTCACAACATGTAGCAATCAGCTATTTTCAAATGGCCAAAATGTAGGCTATATTGGGCTGAAGTGGTTAGTGTATGTTCTGTAATAATAATTCAAATCTATAAAGTAACTAGTAACTTAAGTTATCAAATCATTGTATGTAAAAGTACAATATTTGCCTCCGAGATGTAGGCTACTGGAGTAGAACTAAAAGCACTGAAAATTGGAAATACTCCAGTAAAGTAAAAAATACCTCAAAATTGTATTTCAGTACAGTACTTGAGTAAATGTACTTAGTTACTTTACACCACTGTGTGTGTGTGTGTGTGTGTGTGTGTGTGTGTGTGTGTGTGTGTGTGTGTGTGTGTGTGTGTGTGTGTGTGTGTGTGTGTGTGTGTGTGTGTGTGTGTGTGCGCGCGCGCGTGCGCATAAAGTGCGCGTGCGCATAAAGTGCGAGAAAGATGAGAGTGAGCGAGGGAGACAGCCTCAGAAGGGGGGGGGGGGTCGAGATAAATTCATGCTGCTGAGGCACAGAAGCCTATGTATTTTCATAATGGGAAAAAAAAACCGTTATGCCCCCCCCCCCCTCATAATGCCAAGATTAATGCTTCCCTTTTAATGACATGAAAGTGAACTGATAAAATATGAACGGTTCCAGAGCTTCAAGCCAAAATGTAATAAAGCAAATTCCATTCAAAGCACTTGAAGCAAGTCATTAGTTAATCAATTAACCAGTGCCATCTGGCTTCATTGTTTCCCCCCCCAACGTTTCATAAGTTTAATGCACTTTAATAGAGAACATAATAACACTGAAAGAGAAATGATTCATTTGAGGTTGCCTCAAGATTGAAGCATTAGTGTTAAGGGGTATTTCACTTTAAAACACTTCTGGGGTCGTTTTAACGTCTATGCAGGCTTTTGTCTGCACCCCAAAACATGTTGTTGCTTGATTCAATATTCAAATATTTTATATTCCTTTTATCAGACCCCCCCCCCCCCCTTCCTATATAAACCCATTAAACTTCAAACTCTATTTTAACCATGTTAGACCCATTGAAAACACACGTCCCTGCTTCTGGTGACTGATTCTGTCCTTCTAATGTGTGAGGGGGCTGTGTTTTTTCAATCACTATTTTCAATTATTTTATTTTATTGTTTTAATATATATTTTCATTTTCAAAACAATATATACAAAAATGAATGAAACAAGTAATTGAAAAAAAACCTTACGCATAATACCCCAATACCCCTTTAAGCAGACAACTGCAAACATTTCCATAGCCATTATCTCCAAGAGCTTTCTTTATATACAGTATGGCATCAAATCAGTTGGAATATTGCTGTATAAGATGGGATGCCACAAGAGTCACAAAACAAAAACAAGTCATTAGTTAATCAGCCAGCCATTTGGTGTACATTATTTTATTAAAGTCCCATATCTTTAATGCACTTTACAGAACATCTTACCCCCCCCCACGCCCTCCCCTTCTACAGAAACAGACTGTTAAAGCCGCCCCTTTTTTGACTGAAGAGTCCATTTTCACAAATCTTAAGAAGTCGATGCCCTGCTTTTGAGGCAAATCATGGCATGTATCTACACAGTATACTGTATATTGAGGTTGCGTGTCCTCATTGCACATAATGACCGGAGGGGGGGGGGGGGGGCTTTGAGGGTGTTTTGAGGGCAGTGTTTCCATTACTGCCCTGCAGCCTAGCAGTAATTCCCGCTCCAAACCATTTAACCACTTAAACCCTATATACTTATCCCATTAAGACCTGAGGTGGATTCTGCAAATGTGTTCCTAACCGTTTTCAGAAAAACGTGTGTTGCTTTTTCATGTCAAGGATCCCCAAAATTATATGTATTTTGCCACGGACCCTCATCTCAAAATATTTTGTTCCGGGGACCCCCAGAAGCAAATATTTTAGTTAAAAAAAATTCACTTTCCAAAAATATATGTATTCAAAGATTTGCACACATTTTCAAGACTTTAAAAAGATAACAGATCTACAAGTTCATAGCGCGGCACAAAGTGACCTTAGTTCTCACACCTTCAAGATTTTTCTAAAATGGTCCTAAAAAAGCAGATGTACAAGCTCGCAGCGCGGTGCGAAGTGACGCACCGTGAGCTTGTATATCTTCTATTTTTGCCAACACAAAAAGTTCAAATGACACAGTTGCTTTCCTATATACAACACAGACCAAACATTGACCTTTCCTACAAGCATCTCGTGCTCAAAATAATTGAGCACGTAAAACAATTATTTTCATAATGGCAAGGCAAGGCAATTTTATTTGTATAGCACATTTCAGCAACAAGGCAATTCAATTGTGCTTTGCACAGAACATCAAGCAAAGGAAACACAATTGTAAAATCATAAAATCTCTCCTCCTCGTCATCAGTGCCCATACCCTAGGTGGGGTTGGCGAAAGGGCCTCTCTGTGTGGAGTTTGCATGTTCTCCCCGTGTCTCCTACGGTAGGTACCCTCACAAAAACATGCAGTAGTCCTGGTCTCTATACTGCCTCCCCCTGGTCAGCCGGGGCGCCTGATGGAGGGGAAAGGAACTGGTTGGAATAAAGTGTTCCTTCCACGCGCTACGTCTAACCAGGGAACCTCCCCCCTGTCAGGTGATAAGAAGCGGCTTGCTAGTTCTCATGCATTGAAGGAGGCATGAGCTCGGCTCTAGGCTCTGACTAGGCTGGCAGAGGGAGTGTAGCGTCCAGGATTACTTAGACAATTGGCACTGGGTGAAAAAACTGGGTAACAAAATCGTGGGATAAAAAATAAAAAATAATAATCATAAAATGACATTATGCATAAAACAAAAGAAGTACAAATTAAGAATCAGATACACAGTCGAGATTGAGTCGGCCAGGAGGTAGGGTAGTGTTGTTGTTTGTTCCACAAACCAAAGATGCAGGTAGACAGAGAGGGGTGTGTGTGTGTGTGTGTGTGTGTGTGTGTGTGTGTGTGTGTGTGTGTGTGTGTGTGTGTGTGTGTGTGTGTGTGTGTGTGTGTGTGTGTGCGTGCGTGCGTGCGTGCGTGCGTGCGTGCGTGCGTGCGTGCGTGCGTGCGTGCGTGCGTGCGTGCGTGCGTGCGTGCGTGCGTGCGTGCGTGCGTGCGTGCGTGCGTGCGTGCGTGCGTGCGTGCGTGCGTGCGTGCGTGCGTGCGTGCGTGCGTGCGTGTGTGTGTTTGCTTATCAGATCCGAGGAGGAGTCCCTCTGGTGTTACAAGGGGTGTGGTGGCCCCGGGAGGCTCCAAGGTAGAGGGGGCCTGATTAGACCAAGCCTGTGTGCACATGGATCAAACTGGGCTTTGGCTTGTTCCTCATCCCCCCACAGAAAGGATCAAAGCTTTGTCTTACAAACATACACTGAGCAAAACAAGCACTCGTTGTGACACACACACAATTACATTGCCTTTCTGCACAGGAAAATGAACCTGCAAGGGTCCATTTGTATCCTCAGAGTGAAACTAACACTCTGCATTTTATTTGTGTGACAAGTCAGCGATAACTCGTGGTCTTTGTGGAATATGCATAATCTATACCACCAGGGACTTATTGAATTACTCTAAGGTCAAAAGGTAATTGGGATCTAGGATAAGGTATTTTAATCGGTGATGGTGCTGTCACTGGCCTTAACCAATCCAATTAGACTCACATCACTGGAGCTGAGGCCCCACAACATAAATATTGATAGGATATAATTACATCAAGTTTGAAACATTATCACATGGTAATTGTGTCAGCAATTAACAAATGCAGGCTTTGTTGGGTTGTGCATGTAGATTTAGTTCTGTCAGTCCCCAAGTTGTTACAAATTAATCCAAACAGTCCACGCATACGACAGCTGAATAAACTGACAAAGTGAAGTTCTTCATGCAGCACATAAAAGCCTGTTTTGAAGAGAAATTCCACAAGGAACGGTTTGGACGAAATTTTCCACTCAAATAAATTAAGACTCTTTCCAAGTTCCCTTTTCACATTTTGCCTTTGCTACTGCATTGATTACATCAATTTCTCCTGGGGAGTGCTGCTTTCATAACATCAATTGTCAAAGTCGTAATGAGCCGCTTTGAATGACTTATAGAGATTATCTAAATGATCTAATTTGCTAGCTCAGTGATTACAAAAAGTGTGCATGAGAGAAAGAGAAAATATATTATCGTCTTCTTTAGAACCAGCTTTTACCTTCGGGGACAAAATATTTTCAACTTGAATTTCTGTTCAAGAATCAAGATGATTTACTGTTACATCTTATGTACGAGTACACTAGTGTAACATTATTTGGTTTTGGTTCCTCAATATTGTATTGCAGCAATAACAACAATAACCGAAACAATTTAAAGAATAGCAATATGTGCAAAGTATGTACGTTAGTCATCAGAGCACACTTTGAGATGCTTGAAGGTGCTGTGCGCATGGTTCCTACTTCTAAATATTATCATTGCATCCTATCAGGTGACCAAGATGTTGGCTGTGGTGGTGGTCCTCTTCGCGTTGCTTTGGATGCCCTATCGGACCCTGGTGGTGGTGAACTCCTTCCTGGGCAAGGCTTACCTGGACACCTGGTTCCTGCTATTCTGCCGCCTCTGCATCTACCTGAACAGCGCCATAAACCCTGTCATCTACAACGCCATGTCCCAGAAGTTCCGTGCTGCGTTCAAGAAGCTCTGCCACTGTGGCCCTCAGCGCTTGGAGAAGCCGGCGAGCGTAGCGCTCACCTACAGTGTCATCAAGGACATGTCCAATGGGGAGAGCCCCGACCACTTCACCACGGTGATGGACGAGTTATCCACGCCGACGGATCAGTTCTTACCAAGCAGCATCCTGCCAAACACCAAGAAGATGTCGTATAAGGATGCCTCCCCATCAGGGAGAGCTGAGAAAGCCTGAATTGAATGCATAGTTACACTGAAAGAGGTTTGCTGAACTTCAGGTTCTCTCAACCTTGGAGATTTAGAGAAGGGATTCAAAGTATTTAGCAGACACCTGTAAACATTTCCATAATCATTGTCTCCAAGGATTTTCTTTATGTTACTTGAAAGGTTTTCTGTTTGCATTAGACAGAAGCTGAATATGGCATAAAAACATTTAGATAGAGCTGCATAAGACAATTTTACCTCACCTGAACCAGAGTAATAAAGGGAGTTAGATGAATCATCATGACAAGGACGCCTTCAAAACAAGTTTTCATCTCTCAATTTTAGAGGGATAAAAATGAGCTAGTACCTAATTTATGAGAAAGATAGGCGACCTTTGAATTTATTATGCTGAACATTTCCTTAGGTGAAACATAAAATTCTCTTGCCATCTTCATACCCTCCCACTGTTACCATGATCTCTTCCACAGATTGTATTACAGCAAAAATGCTGCCAGCACCTTTAGATTTTGATTAAGAAAAAATATTGTCATTTGTGACTTAGCATTTGGACAGAAAATTGTTGTATACACAGGCTCTCAATAGTCAGAACAATATGATAACAGTCGAAAGCTAGTTAAGTGAAAATGTATGACTATTTATGTTTAGAATAATATATATTTTTGAATTGTATTTATGTTTACAATTAAAATGTTGAGTGGAATAATAATACATGTTTTTAAGTGACAATGAGGCAGTTTAGTGTCATCCAGGTGGGAGGAGTTGAAAGCTTCCATGCTGCTTCTGGGCTTCAAGCAGGGCTTCTCTGCTACATTCACGCCCCTTTGACCCTACCACACCGGGAACCCTGATCTGGACACCTGGATTCGAACCCCAGGCTCCCATGTGAGAAACCAATCATCTACAGTACCACTCATAGAAAGAGTAAACCCCCACAGCCAAGGGGAGATACAGTATTGGGCTTCTGATCTTCAGCCTCGGCTGCTCTGCTACATTTGCACAATAAAGACGTCAGGGCAGGCCTGAACTTATTCAGGATTCTGGCATTTTAATTCTTTGGCACTTCAATGTAGCCTCTCTCCAGAGGCCATTACTTCACAAGTTACAGTAAATAACACCACTGATAGCAGCAGTGGTTTGACTGCTCCTGTGCCACTGCACTTTGAAAAACCCGAAAAGTTAATAAGATATTCAGCGTAACATCAAACATCAAATTAATATTAACGTTGATCCGACTACTATGGCCTGTGTGAAATGCCTGTAAAGGTCAGTAGCCAATGTATGCTGATTCAAGGGAAGGGTGATGCTTGTTATCCAGACTTTAGAGGTTGTTTGCAAAAGGATCAGATAACTGTCATGATAGCAGAAGCTGTAATTCATTGATAAAATTTGAGGCCACAGAGCGCTAGGCTTCTTTGGGATATACTATACATCACTGCAGCTAAACCTACAGAGCGATGGTGGTGGACTCTATACAGTATAAAGCCTACATACAGTATAGTATATACATGCTATATAATATAATAATAATATATATATATATATAATATATAAAGCAAGCCCACAAAATACACACACAAACTTAAGTCTAAATAAGAAAAAATATTTTTACTGAATACTGATTATTTCCCTCTGTCTATGCTGTAAAATTGCTTGAAATTGATTGTATAGTGTTGAATCGATGTTTTCATAAGTGCTACTTGTGTGCCAGTGGGTTATGTATTTTTCTATCATTTCACTTATCATTGTAGGCTATTATGCTCTTCAATGTAATAGGAGGGAAAGAAACTTCAAAGTTTGTTACTTTGTAAAGTAAAATCCCTCTCAGATGTGCACTTTTGTTGGTTTTCTTCCTTTTTGTTCTAATTCTCCACTAGGCCAAGAGAGTACTGAAATGTGTTCCATTTAGGGGAAGAAACTAAAAGAAACATGATGTTTTCTCTTCAGCCCGGTAGCCAGTTTGCAGCATGACCAAAAGCTATTGTGATATAAAAAAATTAATGTAGGCCTACAGAGTGCAACCTTATCTAAAGAAATGCTTTGTGAATGTTTTTTTCCCTTTCTGTATTTAAGGCAGAATTAATTCTTCTGCTCCACAATATTGTTCTTGCTGTTTGATGGATAATTTTTGTATTTTGTATTGTGATTTGTCTATAATAAACTACAATGTGGAACAATTCATTGTGCAGCACCGTCAATGTATTTGGCCTCTGTTATGCCTAATTTATGCTCTGTCGTATGACGATGTAGCGTGCAAAAGAAATAGTAGATGTACAAGCTCACAATGTGTCGCATCCGTGATGCGTTGTAAGCTTGCAAATCTGCTATATGCTCCTACTGTATAAGGTGATATAGGGCATTAGACGAGCTGTTCTGCTTCCATTTCTTTCCACCCATGGCAGGCACACTTCGGGAGCCACGATGAAAACTACATCATCCATGCCGCTACAATGAATCACACACACAGCCTAGACTCTAGAGAATGAGCTACGACAATATGGAGGACATCAATCTGAGGTCCACATTCCTTGCTTCAGCAGTCTTCTGATCACTACACGAATGGGGGGGCCATATAACAAGTAAATTCATCTCTTTGGGGCAGTGAGGCGATCTGACCCTAACCAAACAACACACGCATGCACGCACACACATGGATGCATGCACACTCTCTCACGCACGCACGCACGCACGCACGCACGCACGCACGCACGCACGCACGCACGCACGCACGCACGCACGCACGCACGCACGCACGCACACACACACACACACACACACACACACACACACACACACACACACATTCTTACTGAAATTGATAGTTCTACTAAAATATATACTGTGGCAGTGCCATATCAGCAATCTGACTTGGCTTTTTATGGCAAAAATGACATAGCTATAAGTAGTAGTAGGTCAGAGAGGCTTTTTGTCAGGATCAATCAGGATGGAATATGAAAAATCTGATGGATATGTCTTGATCACATGGCTATTGATAATGTGTACTGACTTGCGTGATGTTTGGATCTACAAAATCTGTAGAAGTAATATCAAAAGAGTTTTGCAAAAATCGCCCCCCTGGTGGCACTATAACAGACCGATGGGAAACATTTGTGCCAGAGGTTCTGCTCTGGTCTCCAGAGAGTGTGCGTGCACAGTTTCACGCTGACGGTCCAACGGTGCCAGAGATTAGCTGCTCACAGACGGACGGACGGACCGGGGCGAAAATAGTCTCCGGCTACGGCCTGGCGGAGACAATTATCAAATCACAACATAAGGCTACGAACTTCAATGTGATTAGATTTCAAACTCAATACTGTACTGTGCTGTACTGTACTGTAGGTGCAAGTTGTTGGTCAAAGGTGTCAACAGGATCAATTATTGATGAACGCATTAGTCGTACATAACGATTCCTCATAGGAGGATGAGACCAGTTGCATTTGAGAGTTTGTCTCAAGACATTTCACTTCCCTGCATTACCAGATGAAATACGATACCTATAATCATGTAAATGCTGACCTTTTTATATGCCTCTGCCTGCTTTCTTGCCCTACTGTACATCTATATTTCACAAAACGCTGAGCATTTTACATTCATTGTGAGGATAAAGGACACAAAGCAAATCATGTTCGTCTCAGCAAACTGCGGTCAGCAGAATGCAACCAAGTTTAGGCAAGCAGAGAACGGGGAGAAGAGGTGCTGTACATTATATATCAGTATTCCAGCCCATGTCCTAGATAATGAAAGAATTATATGCCCCCGCCTCACTTCATTTACATGCTTGTCAATATATTCAGACATTCTGTACTATGAAGCTAACACTGATAAGATATTATACATAGAGAATGATTGGTCAATGGTCACACTCAAGATCAATGTTGTTTCCCCCTTTCTGGCTGTGTAGATAATTAAAAAAATGTATTCCATGCAACAATGCTTGAGCTTCTCTTTATAAATGATTATTACAATACTGCAGCTATGCTCTGGCGTGGATATACAGTATATATCTCATTTGCTGAGTAGATATGAAACCTAGTATTTCCTGTAATGGTATTACAACTAGGGTCTGTTATTTTTCTATTTCATTCTTTGGTATTATCAGAGCAGCCTTAATTTGGAAGATCCCACATTGTTGTATCGACTGTATTACTGTGTGGAGCACACTGTTCAACAGCAAGCTTTGCTGCAAACACCCAGCCTGTCTCCAGAAAGAAAAATAAAATAAAAAATAAAAGCAATTTCCCTTGACTTGATGCAGCATTAGACCGACAGTGACATAATCGTTACTTTAAAATGAGCTATTGAGCCACCGTATGAGGTGTAAAAAGCAAAGGAAATAGTTACGATTGATCAGGCTCTGAACTTGCTCAAGGTTTCCTTCTAAACATACAGTGTTCCACCCTGACCCAAGACTGGTATATGTTTACTGTACTAGCAAACTAATGCTTTATTTTTTGTGATAAAAGGCTAGGATGGCTTCATTTGCTTTACTTTAACCTTTTTTTATTGCTTTTGTCATAAACATCTCACAACAATCTGTAACAAGACATGTAAAAAACTAATATATATCTGTTGTTGAAACAATGATCTTGTTTTGTATATCTCACAAATGTTAAAAAAAAAAGTGAAAAAAGAAGGAAAGAGAGAAGGTCTGAGTAAAATAGCAAAGGTAAAGGAAAAGAAAAGGAAAGCAAAAAGAAAAAGGATGAGAAAAGAAAAGGATGCGGAGATGGAAGGGAAGGAGGGAAAGGGGAACCCTGCTGTCTCGCCTAGTGCTCCACCCACTTAGGTCTGCTTAATTGGCTTCTAATTAGAGTCATCACCTCATGAGTGAGCACTTGAGGTGTATAGCCTCTCACGGTTAGACTAGCCTCGGTCCCAGCCTCACTCATCTGCGAAGAGAAGAGCCTGGTCACGACCTAAAGCAGCGAGTGTCTAGGAAGTCCTGAGTGGACAGGATTTCCGTTTCCCCCGGAAACAATATTTTTTGACCAATCACAACACTTGTTTCATTCCCGGAGAATGTTAACAGATTTGTAAAGGATCAACGTCATTTCCTTGGGCAGTACCTCCGCCAAATTCAACCATTTCCGGTTGTCAACTTCCTAGACAACCAACATACCAGGTCTTGCCCAGCGTGCGGTTAGACGATATAGCTCAGTGTTAGAAAATAACAGCCTCAATATTCGATGGTGGAATTTGTCAGTCAAAACTCCAGCTCACCCTTTCGTAGTACAAGCTACTACTGGCCTATGAAGTAGGGCACAAGAACAAGTGCTGTTGTGAATAACTACACAATATATATATTTTTTTGCTTACTAATAATACTGACAGTAACAAAAAACGGTTTAAATGTAAAAGATGGACTACAAGTAAATCTCATAAAAAAAGAAAGAAGAAGATCAAACATAGGACAACTAACTTTCCCACTTTTGACACAACTTTGAAAAGTTTTCCCATGTGTGTTCTGTGAATGACAGTATGCCTCCTTGGCCTGTGACAAGGCCCTCTCCCTGGGGCTTCCATAGAAGAGGACCCTGGAGAAAACTTTTACCATGTTAAAGCTGAACTGTCCAAGAGGCTGCTGTGTCAAAACCCATGCGCAAAATAACACTTTTATGTGTCTCTCCAGACAGCACGGTTCAACCTCAACTTCATCCTTAAGTTACTTCCTGAACACATTGAACTCTAATTAACAGTGGTGGAATAAGTACACACAACTGTTAATAAAATATTCAATCAATCCATCAAATGCAGAATTTCGCATTTCACAAGTTTTCAGAATGTATAGAAATCGCTTGAGCTTGGAGATCTTCTATTTTCAAGTAGCCGAATTATATACTAAGTGGTTGGTTGATGTATGTTTTGTAGCCTAATAACAATCAAAATCTAGAAAGTAACCAGTAATGTTTTCAAATAATTGTAGTGGAGTAAAAGTACAATATTTGCCTCTGAGACGTAGTGGAGTAGAAGCTCCAGTAAAGTAAAAAATACGATACCTCAAAACTGTACTTAAGTACAGTACTTGAGTATTATGTACTTTACACCACTGCTAATTACCCGAGACTACTGACATAAAGTAATGTCTTTATTGAAAATCATAGTGGAAATGCTTTTTGTTTAAGGCAGAGTACTGCAATAACAGAGATGCCTATGTGGGAAGAATAAACAAGTGCACAATCTCATCATGACCCTGGGGTTTCTCTGTGCCGTATCAGTTTGGTTCCTCCAAAGTCTGCTTGCAGTTAAGTGACACATCAATCTTGTGTGTCATTAACAAAGATGCTTCTGCAAAACTCAGCAACATACATACAAGACAAAAGGCATTGATGGAATACTGTATGCAACCACTTAACTGATGCCTGCAAAACCCTGACTAAAGTAGGGGAATAAAAGACTGCAGGCTAAAGTACCCATCACCTGTGGAAATCAAATTCAGAAGAAAGAGAAAGACCAGGCCATTTAACAAACCATGAAATCAGAGGTTGGATCTCAGAGGCCACAGGTAATTGGGAGCAGGGAGGGTGGCCTTTGTGAAAAGTGTCAGTGGTCAGAAGTGGTGGACAAAGTAATCAACCCCATTCGAAGTATACTCCTCCTGGTCAAATATTACTACAACTACAGGTGAAAGTTGATCAGTTAAATTTGTACTTGAGTTAAACATTCAAAAGTACAAATTACAAAGTACTTTTTCTTTTTAATATCAATGCATGAACAAAACATCAACATCAACAGTGAAAATAGTAGATCTACAAGCTCACAACGTGTCGCATCGTGCCAAAAATGGGTCCACAATAGGACCAATTCAAACATTTTCAACCTACAGTATCTTCATATAATTGGTCGTCACTAATTCTCATTATAATATGGTAACATTTTTGTCTACTCGGTCTGTGTCTCAGAGGAGGGCTGCGGACAATTCAGAAACCCGCCTACCAGTGACATCATCGGCGGGTTTAGTCATTTCAAACAAGATTCTGAAACTTGACTTTTTATTAATGCGAAAACAATGGCTTCTAATATAGCATGCTAACTTTCCAGGAATAGAAAGCCTACAGTTTCTATTCGCTTAGATTCCCCTTCAATGATGTCACTGGCAGGCGGGTTTCTGAACTGTCCACGGCCCTCCTCTGAGACACAGAGTGAATAGACAAAAATGGTACCATATTATAATGAGCTTAGGACCAATTAATTATATGAAGATGAAAATGGCTGAAGTCGTCATTTAATGTTACTGCCGACCAAAGCATACCATAGTTTTTTCTTTTTTTTCCTTTCAAGTAACATAAGTAGAAGGCAACACACACACACACACACACACACACACACACACACACACACACACACACACACACACACACACACACACACACACACACACACACACACACACCACTTGATTTGATTTGTCTCTTCTGTTGTGCACAGGGAATCAATTCCCCCAAAGATCGAATTCCGAAGAAAAAGTCAATTCCCAGTTTCCTATACTTATCACCTCTGCAATGATTTATCAAACACAACAGGGTCTAATAATGGCATGGCATGTAATCTGTACATGCTATAACCTACGATATCAAGTCATCTTAAGCAGCATGAGGTGATCTGTGATTAGCATAGCAGCATCAGCTGAGCTGTGTAGTTTACTGTGATTGGTCTACCTTTGTGGGAACCGTGACACATGTAGCAGCGTCAGCTGATTTGAGTGTTCCGCTGCTTTTGTGGGGACATACAGATGGCCTACTTTTGTGGACACACACACACACACACACACACACACACACACACACACACACACACACACACACACACACACACACACACACACACACACACACACACACACACACACACACACACACACACACACACACACACACACACACACACACACACACACACAATGTAAACCAACCCTGTTGTTGAAGGCTGGCCCCTTCAGTGCCACACCGTAAAAAGGTCAACCATTCTCAAGACATCTCAACCATAAAGCACTTAATTCACTTTATAGCCCATACTTACATGATAGACCACAGCTGTGTGGACTATCATGTAATTATGGGCTGTATTCATGCGCTTACAGTATATGTCACCTTATGGTGGAGATGTCTTGAGAAAGTTCCTTGTGACCCAAACGTCAACCTTTTTTAATAAATCAATGCAGAGGTGATAATTGTGTGCACAATTTCCACTATACTTCCTGCACTTTGGCTGTGTGAATCTTTTTTTCTTCCATTAATTTCAGTAAGGTATGAAAAGCCACTTACAGAAACTTGAAACATAAAGTATACAGATCATAGCGCACATAGTGTCTCATCGCAATTCGTTGTGAGTTGTAAAACTTCTTTTCCCCTGCTATTTCTGAATTTAAAACAAAATCATCTTTGATGGTTGAACATTTTTGACACATTTCCACAAAATAGGGCCAACAGGGTTAATGTGTTTTTTTAATTAAATTGTTAAATTGAGATATTATAAAACATAAATATCAAATAAATATAATTGATATTTCTTGTATTTATAATTTGTACTATTGAATACTTCAGTAGTTTTAAAAGCATGTACTTTTGAATACTTAAGTATTCTTTTAAAGCAAGTACTCCAGTACTTTAACTCAAGTACAAGTTTGACAGATCAGCTGAGTACTTTGTCCACTGTTGAACAGGAGGAAGTGTTAAGTCATTCTACCCTGTCACAGTGCCTACTTCAGGACTCTCACACACAGGGCATGTGTGTTCCTCTGCTGGTACTCCAGATTCTATGCCTTAAGTGGCGTACATACTAGACGGAGATGGGGATTGACGTACGTCGGGGGTGAGGAACTGGTACGTTCTTTACTTCAGTGCATTCACATGGGAAAAGTGACATCTGGATGTACATTGAGTTCCAGGGTCATTTAAGCCCTACACCTACAGCATCTGCTAGCAAGGTTCTCTGGTCATACAGTTCAAAATATGAGACTGAGATCTACTACTATATGAACAAGGTGATTTGTGGGTATTTCCCAAACATATCGGTGCCATCAATTCATCTTAGTGCATCGGTGCCATCAATTCATCTTAGTGATATCTTATTTTGGTTAAAGTCCCAATCACAATGATTTATCCCAGAATAATTTGGAATTAATCATTCCATTGCAGGCATGCAGAAGGTCAGACAATCAAAACTGAAGTGTTGTAATTATAACATGTATGCACAAGTACATGCCTATGTGACATAAAATACTTTACAGTATTATAAATAAGATAGCAGCAGAATCCCCAAGCATCAAAGCACCAACGAATCAGTATCAACATTTTTTTGTATCAATCAAATATTTGGAGAGAGATAATTCTGCTTTCCGCGCCTTGATTGTTTTACAAAACAACACGCTTTTACTCTGTGAAACTATATAAGTCTGACATTCATTGTGATTGTATGGCAAATGTGGGTGGTTGTGTCAGGTGTGTGTATCACAACACAGTTAATTTTCAACTTGCATTCCCTGCATGCTGGAGTGAGCAGCCGCAAGCCATGTCTCTCCCCTTACTCTCGCTTTCCCACTATGACAAGTGGAAAGATAATGTTGCTGAGCAACAACAGCCAGTTGTCCATTCCGCTCAAGTGCATCTGGCTACCCCATGACCATTTTAGGATCATAGATGACAATTCAACAATCTTTTAACCACATGAACCCTAGCATGTCACCATAGGTGAACATTTGGCAGAAATAGGTGAACATTCAGCTAAAATATACTGAATGAATGCATCAGCTGAATGTACATAGAGTATGTGTGATTAAGGACTTCATTAGCACTTTTTTTTAATTTACACATGATACTGCTTTGCACTGTACTGAATGTACACATTCAGAACTACATGTGATTTAGGACCTGTTAATCAACATGATACTGATTTTAACATGCTGCTGTTGTTTTCAGGCTTTATTATGCTCACTTTATTCTGTCTGTCTGTCTGTCTGTCTGTCTGTCTGTCTGTCTGTCTGTCTGTCTGTCTGTCTGTCTGTCTGTCTGTCTGTCCGTCCCTCCATCCGTGTGTCCGTCCGTGTGTCTGTGAACAGCTAATCTCTGGCGCGTTAGACTACTCCGCGTGGAACTGTGCACGCACACTCCCAGTTTAGGCCAAGGAAGAACCTCTGCCTCAAATCTTTTAAATCGGCCTCATGGTGGCGCTATAACAGACCAATTCACGTTTTGACCTATAACTCTTAAACCTTAGGGCGTACAATCAAAATGTGTTTTTCTCTGGATTCCTTGAATCTTCCCCCAACTGCCATGCCCATTTTTCGCTGTTATGCATTTTTTGCCAAGCACACTTGTTGCTACTCCTACAGATTGTGTCCAAAACGCACGCAAATTGGTACACATCTCTGTGGTCACGTGCGTGATCACGATGTATATCAGCTTTTTCAGATTCCCTTCTGATTGGCCAAGGAAGAGCCTCCATCACAACTGTTTCAAATCGGCCAGATGCTGGCGCTATAACAATCACTTCCTATTTTGGCCTATAACTCTTGAACCGTAGGTTGTAAAATCAAAAACTGTTTCCCCCCTGGATTCCTTGGATCACGACACAACTCCACATATAGGCCTTTGCAATTTGTGCTGGTCTAGATTATCTGCCATTTCACGTTTTCTTCAAAACAAACTTTTTGCAACTACTCACAGAAATATTGTCTAAAACTCACACAAATTTGTACATTTGTACAGATTCTATGACTAGTTTTGTAGTGAATTTAATTGGACCACCCCACATAAAACATGCAGTAGGTGTGCCAATTAAGACATTCTCATAAAGCAACCAAAGCACAAAATTAAATGCACAATCGTTGCTAGGGAGATACATCACAAAGCCCTGAATGGAAGTACCTGCAATGCTGAAAGCCACATATTTATAGAACAAAATAGAAGGCTTCACACATTAGCACTGGGCTGGTGAAAAGAGATAGGTACCAGCGGTGGAGTGCCTCTATCATTTGTTGTACTAAAAGACAGTGAGATGAGCATTACCTTGGACAGCTTTCTACACAAGCTCCTTCTGTTAGATCCATATATAGGAACAACATACATAAAAACGTGTTATTGCTATAGTATGGGACACCACATAAAACGATAATCCAAGGATACTGGGAGGACACCCCTGAGCATTATCATGAGAGCACAGACCGACATGTGTTAAAAGATAAACCTTACATTTTACTTCATCATTAAAACAACCTATTGTATGTTCCTCAGTTTTATTATTCCCTTGTACACATCTTCTAGTATAGACACAGCTGGGAGACAAGCAGCTCTGTAACCTTTCAATGAAATTCTAAACCAAAACAAAACAGTGAAAGCATATCGTCGCCGTCGGGCAGAAACCTCCTTTCCACCCAACAGAGACGATATGCTCCATGCATATCGTCTGGGATTAAGGCGCAAAATGTCAGCATGTCGACCGCATAATCCACATAAGGTAACTGGGGTGGTGGCTGTCCTTCACAATCCTTTTTGGCCTACTCAAACACCTGCCCTCGTATGCGCCCTGCAGGGATGGGAGGGAGCTCCCTGTGGTGCACTCAGCCGACCGCACCACCTTTCTTAGAACTGGCCCCCCAGGGCTGCTGGAGTTTGTTTACCAAACAGCCATTGCATGTTGTCTCAATGGGTAAGGGCTCGTTTTTATACTGTATGGTACTGAATGGTTTGTCTGCAAGCCTTAAGTCTTAAATGTTAAAGGACCACAAATGGAAATAAGTTGTCAAGCTTTTTTTGTGTTTTATCCTTTTGATAGATATGTACAAATAATACTGTATGTTCATATATCTGTATTTGTGTCATGTTCTTTTTTTTACATAACATGGCTTGTTGTGTGGGGATTATTGAGACAGGCAGAGACAGAAAACCGGGATGCATTCTAAACATGATCACCATTACAAACAAGAGCTGAATCATTTGCCCCTTGTAGAGGCAAGAATAGGAATTAGTTTATGGACACACACACGACGCGGACGCACACACGCACACACGCAATCCAATCCAATCCAATCCACTTTATTTGTATAGCACATTTCACAACCAGGGTTAAGGGTTTACAAAGTGCTGTACAGAAAATCATGCAAAATACAAGCTAAAATATGCTAAAAACACAGAAAACACCAGCAAACACACAGAAAACAAATAAGACATAGACCACAGAAAACTCTCAAGTGGGGTTAAAATGCCAAGGTGTAAAGGTGTGTCTTAAGCCGAGATTTAAAAGTCTCAATGGTGGGGGCCCTTTTAACATGGGGGGGAGCGCATTCCATAGGGTGGGGGCTATGGCAGCGAAGGCTCGGTCGCCTCTGGTCTTTAATTTGGTCCTTACTGTGACCTCAAGACTTAGCTGGCCAGCAGACCGCAGTGACCTTGGGGGGGTATAGACCTTTATGAGGTCAGAGAGGTACTGAGGTGCCCAGCCATTCAGGGATTTAAAAACAAACAATACAATTTTAAAATCAATTCTGAAGCGAACAGGTAGCCAGTGGAGTGAGGCCAGCACAGGCGTAATGTGCTCACGCCTACTGGTTCCTGTCAGGAGGCGTGCCGCAGAATTTTGGACTAGCTGCAGGCGTGCCAAGGAGGCTTGATTTAGCCCGACATATAGCGCGTTACAGTAGTCCAGACGTGTGGAAATAAAGGCGTGAATGACGCGCTCAAAATCATTGAGGGACCGAACTGATTTAATTCGGGCAAGCAGTCTCAGATGATAGAAGCTGGAGCTGACCACAGCATTTACCTGTTTGTCTAATTTGAGCAGATTGTCAAATTTGACTCCAAGGTTGGAGACAACAGGTTTCACATATAGTCAGGGGATATTAAAAAGATCTTGGAATAAATTCCTTACCAAAAAAAATCTTCACCAATGTGTTTGTAAAGGTGTGTAGTAACACATCTCACAAAGACTGAAATGCAGTTCCCCTAGGAGAATTTGTGACAGCTCCTGAAAGTTGGGGTACCCACCATAACCTTATGCGTGAAAATAAATCAGAATTTAATTCTGTTTTAAGTAGCATGTGAGGGGTCAAACTAGGGTGTTTTTATGATTCTGAATCCATTGCAAGCATTTGTTTTGCACCAAAACCACTCCTTGGGCTAAAAACGGACGAAGCCATCCTTTTCCAGGTATACTTTTTGTGTAAAAACTAAAAGCCCATTGAGATTGGGCTTTTTAGCCCAAGGAGTGGTTTTGCAAAACAAATGCTTGCAATGGATTCAGAATCATAAAAACACCCTAGTTTGACCCCTCACATGCTACTTAAAACAGAATTAAATTTGGATTTCCCCCCCCCCCCACATAAGGTTATGGTGGGTACCCCAACTTTCAGCAGCTGTCAAAAATTCTCCTAGGGGAACTGCATTTCAGTCTTTGTGAGATGTGTTACTAGACACTTTTACAAACACATTGGTGAAGTTTTTTTTTGGTAAGGAATTTATTCCAAGATTGGAAATGTTTCTGCTAATATCCCCTGACTAATATGACTGTAGGGGGCAAAGATTGGTGGGTATAATGCCAGGACCACTAGGCCCAAACACTATGACCTCTGTCTTTTTTTCATTGACACTTAGAAAGTTAAAAGCCATCCAGGTTTTAACATAATTTAGACAATCTAGAAGTGGTGTCAGGGAGCTATTACTTTCCTTCTTTAAGGGCATGTAGATTTGAGAATCATCTGCATAGAGATGGTATGAGATGCCATGCTTCTTAAAAATTAGTCCCAGGGGGAGAAGATAAAGGGAGAACAGTATAGGCCCAAGGATCACGCACACACACACGCACACACGCACACACACACACAGACACACACACACACACACACACACACACACACACACACACACACACACACACACACACACACACACACGTGTGCGCACACACGCACACGCACACGCACACACACACACACACACACACACACACACACACACACACGCACACACGCACACACACACACACACACACACACACACACACACACACACACACTCGCTGAGAATGACTTTTTCCACATTAAAAGGCGTGTCCTCCCGGGAACTCTTCATCCTGACCAGCAGGATAGTCATCTGAACACTTATCAAAGGACCAATCAAAAGGTCAGATTAAGGAGCCGTGCTCAGGTCTGGACGTGCTAAATCTCATTTGTCACA
This sequence comes from Gymnoscopelus braueri, assembly GCF_963280865.1. Taxonomy (NCBI): domain Eukaryota; kingdom Metazoa; phylum Chordata; class Actinopteri; order Myctophiformes; family Myctophidae; genus Gymnoscopelus; species Gymnoscopelus braueri. The sequence goes on from NC_137605.1 coordinate 46,099,700, forward strand.
ACAAACTAATCTTTGAATTGGACTGGAGTGACCTAACATTTACAATTAGTTTTGCTGCCCCCTAAGTCGACGTTTTGAATAATCTGTCAGAGTCCCCTCAGTTGATCGATTTTTATTGAAGCTGTCTGCCGGAAAGAAAACAGATGAAAGATAGTTTGCATTTAGAATTTTGACAGATTCTTGGTTTGATGTTTACCTGATATCCTAGTTACTATGTAGCACTAATTGTAGCATGACCATTTAAAGTGTAATTTGTTGACTAGGCGGCTCATGCCATTTACTCTGATCTTGCGAAGTCGTAGGTTGCTCTGGAGTGTCTGCTAAAAGCCTAAAATGTAGATTGTAAATTGTAAAGAAAGACTGGATTAAAAGCAAGATTTTGGCTAAACGTAATTCTTATGTGAAAACCATGCAGTTGCGATAGATTATCACCTTAATAAATAAAACAAATCATCGAATTAATTGTCATTGAACTACCAAATCTGATTATTCAACGCCAGGCACAGCCCTAACAACTACTAGGGTTAACTACGAGAAACAGTGTAGGCATGTAGATGTCTGGGGAGGTGGCATTGCATCTCATTTACTGTAAAACAAATTGATAAACTTGTTTGCCTGGGATAGTTCAGACAAAAAAACTAAACATTGATTGATTTCCAATTGCAAATACATGGTTTATACGTGGTTTGTTGATTGCAAGAGAGGTTTGTGTTTCCTTTAGAAGTGTGTCTCACATCACCCAGTCCTGTCCCCTCGTCCCCCCAGCCATCTAATCTAATTCATCTGCTGAAGGATTGAAGTATCACGGGCTAGAGGAAGCCCAACAGCACAACGTTGAGTTAATTTGTTAGTGCCTTAGCGCCTTAGCTTTCGCTACAATACCACAGGGAAAAGCTCTGTGTAGCCTGGAATGACTCTCAAGATTTCAAATTCACACCATCATCATAATGCTTAAAGAGGCTGTAAATGTATGTATATGTTTATACCTTACTGCACGCAATGCCAACAGCCACTGGCCTAGTACTGTATTGACCGAATCATCATGACATCACCATTCACCACAACCAAGTCAAATAATACAGGGAATAGAATGTAATTCAAAATATAAAACATTTTCTGTCCCTTTTTTGCTTTATTTTGCTTTTCTTTTTTAATTATTTACTATTTGACTTACTTGTTTATATTTTGCCTTATTTTAATTTGTTTCTGCATTGGTTGTATCTTTCTCCTGGTAATACAGCTCATGCTCTTGCGTGCATCTCTTAATATGTCAATTCACTGATTGTCTATGTATTATGGTCTTGTTCCTACAATTACAGTCAGTGAGTTGTTCACGCACACACGTGCAGTGTTGGGTGTGTCAATCGTAACCAATGGTAACCAATTGCCTGTTCATTTGTAAGTTCATGTGAACAGCAATTTTTTTTGGGGCCTTTATTGATAGTTTAGAAGTGAAGATAGACAGGAAAGGGGGGGACGGACGGACACGCAGGACAGATCGTCCGAAACGGGCAACGGCATTAGGGCCTAATTGCCCGTTTGTTTGTCAGTCTAGTTCTCACCCTGATGAAGACCTTAACTGGTCGAAACATGTTCTATTTTTTGTATATTAAAGTTTGCTATAACTCTATATCCTCTCCTCCACATTTTTGAGTGCTTGTTTACAAACATTCAAACATGTTCAATCTGTTCTATACAAGTACCATCCAGCAGGATGGGACAAATTATACTTCCTGCTCCTGTAGACAAGATATCGTGTTGGATGAGGGTGCAGTCTGAATGAATGAAAGGAAAATGAAGTGGTACTGTATTTTGGTAAGCCTTTTCAGAGCTGTCTTCCCTCACAGCCTGTCAAGAGCTGCCCTAATTGCCATGTGCTCACAGAAGAACAAAGCACATGGCCTGTCTCTTTGGCCTTCTCTCTGGTCCTGGATAGGATCTGTTCCTGCTCAGAGGCCAATCAACACACTAGCCCACAACACTAACCTTTCATATATCTCTTAATCTCTTTGATCTACAGAACTCTCCATTCAAGCCATTTTATGTGATGTAAAGCCCCATTGGTTGCTATGAAATGAACTCACTCCATTGACAGGAGGAAAGAGCCACAGGGGAAATGGTCCTGCTGTGTGTATTGCCTCTTATCCAAGCTAATCTGTTTTGAATTTGTTTCAAATTAATTTGTTTTGAATTGATGTTTATTTTATCATTTGTTCTGTTTGTTTGTTTTTTACTTTGCTGTTTTATAATAATAATATTGTTCGTTATGTTGCAGCATTTTATTATTTTGTTTGGTAAAGCACTTTGTAACCCTGTTTAGGAAAGTGATATACAAATCCTGGATGTCTCCAAATTTCAAAAAACACCATTCTAGACAGTCTTGGCCACATGGCAACTAATGTGACTCCCGTTGCAAGGAACCTGGGTGTCCAATTTGACTCCGAACTCTGTTTTGAGAGCGAGGTAAAAAAGGTGGTTCAAACTTCAAACCAGCTTCATGCACATAATAAGAAACATCTATAAGATAAAATCGTTTCTTTCTACAGGAAAAAAAAATCTTGAAGACCGCTGTGAATGCTCTAGTGTATTCTCGCTTGGATTACTGTAATGCCTTGTACTCTGGTCTCAGTCAAAGCTTAATACATCGCTTGCAATTGGTTTAAAATGCGGCAGCCAGGCTCATCACTGGTACCAGGAGATTTGAGCACATAACACCTGTTTTAGCTGCACTTCACTGGCTGCCAGTCTCCTTCAGGATTGATTTTAAGATTTTACTGCTAACTTTTAAAGCTCTTAATGGTTTTAGCTGCACTTCACTGGCTGCCAGTCTCCTTCAGGATTGATTTTAAGATTTTACTGCTAACTTTTAAAGCTCTTAATGGTCTAGCTCCTAGCCATTTATGTGATATGCTAGCGAACCCTATGTGCCAGTGCGTACCCTTTGATCATCTGGTCGGGGTCTACCATAGAGTTAAAAATAATAGAGAGGGCACCGGAAATCCCCGCCCATCCACTTGCATTGAGTTGCTCACACCCAGCACATAGTCCTAAATCACCCCTTCTTCTGGGTTGTGAAATGTAAAGGGCGGTGCCTGTTTGGGGCTTCTGCGACACGTTATGCGTTTTAAGCTGCAGTACCTATGAATGGCCAGCATGTCCAATGCGCTTCAATGCAACCTCTGGGTTCTGGGGGCTTGGGGTCTACTGGAGAGTCATACGGCTAGTTTGGTAATATGTTGATACAATATAACTTATACAATTGGGGTGGTTGTATTTTGTATTTTGTCTCCCTGCTCGTCTATTGAGACATTTAGATCGTGTCAAAGGTCATGTCTCACTTAGACAGAGGATCTGACACAAATTTTTACCTGATGGTCAAGATTCAATTTATCCCCTGAGCAAGCAGGCCGGCTCTATTCGATCAATGGTAAAAATGTCAGCACTTGCACAGGAAACCGGGTTCAAATCCGGGGTAGAAGAGGAAAGTTACATAGTGCTGCTTTAAGTACCTTATATACAGTATGGCTTCATGGTTTAAGGTCAGGGAACTCAAGTATAATTAGTTTTTATGTTAAAAGTTAAAAGTTAAAAACACACCAAATGGATGACACAAAAAGCCAAAGGCTTGTTTCCATTGTGGTCCATTAAACGTCAAACACTCAAACAACTGGACGAAACAGCACAAACAACTATATACACAAAAACATAGAAATCTAAATATACAGTCTAAATTCCTGATAATAACCATGTCATAATCACAATTCAAATGTTATCCCATTCCAGGTATTAGAGAAGACAAATTAAACAATAGCATGGTCATTGGTCATTATGCAACTTTATACATAAAAAAAGGAGGAGAAATTTGAGAACTTGGTGATGAACGGTCTCTGTACAGATTGTAATTCTTTTTTTAATTAGCACACAGAAACCTTAGCTGAACTGAGGCTCATAAATGGTTTACTCAGTGATGATAAACCTGATGATGATATAATACATTAGGTAACATCTCATCTTGACATTAAAATAATTGCGGACATCTCTGTGAATGATGCTTTATGTACTGTATTCATTAGGAGAAAGGCGAACCATGGTCTGGCCCATTCAAATCCAGGTCCGACTGAATAAGGGCCTGCCATTTTATTCTGTTTTTAATGACCTTACCTCAATTACACCACAGGAGATGATTACCCAAGTAAAGGCTTGAAGAAAGGACATAACCTATAAATGAGAGGCAAAGGCCTAGATTTTTCACAACCACCGTAAGTGCTCATAAGAACCTTTGGCAAAATGACAGTTTTCGTCTTTTTAATTTTCATCATTACACAGATGATAATGGTGAGTCACCCTATGATACTCACTGGGCACTGCTCACAGTTTGTGGTTCATCACTGCTATCATTCTTCACGCTTGATGAAAACTTGGCTTTTAGTTAACTTATCCATGACTTATTCAGGAGAGATTTCACGCTATTATTTTGCAAAAGCTAAATAATCATTACAATGCCATTTTATTTAGCATTGTATTTAGGATGGACAGTGACATGTTTCATTCATGAGTTTAGTTTTTCATGCCCCAATGAGGTTTATGTTCACACACTGACAAAGTAAAGCAATAAGCCACAAGAGGCCATGGCTGATAGTGGATAAGCTAAGGGGCGTTGTGAGGCATGATAACGGAGCGGAGTGCCATCAACACCTTTGCCACGACAGCCGCCCACTTCTGACATTACAACCTCTTCCTTCCCAGGGTCCCTCACTTCTCCTGCACTTTCAATACATTGTAAACAAATCATTTTAATAATCAATAAAGGTGTGGTAGTAGAGGTCTTTTACTAGTGAACTGATAAACAGAGAAATGATGGCTTGATTTGGCTCTTCACTCAAAAATGATTGAGAGATCTTAATTCAGGCGCCAAGCCATTTATTTCAATTTAAGAATTCAGCCACTGCATCACTGCTTCTCTCCCCCTACATTTGATTTGTCCCAGAGGAAAGTGTTGATCATCAACTTCATTGCTCAGCACTGTCTCCTTAACAACATGAGGTACTGTTAGAGTGATGGGAGGCGACTCTGGGTAAGTTAACTAAAATGTTTAAATATACTGTACGCTCGGCCCATCAGCATGAGACTGTACTGTACCTCCCTATGGGTAATGTTACTACAGTATAGGATAGCCCACCCTGCCACTGTCCCATCATACCACATGAGAGGCAAAGGCTCGATTTTCCCAACCACAGTCGGTTGTTACGGCTTATATAAGAAACTTTGGCAAAATGAGAATTTTCATCATTAAACAGATGAAAAGGGTGATTCACTGTTATCGTAGTCCTTGGGCATTACTCACAGCATGTGGTTCATCATTGCTATCACTCATCTCTCCATGAGTGAGTTGATGAAAACGTGTAATTAGTAAGTTAACTTATCTGTGACTTATTCAGGACAGGTTTCACACAATTGTTGAGCAAAAAGGAAAGTGTTACAGTAGAAATCCAACAAAAACACAGTCTACACATTATTCTTATTTAATTAATACTAGAACAGTGCCTACTCGGAAACGATGCAAATAGGGAATGTCCTTGTGCAGTGGTAAACGTCTGTGGAGAATGTGTGGAGAATGTCTGAAGAGTGCAAACTGACTGTGGAAAGTGAAGTAATCAAATGGCAGGTGTGGGGAATTAGCCAAATCAAGCTTAGGCTGGGGTTGCCATGGCAATCAATTGGCTTATTTGGGCCATTGGGCCATGGCCAGAGCCTTTTCTGTCGGTTCTGGACAACCGCCTATCTGACCGACTCGACGCCAGGCACTGCACTCCCTCAGGGCATCTGTGACGTGAGCTGTGAATTTAAAGTCGGTCGGTCGAACGGTTCTCGAGATACGTGGATTACAGACGTACGTACAGAGATTCCCTGCATTTATTGTAAGATTGTTTTATTTCACAGTATGTTCATAGGCTACATGACACACACACACACACACACACACACACACACACACACACACACACACACACACGTTTTTCAGGTGCATTTTCTTTTTCTTTTCTTTTTCTCTTGTTTTGCCAATTGATTCCGAAAACTGGCCTTTGGCTAGGTGGAGACATGTCTTGATGAAGATCCTTGTTTGACACAAATGTTGAAAAGCAGAGACAAGTGTACAATTTTTTTTTTTAAAGTTCCTACCTAAGGGATTTAATCGCAACACCACAAAAAATGTTTAGAGTGTGCATGGTAATTCTTTGAATATCTCATTCACAATCACAGAGATGAAATGTTCCGTCTCTCCATTAAGTGTGACATCTTGTGCTGCCATGCATCTCTGTCAGGCTTCAGGGGGGAAGATTTTCTATTTGATAAACAGAGCAATTACGCAGTATTACAGCACTTCATTCAAAATGATTGAGCGGACTTGACACAGGCGCCAAGCCAATTGTTTCAATTTGGGAATTCAGCCACTGCATCACTGATTCACTCCCGCTATATTCTTCCCAGAGGAATTGATTATCAACTTCATTGCTCAGCACTGTCTCCTTAACAACCTGAGGTAGGCCTAAAGGTGTGTTCACACAGGAAGCGAAGATAATTTTCTAGTCACTAGTTTGTGAGATTTTGGTCGCTGGGACAAATGTGTTAATTCACGTGAAAGCTGTCAAATGCTGTACACATAATCCGACCTGTCAACTCTCCTGCCGGTACGGCCGATTGTGGAGCTCCTGCTACAATAGGTGGGACGTGAGACGTTATTGGGAGTAAAAATAAAGCAGTTTGTTGACTCAAAGATTGACTCAGGGGCTTGTTTCGTTTGCAAGCACTTCAAACAGACAGAACATGTTCACAGGGACTCCTAATTAAATGTAACTTTAATTTGGTTTGTACACTCTAGTAGCCTCTGTTCACCCCTCTCCACCAGAAAATACCAAGCCCTTTCTTTTCGCCATTAACCATGTCAGATAGCATCACCAGCGCTGGGTTACCTGTTGTGAAAGTCCCAGAGTCTGTGCAAATCCAAATGAGTATGGTGAGCTGTAAGCTCGGTGACAGGATAGCTCCAGTTGGACACAAACGACAGGCATTGCATCCCAGCTGTGGAGCGCATGTCTATACGATACTATATAAGGAAAGCATAGGCCCCCACTGCGACTGTCTTCAGTGACTCACAGACAGTGAACAACGAGAATGTCACGGATGATTCATTCTTCTTCTTGCGTATGTCATCAGATCCTCAGCTCCGTTGCAGCAAGCCAGTCCAGCGTTTCGTCATCCAGGTTCATCAGGCCTAGGTCGCCATGTGGTGGGCGGTGTTTCGGGCAGCTGGTCATGATGTGTTCCACAGTCTGTAGGGGGTCTCCACATTCACAGTGGGCACTGTCCGAGAGGCCCCACCGTTGCATTGCTTCACCGAAGCGTCCCACACCTGTCCTCAGGCGGTTGAGGGTTGTCCACTGCTTACGGGGCAGGTGCTGGCCAGGGACATCTGTGGGATCCTTGATGTAGTTGTGGAGCCTAGATGGTTCTGCTGCTTTCCACTGTTCCCTCCACCTTGCCTTGACCCAGGATGCCTTGCTGATGTCAGCTGGTGTTGTATTGAGCAATTCCTGGGCCTGTATCGCAAAGGGACGCCGGGACTTGAGGCGCTTGCGCTGCGGTCTCTCCGTGATGGTCTTGTGGAGGAGGTGGGATTCACTCAACTGTGCCTTCCGGGCAAGGGCCAGCATGGCTCCTTCCCGTCTGACCTCTGCTGGGGCGATACCAGCTAGGACAGGTAGTTGGTGAGTTGGAGTGGCTCGTAGGCATCCAGAGACAGTCCGTAAGGCGCCGTTGAGGGCAGTGTCCAGCTTCTTCACGTGGGAGCTGCGGCACCAGACTGGGGCGCAGTACTCGGCAGCCGTGAAGACCAGGGCCTCGGTGGAGATGCGCAGTGTCTTCTGTGTGGCTCCCCATGTGGTACCGGCTAAGCGGCGTATAAGTGCAGTGCGGGCGGTGGTCTTTGCCTTGGCGCTGTCCAGATGCTGTTTGAAAGACAGTGTTCTGTCGAGCTTCACGCCGAGGTACGTAGGGGAGGCTTGGGACTGTAGCCGGGCGCTGTCAACCATGACGTTGATTTTGCGGGTTGCTTCCCTGTTGTTGAGGTGGAACATTGTAGACATGGTCTTGTCCACACTGAGCTTGAGGCGCCAGTCCTTCAGGTACGAGGACAGGATGCTCATGTCCTCCGAGAGGCCCTCCTCCACTGCCTGCCAGGATGGTTTGCTGGTTAGGATGGCCAGGTCATCTGCATAACCGTACTTCCTTGATGATGTTGGGGGTAGGTCATGGATGTAGATGTTAAAAAGCGTGGGTGCCAGCACCGAACCCTGTGGGACACCGTTCTTGAGCTTTCTCACCCTGCTGCTCTGGCCGTTGCTGGTCAGTAGCCGGAAGCTGCGGTTGCTCAGCGTCTCCATTATAAAGCTCACCATGTGCTTATCTGGGATGGTTTCCAGAAGCTTCATGTGTAGCCCACGTAGCCAGACCGTGTCGTAGGCAGCTGTGAGGTCCATAAAGACGGCACCAGCCTTCTCTCCTGCCTGGAAGCTGTCCTCTATGTCTTGGCACAAGAGGGTTACCTGGTCTGTTGTTGACCTGCCACTTCGGAACCCTGCTTGTTCTTTGGGTAGCTGGGGGTCGATCACTGGGGTGATGCGAGCCAGAATGAGGCGTTCCAGGAGCTTAAATGGGATGCACAACAGTGAGATGGGCCGGTATCCCTTGGGGTCATCGCTCGGCTTGTTAGGCTTCAGCAGGGCGATCACCTTAGCACGACGCCAGATCTTCGGCAGCTTCGAGTGGCGAAGACATGCGGAGAGGAAGGAGCAAATCCAGTCGTTTGCCTTCTTGCCTTGATGTTTAATGTATTCCGCATGGATACCATCTATGCCTGGCGCCTTACCGGTCTTCAGGCATTGGATGGCCTGCTCGATTTCCTGAGCCGTGAAGTCGGTGGATAGGTTTGAGTCGCATCCTGGGTTCCTGAGCAGCTCATGGACTCTTGCTGATGTTTTTCTGGTGAAGTCCTTATCTGCATTAGGGAACCGGCCATTACTCAGCAGGAGCGACGCAATGGAGTTTGCTGTGATGGGACACTGTGCTGGGGTTGTTGACCTTCCAGTCAGCTTGTTCAGGGTCTGCCACGCCCGGCGGCTGGAGTGTGTGAAGTCGATTGACTCCACAGTCTCAGTCCATCTTTGCCTGCGATTCTCGTCCAGCCTGCTGAAGAGCTCATCTGCTCCTTTGTCTCTGTCCTCGATGTTTTGAGCTTCTGCGTGGGCACGAAGTAGGTGTTCACATGCGTCGTCCCAGCAGGGGACATAGGCTTTGCGGATGCCGCGGGGGATGTTCTTCTTGGCAGCATTCAGAAGCATCTTACAGTATGACTCGTAGGCATCGTTCAGGTTGTTGGGGCACAAGGCTGGCAGACCAGCGGCTGCCCTGTTCACTTCTTTAGAGAAACCTTCCCAGTTCGCTTTCCGGAAGTTCCATCTCTTCACATCCCTCCCTTGTACAGGCTGGACCACAGATGGAATGGTGATGAGGGAGGGTCGATGGTGTGACCGGGGAAACATGTCCAGGATGTGTCTCACTGGAAGTGACTGGTTGTCGTGCCATTTCACAAAAGCCAGGTCTGGGTTGGTGGTACTGTTCCAGCGTGCAGAGTAGAAGGTGGCGGGCTCCTTTGGGTCGTATAGGAGTGCCGCATCAACCGTTGAGGCCCAGTCTAACAGGAAATCACCAATCACCATCAGCGTTGGAACTGCTGTACCCCCAGTCAGTATGATGGCTATTGAAGTCGCCAGCATACACGGCAGGGGTTGGGGCATCTGGTAGCGATGTTGGTGCCAACCTACTTGGAGGTGGTTTGTAGATGTTGACGATGGTAATGTCTTGTACTTTGGTTGAGATCCATTCTAGCTCTGCGCCCTCTGGAGATTGTCCTGCAGCTGACCAAGCCATATCCTCGCGGACAAATGTGGCGATACCGTGGTGTTTGTCGGTGGTATGGCCGGCCAGTATGTACCCAGAAACCCTTAGGATGTTCTTGTTTTCCTGGTGGGTCTCCTGCAGGGCGATCACAGTCACATAATTTTTGCTGGCTAATTGCTCAAGGATGTCGATCTTGGCGATGGTGAGACCTTCGACGTTGAGCTGGAGGAGTGCTAGCGTTGGGGCCAGGGTCTGTAGACGCTTTGAAGACATTTGTTTCACTTAAGAGCATGCAACCTTGCAGCTACTCTTTAGTTACTCACAGAGGGGGCCACGTGAAGGCTGTCTTCACGATCCATCATGATTCATTGATGGATTCATTGTCTGAGTAGCTGATGCCTTGGGCTCAGGACTGGCACATACACTTTTGCCACGCTGCCTTGGCTGGGCATGGCTGCAGACTGCTCTGGCATTGTTTGGTGCCTCTGCGCTGACCCTGCCGCAGTGCCGCAGGTGCCCTCGGGGAAATAACCATGGGCAACGACGAAAAAGATCTATCTCTATTGAATTAGCCCATACTATAATCCAATCATAGACTGACTGTATGTTACAGCTTAACTTGTGTAAGATAAGAACATGATAGAAATAAGGCCCAGTATTCATCAATATCATATTAATTTGCTTTTACTGGTCTATAAAAGGCTGCATCTCTATGCTTCAGCATTTATTACACAATTGTATCTATTGAATCTATTGCTGTCTTATTTTCCAGTGGCTCTGTAGCCAGCTAATATTAGTCTTGGTTATGTATAATGAATTGGACCTCTATAGATTTGTGATAAAGTAGTCAACTTTGGCTGTGAATGTGGATGACAACGGCCCAGTAGCGGTGCTGTCATATGAATATTTGCTCATTACACCCAGAGGGGAGCACCGTCAACAGTACAGCCTCCAGCTGTTCCATGCAGGATATAGCGGTATCAACAGCTCTGTTCAGTGAAATAGGTGTGGAAGAGATGTGTGCAGCAGCATCTTGGTCGACGCCCTGCCACTTCATCAGGTCTTATCTGCTTGGGTCTTTCTCTGAAACAAAGAAACTGTGAGTGACACCAGTCATCAGCCACTGCCTCTTCAACCTGCTGCTTAAGTGAGCAGCACAGGCTGACAAGGATCGATAGCTGGAGAGCAGAAGCACAGAAACAGTGTGTGCGGTAAATCAGGCAACACAATAGGTCTACATGATGAGGGGTAAAAAAAAAAGCTCACTAACTAACTGCTTGGGTGCAGACAGTGCCAGCACCAAGCCAAAACACGATCAGCCATCTGCTGATGATCATGAGCAGATCATCATTATTTAAAGTTATACAACGCAGGTCTACAAATAACGATTTTTAGCAGCCTCTGCTGGTCATTACCGTCACTGCAGGCCGTTCGTTTATTCCTCTGTTACCCAGAATTCCATTTGTTTTCACCGGAAGACGGAAGCGTTTCAAAAAGCGTTCTTTTAATTGTTTTATACGATCTGTGGATTGTTTCTCTTAGCCAGTGGAGCTTTAGTTACCGTGAGCTGTGTTTTCTTTTTCTGTTGTTTTTCAATCTTCAAATCATACAATCTCTTAAAATCAGCGTGAGTTTCCTTTTTGTTATTAGCGCAGTAGTTCCTGGCCAAACAGGAAACCTGTGCGGTAGTTCCTGGCCAAACAGGAAACCGGTGCATTTCCGCTTCCGTTTTCCGGCCAGATGACGTCATTTTCGCGGGAGAGTCTCCCCCGACACCGTTCAAAAGAAAATATATAAATAAAAGGCTTTCAGGGGTGAAATTCATGGAGTGGGTGTTGTGAAACATTTGCCACTCACAAAAGATATACAATTTAACTTTAGTTTTATTGAAAAAGTTACCTAGTATTACTTTAAGGACCAACACATCTATCCACAGCTTCGGCCATGTATTATACATAAACAACAGACCATTTTGGCATTAATTGCTTCATTATTAGAGATTGTGGTTGTCACACGTTTTTTTGTACATGTCTTTAATTAAAATACTACAAGTAACTTACCTGAATAACTGGTCAATGTTAGCTTTAAAAAACTGTGGCTTAGGTCAGACATTTGAATTTAAATCAACCTTTTCTCCATTTTCGGCTAGATTTTTCAAATCAGTGCACACTTTAAAATGCATTAAAATGCAACCATAATACAACTTTGACATACACACAGTATATCTATATAAATGCACGGAATCTCTGTCTGTCTGTGTGTGTTTGGCTGTCTCCTGCATGTCTCGAGGACAGTCCAACCGATTGACTTAAAACTTAGCATGTGTATCGTAGAGGACTCCTGGGTGTTTTTGCGAAGTTGGTCGGACCAGCAGTTCTCCAGAGACAAAAATCTACATATCTCCATAACGATCTGTCTGTCTGTCTGTCTGTCTGTCTGTCTGTCTGTCTGTCATCAATATATATGACATTATAGTACTGATGTCAAAAACTGGCCTCCAAGTACTATGATAATTGTATTAAGTACTCTGACAACAGGTAGAACAGGTATGGCATCGGCCCAGTAGTATTAATAATAATAATCTATCTACACAATAATCTAAGAAATCTCTGTGTATATGTGTGTGTCTATCACACAAATTGTGTCTCGGGCATAACTCAGACAGCGTCCGTCCCTACTTTTGGTCCCAAACTTGTCGTGTGTGTCTCATATGACCCCGTGGTGTGCAGAGCCGCAGGGCAATTCGGATGGACCAACATTTTCCTAGAACCGAAAAATAACTAATAACTGTATGTCGGCCCACAGGCCTGAGATGCAAGAGTGAGGGGGAAGATGTATAAGACGGTAGTGAGACCAACCATACCAACCATACCATTTCGTACTGACGAAAAGACAGGAGACGGAGATGGAGTTGGCAGAAATGAGGATGCTACGATTCTCATTAGGAGAGGCAGGACATGATCATCCATGACTGACATCAGCCCAGGTTAGAAGGTTTGGGGATAAAGCAAGAGAGGCGAGGTTGAGATGATTTGGGATTGAGATTGATGTGCAGAGGAGGAGGGATGAAGGGTACATTTGGATAAGGATGCTGAAGATGGAACTGCCAGGTAAGAGAAGAAGAGGAGGGCTAAAGAGGAGGTTTATGGATGGGGTGAGAGACGACATGCAGTCGGCAGGAGTCCCAGAAGAAGACACAGAAAACAAAACCAGATGGAAACAGGTGATCCGCTATGGCGATCCCGACGGGAATTAGCAGTAAGAAGGAGAAGAGCAAGCAGGAACGACTTGCATCGTCCCTGACATGCATGGCCCCAAAAAGGCTGGCGCCCAGGGGGTCCTATAATTATATTGATAACGACAATTGTGGTGCAATAAAATATATTGTGTTGGATTACCATACCTCGAGCAAGTTTCAAGTCCCTGCAAGTTGCTTTTCATAATGTACTGAAATGAATGGAAAACATGAGCTTCCTCAAAGACCACACAAACCACAGAAGGGTAAGCTTTGAAAAATTGTGTAGAATGTAGCATCAGAACACTGCACACATGACTTCTAGGCTAATTGTGTGGTTTGTCTAACGACTGTCCAACTTTGTTTACAAAAGGCTGCGTTCTAAAGACGTCTGCTCTTGAAATTGTGTTAGTGGCTCAGGGGTGGTTATAATGTGCTTTCCTTGCATGCTTAAAGGTGCTGTAAGTGATTGGTGAATAAGTGTTAAATAGCTCTGTGTTCTTTCGCAAGTCAGTTGGGGAGAAACCAAACCCTACTACAGGATAGATGGTGTTGCGGATCAACAGGTGACATCTGAATTTTCCTTCGTTGATCAATAGGTTTATTAGTGTTGGTGACATTTTCTTATCTTATCTTATTATAAACAGGCCAACACTCCAATTAATTAAATTACGTTTGGAATATGAGCTTCACTTTATCTCGGTCGATAGCAACAACTGCCGTGGTCAAGGTAACATGATGTCATAAACTGCTGTCCTATTCTTCATATTTATCGCATTCAGTCGCATAGCACTCACATGCTGAACATGCAGGTGACGTTAATTAAAGCTTGTGAGATTTCAGGGCATTGGCTGGACAGATTGGGCCATCTGTTGCGTTACGAAGGTAGGAACCGGACATGAACACCCAAAACAAAACCTCAGGAAGGTGCTGACAACTGAAGACAAAAGAAAATACCTATCATTGCACACGCCATAACATTTCCTCTGATGCTTAAAATATGTGATGACAGTGTAGTAGGGTTATGCAACTTATTAATTTTATTTAGATATACAGTATAGCTATCTGCAAAGCAATGAAACCTCAACACAGCAATGAACATGGAAAAAGGACCATGCCAGTGGTCTGGCATGTTTAGCTTACTGACTAGCCTATGACTCAACTTGGCATTACCACCAATTTAAGCAGAATTACTGTAATCCCATAATTTATTAATTGATTTATGAGAAGGCTCTAGTACTCGTTATTCATTAGTACACATGCACGCACGCACGCACGCACGCACGCACACACACACACACACACACACACACACACACACACACACACACACACACACACACACACACACACACACACACACACACACACACACAGCACTGCAGTAACAGTACACAAAATGGGATTACAGTAACCCACAGTAATTACATAAATTAATAATAATGTTTTAAAGTCTACAGACAATCTTAAATGTAATCAAGGCTATACTGTAGTGTAGATTATGCATTCAAATTACAGTCTAGAAAAATTACAGTCTAAAATATTTGCAACCCATTTGAATCCCACGTGATCAGTCTACCGTTGAATAGACCCCCCCATCTCTCTCTCTCTCTCTCTCACTCTCTCTCTCTCTCTCTCTCTCTCTCTAGAGGGTTTAAGTGGTTAACTCTGCAAATGTACTAAATGGAAACATGCAGATTTGAAGGTGTATCCTATTTTGAAATGCAGCCTTAACACTATAAATCTTTGTACATTAGCTGGTACAGTATAACTTCTGGTTTCTGGACCCCTAGGTGATGCTGCTTTTTTCCTTGTTCTGTCTGTTTTCTCTGTCTGTGTTCAAGATACTGGTGACGTGGATAGAAGTTAGAAACATGGGTCTTGGCAACACCACCGCAGGCGTCTCACTGAAGAACACCACTTAACTCTGTTGGAGGGCCTCCCATTTTCCCATCAGGAGGCAGACATTGCACCAATATACAGTAACAGCTTGAATGCATTTGTTGACCTTTTTGAAATCCCACCAGATAAAACCTATGGCGTGATTTTATAAATTCTTTATGAAAGTCTCTATAATCCCCACTGATTCTTTCTCAATAGTTGAATGAATGCACCGTGTCACATTCCAAAGGTCAGACACTTTATATTTATTTATACTATAAACTAAATGAACATCCTGAGTTGCAAAACAGGTTTAATGTTTATATGATAACATGACAGAGTTCAGTCAGTGACCAAGTTACAAGTTCAGCTTGCTTTGCACTTGCCAGCCCTTATGAAGTCTTATGACCCACAATCCTGTCATGTCTTAGTTTGATAAATAAGGGGAAATGCTACGTGCTTCAAATATAGACACCCAGACATGTAGGTGGGAGGAATCTGGTCAGTCAAGGTGACAAAAAGAAAATAGAAAAATCCTCCTGGGTCTCGCTCTTCAGACCCAGGAGATTCAGTCCCAGGAGTTAATGTGTGACATTATACACAGACCGGATGACCTTAACTCACCTAGCCCACAGCAGCACCATAGGACCTCCGGGGACGGAGGGGCGAGATGAGATATTTTAGACGTATGAGTTGGTGAGAAGAGAGCGCCTTTCATTTCATGGTCACGGTCACACCTGTACTGTTGCTAGCCTGTATTGATTACACTTGACACATTACAGTGTCAATTCGATCTGCCTGTCAGTCATGATCAGCAAAGTGACAAGCCCGAGGTGAGGATCACTCTGGTCTGTGACAGCTCCTCTACACTGTAAAAACATGCAAAGCCACCAAACTTGAGTTGGTTGGGTGGCTTATTTTTGCATGTCTGGAGGAAATGGATGCCTAAGAACTATGTCCAAACTTCTGCCCTTTAAGGCTCATCAAATCCCGCTGGGGCATGAGCACCTGCAAATAGAAGATTCGACGGCAAGACATGGAGGCACAGACACCGAGGCAGGAAAGGCTGGCTGGCTAGTGGACAGACAAGCAAGCAAGCAGACACGAGCACGGCACAGCGCGATTCTGACCGAGAACATTAACATGCTCATGCTCTCCATGCTGTCTCTTAAGCCTTATTAATGACGACAGATGTGCTGTGCGGCAGAGTAGGGAGGCTGAAAAACAGAGAGGAAGGCAGATATGGGAAGGAATTCGGGAAAGAACAAAGAGACAAAGGGTGCATACAAATATGTAGGGATACAGGCGGGTAAGGACATGGCAGACACCGGACAGAAAATCAATCACCCAGCCTGCTTTAACAATCTGATCCACATGCCAATGGATTCTCTATGATGTTTTGCATTATGCTCAATTATATTCCAAAGGCGTTCTCTACTAATAGCAGAGATCGCTGTCAGAGTGAGATTAGCCATGGCGTTTTGTCTGTTGATCCACAAGGTGAAATATTTTCTTTCCCTGATAGCAGAGCTTTCCATTGTACAGGAGGACAGACACTGCAGTCACTGTGATTAAGTGTCCACATAATTAAATGTCACCTAGTCACATTATTTCATTTTTCCAAAACAATGAATGTGAAAAACTAAATGAAGAAACATTGATAAATGAGGTGGTGGAGGAGGGAGGGGGTGGTATTGTTGACCCTGCCCGCTAGATTACTTGAAATCTTTACTCATTACCGGTGTTAAACCATGGCCTGCAATGTATTACACCTGAGAGGCTTCGTTGCCCTCATTAACAATTAAAGGTCAGTGCCGGCCCTAAGCAATTTGATGCCCTAGGCAGGATTTTACCCCCCTCCCCCCCCCAATATTTAATAATAATATAGCCTACATAAGGCTATTTCACAAATACAAATAACTAGGATATTGTGCAAAATACAAAAGCCAAATTAAAACTATTATATATTAATATAAAGGAAAGTAGATAGCATGCTGTTTTATTATCAATCAGAGTAAATCTCCTGTCATGCACGCACGCACACAGAGAGAGAGAGAGAGAGAGAGAGAGAGAGAGAGAGAGAGAGAGAATGAGAATGGGAGCCTTGGGAGGCAACCAACTGGAGTTAAAAGAAATGTCAAAGAAATATAACTTAAGAGTGTGCTTAAACAGTATTGTGCACGTCGTTGCCATTCACATGGGTGGCTGTTGCACGTGCGCTCATGTATTATACAGTAGCCTATGTTATACTGTACTGTACCATTGGCAATTAATAAACAGGTTTCTGCACAGCTAGGGATGAACGCAACACTCTTTACATTATCTGGAATGCATCCTTCTGGCAATAAAGGTCTTATCTTATCTAGTTGTTTGAGACATGAGGTAACGTGATCACCATCACACACTGCAGCTTATGGCTCTAGCTGACTCTAATCAAACTGTTCAATAAACTCAGCTGTGCGTGTTTCTTTTAAAGAAACTGGGAAGCCAGAAAAAGTAGTGTTTCGGTCACATAGTTCTTTGACAGAATTTGCGATGTTTTCCAGATTTTCTCTGGAGCATTGATATTTATCCAGTAATTGTTTGCAACTTGCGCAAACCGATAGGAGTGCATCTTCCACAACAACAGATAGTAGGATTATAGCTTCCAAAGCAGCCTTCAATTCCTGTTTTTTTATTTTTTTAAATATTTTTTATAATTTTTATCCCACAATTTGTAACCCATATTTTTTCACCCAGTGCCAATTGCCTATGTAATCCTGGGCGCTACTCTCCCTCTGCCAGCCTAGGGAGAGCCCAAGCTGAAGCTCCTCCTTCAATGCATGAGGAGCAAGCAGGCCGCTTCTTATCATCCGACAGGGGGGAGGTTCCCTGGTTAGACGTAGCGCGTGGAAGGAACACGTTATTCCAACCAGTTCCTTTCCCCTCCATCAGGCTCCCTGGCTGACCAGGGGGAGGCAGTATGGTGACCAGGATTACTGCATGTTTTTGTGAGGGTATTAACTATAGGAGACACAGGGAGAACATGCAAACTCCACACAGAGAGGCCCTTTCGCCAACCCCACCTAGGGTAAGGGCACTGATGACGCGGAGGAGAGAACACGCCCACAGCGTCCCCGGCGGGAATCGAACCCAGGACCTTCTAGCTGTGAGGCGACAGCACTACCGACTGCACCACCGCTGTGCCCCCATCAATTCCTGTTTTAACAATAAATTAAATACTTTTCCTTTTTGTCCAAACTTTAAATCGTCTCCACATACTCTACAAACATTAACATTAATTACTTCCATTGGTGTTGTCGGTTACGCGGAAGCCATGTTGAATTAGATTCCAGAAGTTATATTGTTATACAACTAGATTCTGACAAGTCCCGGAAAAGACGCACTGTGATTGGTCAGTAGTCACTTTGATTGGCAGTTGTGCCGAACACCCAAAAACCTAATTTACGATTCATGTCCCTATCGGGACATAACTCAAACAGCACTGAGTCGGCTGAAGCAGACTTCGCAACGTTCGGCACGGCAACTCGCTCGCCTGAGCTCGCTCGGGGGTGCCTCTCGTGGCTCAAGTCCGCTTCAGATCGAACGCCTCCGGCGCAGACAAAAACTATACTTTATCGGTGAAAAAAATTGTCTGCAGTTGTCGGAAAAATAGTCGCAGCAGCCCCTGCTGCTGCCCCCGTAGATGGTGCCCTAGGCGGCTGCCTACTTTGCCTAATGGGAGGAACGACCCTGATGGAGCTAGAACTCTGGGTAACATAACGGCACTAAGGAATGCGAGGCAAGAGAATTGAAGAGAAGAGAAGAATCCTCACCTTGCTCTTTAGCCGGAAAATGAAAGTTGGTTACCTACATGTGACCTGAAATATTTTCAACACTGCATTTGTGGTGGTGTAAGGAGCCCGTGTCTGCAACAAGAGAAAAGAAATACCTAGCTCTGCTTGAAAATAGCTGTAATAATGTTATACTCCGTTGTCACATCACCAAAGTGGAGGAAGTATAGTGGACATTTTGAAATCCATCTCATGTGAAAACGGGCACTGATCTTGTGTGGAGGCAGTTTTGGTGTTCGAAATTTTACGGCAATGCTTCCAAGTAATTTTTCCGGAATGTACTCGTGGAATAAAAAAATCTCTGAAAACGCTAGAAATCAAAGTACTGGGATATCCTGATGACATTGACAAAGAGAAAGAGAGAGAGTTCTAACGATCATCGTGGTCGAGCAAGCATTGGTTTGGGATCAAACTGGGAACCTCACGGTTCTCATCCGGCCGCTCTACCGGCCACTCTACCGGCCACTCTACCCCTGAGCCAATGGCGCCCCCGAAGAAGGTTCCACAACAAGACTGATTTATACACGTATGATGTATACATTAAGCAATACTGGCCTGGACTACTAACAGCCCTCATTCATCCCCCCATGAAGAGGCGTTGTTACACTTTAGTGAGGTTCTCCAGTTGAGGAAGGTGGTGGAGGCTGGAGGGGCTGCTGGTGCAGCCGGATGGGGCTGTCTGCTAATGGCTCTGACTAAGCTAAAGCCAAACAGTGCTGTCGTAACGCAAAATATATAGCCGCGATGAACCCCCGTGTCCTTTTCTGGCCGCGATACGAAAATATAGATCCTGCTCGTTGCCATGATCACAGCGACCATGGTCAATTAAGCGTCCTCTCTTGTTCGACACAGCATGTACACACACCCCATGAGAGCTTAGAGAGAAATGAATGGTTCTGATTGATGTGGACGGCTACAGGAAAAGGAGACTCTTTATGAAATATCACTTCAGTAGCCTTTTTACAATAAGCACTGATTTGGGCCAGCTGGATAGTAAGCGCCGCTAAATCAATTTCACTCTGTCCTAATGCTTGAACGTGCTGGCATGTCCCAAAAGCTCAGATTTACTTCTGTGAAATAACCTTTAACAAGTATGGATCCAACATTTTCAACAAGAGTGTTGTAAAAAGAAAGAAGTCTGACATTTAATTTCTGAAGAGCACTGCGAGCTCCCCTGTTTGCCCTCAATGACTCACTTACGCACACATATTAAGAGGCATTTGCCATTTTCGCTGCAATGAGCTGTCAGCCTCCTTCACCCCAGCCTTGGAGCAGAGGGCTTTATCACAGGAGTGTATGGCCGAAATGAAATGTTAATGGATGGCAGGCCAAGCAGAGGCGGGGTTGTTATTGGCGCCGTTGTTAGCTGGGGCTGTCGAGGGTGTGGTGACAGAAATGATAATACTGAGTGGGCACAGTGCTGCACTGATGATCAAACCCTGGCTCATCATGATACCTCAAAACCAGGGGCTGAGTCTTGCAGCTACTGTACGTATCTCTGTGCTGCTCTTTCAAAGGCCTATTGATATGAGATACAATTATATTTAATTATATGAAAGAAGCAGTCTTGAGTGTAGTGATCTTTCTTTGCTCTTGCTGGGTAAATCTTTGGGGAACAAACAGGGATAGGCTACATAGAGTGGCTTGCAAAAGTATTCAACCACCTTGAAATTTGTCAGATTTTTTCAAAATAACTTGTGATGCACTGAGATATTTCTTTCTGTGTACTGTTTTCTTTTACTGACCCTCAGAATTAACACATTTTAACCATATGAACCCAGCGTCCCTATTCTGGGCATCTCATAATAGGGAACATTCGTCAAAAATAGGTGAACATTTGGCAAAAATAGCCTATCTACAACCACACATTGCAAGCTTGTACATCGGCTATTTCCGAATTCCGGCAAAGAGATTTGGTGTAGAGGGAAACAGAAGGGGAGTTTAGATCCCGGGGGGACCCCAGTCAACAAAGAGTACAGGGCATAGGTGTTTAAAGTGACATTGCTTATATATATTTTTTTAAATAGACAATTATTATATTATTATCGCCACAGAAGAACACAAAACCACTGGTATCACTGGCATCTGCAACCATCCCAGCTGTGCCTCATCCAGTCATGCCTCATCCAAGCTAGTGTCCTGTAAAAAACAGAAGACACAGTGAAACTGGAGTTTTTTTGGGGGGGAATACACAGAACAACAAATACAAAGGCAAAGGCAGCTGGAGGACTGGGAAGAGAGGAGATAACAGAAAAGACGAGAGCAACTAGACGAATTAATCTTGTTTGGCAAAATGTAATAAAAAAAAGAAGAAGTGTAATCAACATAGTTTTGTAAGCTGTATGTTTATTTTGTTTTCAATGTAGAGGTGTCATTGTATTTTCTTTTTGATCTCCATTGTTGATCACCATTGATCTTCACTTGTTTTGTATGAAATAAAAAAAGCTAACTTATCTTGCTGAAATGCATAACACATTAAAATTCCATGGCATGAAAACAAAGCTTGTTTTTTATTTACTTCACATTACATATGTGTGGGAGGGCACAAGAAAGGATAACCTCAAGGAAAAAAACCTGTTCCCACCTCCAGAGTGTTGAACATCACTACAACAGCTCTGTGCTTTATTCAAAACTAGCGAAAAGCAAGCTCACAATGCGACACATTGTGACTTGTTGTGAGCTTGTAGATCAGCTATTTTCATTATTTGTTGTATAAAGATGTACGTATTTAGGGCTTAAGTGGTTAAGAAAACGTCCCCTCCCTCAGTTTTTATTTTATTATATTTTATTTTTAACAAATCGAACGATGGGAACAGTTACTTCTGTTACTTCTCTGAGCAGTGATTTTATATGATATTCCATGAGCAAGCAAGTAAAGATGAATCAGAAGCTCTATAAGTGGTTTCCTCAGACATGATCTTGGTGCAGGTGGAGAGTTTTCATCCAGAAATATTTTCAACACTGTATTTGTGTTAAGGGTGGTGTAAGGAGCCATTGTCTGCAACAACAGAGAATAAATACCTAGGTTTTCCTCGGATGAGCCCTGTTATAAAATAGAGCAATCCTACTATATAATTGGAGTAACCTCTGTCTGTCCGTCTTGGTGTCCGTCTTGGTTGGTGTCTTGGGTCGACCGGGTATGGGCTAGTAATAATAACAACAACAACAATATCATCATCATCTGTGAGACCTCAACAGAGGTTTGGACAAAAAACTAAAGTTATCATTGTAATCTTTCACAACCACTGCTAAACTCACCTGTCTTTCTTGCAGAGCAACCTGAATGATTGAATCTGGTAAAACAGCCCTCAGCCTAGGTACAAGTAAGACGCGCGAACGCGGGAAGCGAACGCAATTTTTTTTTAATAATAATGAAAAGAAATCATCTAAAAAAAAATAACCAATAAAAAAATATATAAAAAATAGAAAAAAATTCTGCGTTAAAAGGAGCATCTTAGAAAAATAGAAATTCACCAAAAAAAAACTTTGAATGTTTTTGAACAATTCAACAAAGTGTTTGAAGTGCCTGTTTCACCCACTTCCGGGGGGCGGAGCCAAAATCCGAGCCCGAAGTATTTGTTCGTAGACCCCCACTTAGGGGGGGTAGAAAAAGTTTCGGAGCGAATCGGGCACTTTTCATTTAACATGGGGTTTCAATGGGGAGTTTTTAGGAGCCTTCTCCGGGGCGTGGCTTCCGGGGGAAGGGGCGGGCTTAAACGCAACCTTGACAGGTGTGTTCAGTTTTCAAAGACCTTTCATTTGATGTATGGTACGTCTACATTGGACATTTACTTGGCTGCACACAGGGCTGAGGATTTGAGCCACACTGCACACAGAGACACAGACAGAGACATGCACACAGAGATACAGAGACACAACCCAGGCAGAGTTACATAGTAAGCTCCACTTGGTCGGAGGCGCGGCTTCGCCGCGCCTCCTTCCGCGTTCGCAATCATGTTATTAGAACGATTACATAAAGGCTAAGTGCTGCAGCGATCACTACAGTATGTGATCACAGGCAAGGTTATATTGTTGCTAGACTGTTGCTTCAAACATGTCCATAGGCATAAAGGAAACCAGACTTGAGGCCTGTCCATCAGTGGCTTACTGTAGCCTAGGACTAGCCCAAGTGTTTGGATATCCCAGGATCAATAGTGAGGAAATGAAAGTTGCATCATAGCACCCAGGCACTGAGTAGACAAGGCCATCCCTCAAAACTCAGCATCCGAGCCAGAAGGAGAATTGTCAGGGAAGCCACATAGAGCCAAACAATCTGGAGTGATGCTGCACCAGTCAACCATATCAACAACTACGAATATAAAATTGGACCATATGGGAGGGTGGCTACAAAGTAGCCATTGCATTAAAATAAAAATGAAAAATAAATAAAAGCATGTCTGGAGTTTGCCAGAAAGCATGAAAATGACCCAGCTATGTGGAAAAAGGATTTGTGGTCAAATTTTGAAGTGCTGTGTGACAGGAGCCTGATGCTGCAGGATGCTTTTCCTCTGCAGGGACTAAAAGTATCTCATTATATTTGAATGAAGAATGGATGGACTGGTCGACTGGAGCAAAACATTCTATATAGCGTATTTTCCCACACAATGACAGATTATCAATCAGCCGTCTAGACTCTCACTCACTCACTCTCACACACACACACACACACACACACACACACACACACACACACACACACACACACACACACACACACACACACACACACACACACACACACACACACACACACTACTATCATTAAACAATAAGACACGATGACAGCACTATTTGACCCCACTGATTCCGAAAGCAGAAATTAAAGGAGGCGGACTGTATTTGGCAATACACATTTGCTTGCCAGGAACTGTCCGCCACCCTTTTCTCAGACCAGGTGAGTGGTGCATTCATGAAAATGGCCATGCCAACTCCAAACAACCCCAAAGACAAGATACCAGCACTATATTTGACCCCACTGATTCCAAAAACAGAAATTAAAGGAGGCGGACTGTATTCGGCATTACACATTTGCTTGCCAGGAACTGTCCGCCCCCCTTTTCTCAGACCAGGTGAGTGGTACATTCATAAAAAATGGCTATGCCAACTCTAAACAGCCCCAAAGACAATATACCAGCACTATATTTGACCCACTGATTCCGAAAGCAGAAATTAAAGGAGGCGGACTGTATTTGGCAATACACATTTGCTTGCCAGGAACTGTCTGCCCCTTTTCTCAGACCAGGTGAGTGGTATATTCATGAAAATGGCTATGCCAACTCCAAACAGCCCCAAAGACACGTGCCATCACTATTGACATGAATGTACAGTACCACTCACCTGGTCTTAGAAAAGGAGGGTGGACATTTCCTGGCAAGCACCGCAGACTGTCCCACAACTGTCCCACAAGCCTAATGGCGATTTTTTAATTAAAAAATACGGGTTTGAATGCACATCACCTGTTGGGGTGCTGAGTAGTAATATTTAAAGGGAATCATGAATGTTCTGTGTATGAAATTTACTGGGGCGATGAGCATACATGTAGGCCTATAGTCTACACGTTTGATTATTAATCATGATTGACAGAGTCACATATGGTCACAATTAATTATTCAAAAAGTTTGCTCAGCGCAAAAGCGATTTTGTTTATTCATAGGCCTACAGAAGGCAATTCGATCATCATAACAAAACATCCTATGCCAGTGTGCTCTGGAGTCAACATGCAAGAAGAAGACAGTGAAGAATATTAAAGAAACGATGTAGGCTATAATATATAGGCCTACTGTACTCCCACTGCGCAC
This sequence comes from Gymnoscopelus braueri, assembly GCF_963280865.1. Classification (NCBI taxonomy): domain Eukaryota; kingdom Metazoa; phylum Chordata; class Actinopteri; order Myctophiformes; family Myctophidae; genus Gymnoscopelus; species Gymnoscopelus braueri. The sequence goes on from NC_137605.1 coordinate 46,124,404, forward strand.
GCTTATACATTTTTTGTCTATTTTGTTCAAATGTAACTTCCTTTCTTGCCATATTATGCATTGATAAAAAACAGAGTTCCTCGAAATAAGTGGGCTGAACATATATGGGGGCGGGACTCATAACCTTATAGGATCCGCCCCCTTGCTCGCTTCCCCACGCGTTTCGGAGCTTCTAAAGCCCAGCAAAAAGGGGCCGTGGTCGCTGGTTACACTTTCAAATAGCATTCAAAACACCAATGAAGCAGCAATATCGATACTTGATGAGTAGCAACCCTTGGCTCTCAATCCTACCGCCCCTCCCAACTTTTTTTTCGGTTAAGGTTATGTTTAGGCATTGGTTTACTGAGGTTAGGGTTAGGGTTAATGTTGGGTTTAGGTATAATTTTTACTTTATGGTTAGGATTAAGGTTTGGTTAAGGTTATGTTTAGGCATTACGTCAGGATGTTTTTCTAGTTGGACCCAAATGCAAGGAAGTCAGAATCTTGAAGAGTTTATTTAACAATAGTTTGCAGGAGAGCAAAATCAGCAAACCTATACAGACAATGGATTACAGGAAACACAAGACCATTACTTCAAAATAAGATTGAAGAACACACTTCAAAAACAACACACGCGATGCAGATCCTGACCCATTGGAACCTCACCCTCGGCTAAGTTTTACAGCGACTCTGCGTTACTTCCAGCCTGGAAGCAAACACTGACTCACGGTAACGCTCTAGCCCCGTTTGGAACCTCACCCTTGGCTAAGTTTTACCGCGACTCTGTGTTTACTTTTAAAGTAAACACCGGCCCGCGCGCGGTCCAAGCTGACACAGCCGAGTGCTCCCTATCCCCGTTTCAGCCAATCAGAATGTGTGTCTTCCCTCACTCATCCTAGGAATACAATTATTGCAGTCTGTTTACACTGAAGACTTTTAGATTAGCTCAAGGTGAAAATGGAAATAGTGCATAGACAAAAAGACAGAAAGCTAAGTTTTTACCTCTATGGTCCTCAAGGGAGCACACTGACATCAGCACAGATTACATGAGTGTCTGAAGCTGAAAACCTCTGCGGGATCAAATAGGTCTAATTAACAAATTTTTCAAAGCCAAAATGTATTATTCATCAGCATATCTTTTAAATAAAATAAAATAAAATAAAATAAAGATGCTGCTTGAAATATTCAGCCCTTACACATTCCCCCTTCCGGACCTTTACCCCCTGACACTGCTGGCTCTCCTCTCAGCTGTCAGCATCACCTTCGAGTGTAATGTATATATTGATCATGTATTATTATATATATGTCAGCAGCATTTAGTTTTAATTTTGAAAAGTAGAAGTAATTAAACTAGAATTTGTTATGGAGGTGTAACGCACATGATATAGAGTGGACTACATATGACATTTTTCGCATGAAGAACTAAACCTGGAGTTGCTATTTTTAGTAATTCAGTCTCAAACTTAACCACTGAGTGGTGCAGAACACCTGTAAATTATCTATCACTAGATATTAGAGACAGAGTGACATGTGGTTCTGGCCAATCAGCAGTCGTTCAGGTCAGGCTGACCTGTAAAATCAGGGAGTCTCTCACACCTGCAGTCCTGCAATAATCAAGCCAATCAATCTAGAGTCAGTTCAGATGTTGAGGTTGGAGACAGGAGAAAAAAAGCGCAGAACAGACAGCACAGAACAAAGAGAGGAGAAGAGTTGAGATCTAGAAGAATATAATAAATACAAACCACAGAGAAGCAAGGTAACTCACCCATAGTTATAATTTCATTTAAGAGTAACAAATAAGTTAAAATTATGTTTGGTTTTGATTTGTGGTGTTGTTTTAACTTCTACAACCCAATTGTGGATTTACTGGGACAGCCATTTCATGTTTGTGCCCAGCCTGTTTCACACAGAATCGGTGAGAGTGAGACTATTCATTCTTTTAAATTGTTGATGTTGTTTTGTTTCATTCTGCACTTTGAGTTAAATGGTGAACACATTCTAGTGTAATAGTTAAAAATTGAGTTTGTTTTCAAGTGTTGATTACTAAATGGATGTAATCCATTTTGCATTGCAACTTGAAGAGTTGAATTCATGTGAAGATGTTTTTGTTTAAAATACATTTAATGTAATGTTTGTTTAAAAAGTATGTACAAAGATTAAAAAATGCACAGTGTTGCATACTGTATGCACAGAGTGTTGCATACAGTATTTTATTTATTGTTTTCATTTAAAAAGTTCATGCAATGCATATTTCATGGTTAAAAACTTAATAGAGAACAGACAGTAGATACTATGTTACTGATTGGATTTCTCTGACCCTGTCTGATGACAGGTCAGGTTTTTTTGTTGGATTGGATCTTTCCAGTTGATCTTTCCAATTGATGGCCAGCTTCCCCACCAGGATCTAGAGAGACAGAGCGAGTATTGACAGTTTTGTTGCATTGCTTCTCTCGTTGTTCACATATGGGAAACAGCGCCCTCTGGCGATGATACAGAAGCTTCACATTCACTCCCTCAGGGCCAAAACCCTTTTTGGCCCGATGGGCCTTCCGTCGCTTTCCGGTAGCTCCTTACCCGAGGGCATAAAAGGAACCGGAACGCGGCAGTCATTCTCTTTGTTCCTTCTGCCAAGCGTGTGAAGGAGCTCTAGAATCGAAGTTGCGGGTTTCTACAAGCTCAATAGCGACGGGTTGGATCCCAGTCCACTGAGTTCCCCGACCTTTCTCCCTCTAACTACTATTTTCCCGGCGCGGAAAACACAGCTAACTTGTTAGCTCTTCTCATCAGTGGTTTAGCCTAGCTAGCCACCTTTCTTCAACATGGCTCGACGGGACCGTCCAGCCGTCGCCGATCGCCGACACCTGGAGACCAGCATGGATCTTCCCCCGCGGCGGTGCGGCTCCCGTTCAGGCTCCCAGCCTCTTGACGAATGGGACATGCATGACCACTGCGTAAGCTGCCTGGGCCTCGCACACGCTGAGGACGCCGTCTACGGTGACCCGAGGTGTTTCGAGTGTGCAGGCCTGCACACCTCCGAGCTCAGCAGGGCCCAAAGGCTCTTCCTACCACCACGGGCCCTGTATGAGCCCTACGAGGACGAGCACGACGGAGACCGCCGCTACTATTGGTTGCCAAGAAAAAAGGTTGCCAAGAAATCCAAGCTTCCCCTGGCTAAGGGTTTCAGCGCAGCCCTCTCATCGTCGTGGGATTCCCCCTTAGGCCCCGACACTGATCCTAAAAGGTTACGTTTTAACATAGATTGTGCGGGTGCGAGCGAGCTCGGCCTCCTGGCCCTCCCCCCATGGATCGCACCCTGGCCCTCTCACTTAACCATAGCCTACCACGCGGCCAGAAGCCCCCCTTCTCCACGGTTAAGGATCCTCCGTGTCTGACCAACGAGAAGGACGTGTCTGGCTCAGCAGCCACCAGAGTTCTCTACAAGGCTTTTACTTCGGGCGCTAGGGCCCTCAACGCCGCAGCTCTGCTGCAGGGGTCCCTGAAAGTGCTCCTGGGCGAGGCAGGAGACGCCGCCACACCTCAGCAGCTAGCAGAGATGAGGCGCATCACACAGGAGATTATCCTGCTTAACAAATACTCCACAGAGTGGACTGGCAGGGGGCTCGGTCTGTGTGTTACTCATGAGAGAGCACGGTGGCTCGACCACGTACCCGACAGGACGCTCCGTCTCGCCAGACCCATTCCTTCTCCGCCCCGCCCGCCTCCAGAGGCGAACAGTGGGACCGGAGGGAGGACGACCGCTCACGCCCCCCACCCAGCAAGCCTCACCAGAGAGGCGCTTACAGAGGTCGCCCTTCCAAGCGGGGTAGGTGACACCGTCACTCCCTGCCAGACGAGCAGGGACGTTCTCTCCCCCGTTTCCCTCTCCCCTCAGACGGGGGATCTGCACCAGGTTCTAGTGGCCGCGGGCCTCAGTGCCAGGACGACGAGGAAGAGGAGGAGATCCTCATCGGAACTAGCGGCGACAGAAAATTGCGCCACGAGCCCCGAGTTAAAAGACACACACAAATATTTCATTGTAGAAAATTACGTGAATGTGCATGCACTTGTGGATGTGTCCCCTGCTTCTGTTGCAAATGTTGCTTATATAACAATAAATGCTTGTGTAATAAAAGACAAAAAAAAATTGGAACCGAAAGCACCCAAAATGAGCCAGCGACCAGTAGGGACCTCCTTCGGGGGGTCCATGGTGGTCGCTGGACAGAACAAAGGCTTTGTGGCGGGCCAAAACCGGCATTTTCTAAAGGGGTCACGCCAACATTTTCCTTGGTCCATGAAAAAGAGCCACAAGGTAAAAATAAGCCAAAATGTCGTGAGGAAGGTGGGAGTAGCCAAAATGGCCGCCCCCCCTGCACAACACGTGTTGCCAATAAAAATGGCTGCCGCTGCTTGCAGACACGTGTCGACGGCAACAATGGCGGTGCCCACGTGCGCGGCCAGCACTTCCAAAATGGCCGCGTACATGGGCCCGGAAGTAACACCAAGCACGGTTGTCAGGCCAACGAGTGCAGCCAAGATGGCGGCTCATGTACGCTCGACTACAACAACAACCCCCCCAAATCCGTTAATGCACATCGAGCGATGGAAAAAATGCAACCCCAACCCCTGGGTGCTTCGTACGATGGCAAAGGGGTACAGATTGCAATTTTCCACCAAACCACCCATGTCCAACAAAGTACTGTTGTCACAAGCGAGTGGTCAAGCGGCGGTGACGTTACGAGAGGAGATCTCCTCCCTATTACGCAAGAATGCCGTACGGGAAGTGTTACCGGGAGAAAGCCGTCTCATCGCGCTACTTTTATAGGTATCGCGCTGGATGCGGTCGCTCTCAGGGCGTGTCTGTCTCAGGAGAGGATAGATTCCTTCCTGAAGTGTCTGGCATTGTTTCAATTGGGACGCAAGGTCCAGTACAAAATCTGCATGAGGGCAGCGGGGCTCATGGCCTCGGCCATTTCCTTAGTGCGCCTGGGCAGGCTACACATGCGGCCTTTTCAGAGATTGATGGGCTCCCTCAGGGTTTTCGTCGCGTGACGGTGTCCGCGGCGTGCATGCAGTCCCTTCAACAATGGAAAGTAGCTTCTTTCCTGTCGGAGGGCGTCCCGATGGGGAGGATCATCTCGAGGAAGATGATCACCACCGATGCCAGCCTGACAGGCTGGGGCGCAACATTCGAGGGCCGGATGGCCAGGGGTCTATGGGACCGCAGTATGAGGAAAGCCCACATCAACTACTTGGAGCTGATGGCAGTCTTTCTGGCGTTAAAACACTTCAGGTCCCACATCGGTGGTTGTCACGTTCTGGTCAGGACAGACAATACCACGACCATGGCCTACATCAACAAGCAAGGAGGTCTGAAGTCTCCTACCTTAGATGGTCTGGCTCGGAGGCTGATACTGTGGTGCGACTCGCATCTGAAATCAATCAGCGCCTCTCATGTGCCTGGACTTCTGAACAGGGGAGCCGATCTTCTGTCCAGAGGCAGGACTCGTTATTCAGACTGGTCTCTGCACCCCGGAGTCGTGGCCCAGATTTGGACCAGGTTCGGTCGGCCCCAGGTGGACCTCTTTGCCTCGGAGGAGAACGCAAAGTTGGGTTTGGACGCCCTGGTGCACGAGTGGCCGGGGGGGCTTTATGCGTTCCCTCCGCTGGAGCTGATCCACCCCACTCTGGAACGGATCAGGCTCCGGGACCTGACGGTGCTGCTGGTGGCTCCAGCATGGGGCACGTGGAGGTCGGAGATAGCTCCCCTCCTATACGAGCGACCTTGGCCCCTCCCGCTGCGAGAGGACCTGCTGCAGCAGGCGGGGGGGCGAACTTCATCATCCCAGACCCGCAGACCTAGATCTGTGGGTCTGGCCCGTGAGAGGGAAAACTTGACTGCGACTGGACTTCCACCTAGGGTGGAAGCTACTATTCAGGCCGCTAGGGCACACTCCACTAGGTCCCTCTATGGAGCTAAGTGGGGTGTGTTCGAGGAGTGGTGTGTGGAACGGTCCCCGGTTGTGGTCCCGTTCCGGGCTTCGGTCGCAGACATCCTGACCTTCCTACAGGATAGGTTGGATCTTGGAAACGCTTTCTCCACGGTTAAAGTGTACTTGGCGGCCATTTCGGCCAACCATGTTGGTTTCAATGAAAAAAGCGCGGGGAAACAACCACTTGTGTGTCAGTTCATGAAGGGCGCGTTGCGTGAACATCCTGTCTCAAGGTCCTTGTTTCCCACGTGGGACTTGGTCCTGGTGCTCGACTCACTCTCTCGTCCTCCTTTTGAACCTTTTGAGACGGTGGAACTGAAGTTCCTCACGCTCAAGACGGTACTCTTGGTTGCGCTGACAACAGCGAAACGGGTGAGCGATATACATGCCCTCTCGGTGATTCCGGAGTGCATGAGGTTCGCTGGTGATGGCAGTAGGGTTGTTCTAAAACCTAACCCGGCGTTCATCCCCAAGAACTGCAGCGAGTTGGGCGTCTCCGTCGACTTTCGCTGCTTTCTACAGCCTGGACGTGGCGGCGTCTTCCATGGCGCACGCAGTCCTGGGTGTGGCTTCCACCTGAGGGTGGGTGGGTGCATGGAACGGCGGTAGATTCTGTTCATGCCCCTGTGCCTTAGTGTATGATAGGCCGACGTCTGGGCCTTAGATTTATAAGGCGGACTTCGGTCTGTCAGGGCCCTCCCCCCACTAGAATAGACAGGCTGTGCCTGCTTTTTAGTTTATAAGGCAGACCTTGGTCTGTCAGGGCCCCACTTTTCTCCTGTTCCGTGCCTTAGACCCGGTGGGTCTGATGGCGCCCGGGGAGGCTGGGACAGCAGGTTGTGGTATCTCGATTCGTAGATACATTCCGGGGGTTTATATCTACCATATGTGAACAACGCTTGGCAGAAGGAAGCTGGTGTGTTAAGAGAATGACTTCCGCGTTCCGGTTCCTTTTATGCCCTCGGGTAAGGAGCTACCGGAAAGCGACGGAAGGCCCATCGGGCCAAAAAGGGTTTTGGCCCTGAGGGAGTGAATCTGAAGCTTCTGTATCATCGCCAGAGGGCGCTGTTTCCCATATGTGAACAACTCGTTCGCAATTTACAAAACCGGGGTTACGCAAGTAACCCATAGTTCTACTGCACTCTACGGTGTGGTAGGTCTAATTCTGGAGACTCCCCCACTCTCAGCTGCAGTACTCCCAATTCCCCCTCTCTCCCTCTCCCTCTCTCACACACACACACACACACACAAATTCCCCTGGACCTTGAAACTCTGATACCTACCTTTCCCAAAACCACCTGGAACACTTACACTGACACCTACCTTCATGGTTTACCCCTGGAACTCTGAACCTTAACACGTACTGTATACTGACACTTACCTTACCTTTTCATTCCTGGAAAAGGGAACTGAGTGGTAAAATAGTTAGTTTGTATTTTGTAATTATCCTATTTTGATCCTATTTTTGTCTTGATTTAACTGGAACAGAAAGAGCTTGAATTTAAACGCGACATACTGAGGATTCAAGTTTGAAGGGTACACCCAAATAGATTTATTATACTTGAACGTTGAAGTGGCCAAGCAATTGCTACAGTGTTGGTACCAACTATTTTGTATTTCCATATTGTTGTTTACATGTTTGTTTGTTTTGTATGTTATTGTTTTTCAATATAATAGCCGGCAATCAGTTAACCACTTTGTGTCTGAGTCTCACTTTAAGTATTCCCCACAGCTCCAGCAGTCAAACCTACAGTACACGACTAGCCCAGATTACACTATAGTAGTGCATGCCAAAAATCCTGAAGGGGGCGTCAACAAGTGTCATTTGGTAGCGGCGGACATCTTTGTGGGGTATAAACAGGTTGACTTAACATTGCCCCCCACCAGTATGTCTGCAGCTACTATGCCACGCCCCCCCGTGGTGACGACACGTTGGCAAGCACTATAGTGCCTTAGGTGCTATTAGATACACTCAGAAGTGTCACTCACCCACGTGTGGCACAAGTCAGCATTACAAATGCATAATGTGATTTTATTATCAAAACTAGAAAAGTGTGCTTCTCGGAGCACTGGTCTCCGCCAGGCCAGCTTGCCTACCGCAACCGCTGTTGGGTGAAGGAGGAGAGGTGGAAGGCAGTTCGGGAGGCAGCAGGAGAGGAGGAAAGGTAAGAGGGTGGGGGTGAAAGTGGGTACTTTAAATGTGGGCACTATGATGGGCAAGAGCAGAGAGCTAGCTCATATGAGATATACTGTGCGTCCAAGAGACCAGATGGAAGGGGAGCAAGGCCAGGTGTATTGGAGGGGGGTTTTAAACTGTTCTACCACGGGTGGACAGGAGGAGAAATGGGGTAGGTATAATCCTGAAGGAAGAGTATATCAACATTGTTTTGGAGGTGAAGAGAAGGTCAGACAGAGTGATGAGCATGATGCTGGAAATAGAAGGGGTGATGATAAATGTTGTCACTGCATGCCCCACAAGTTGGGTGTGCAATTGAAAGCAAAGAAGAGTTCTGGAGTGAGCTAGAAGAAGTGGTGGAGGAGATACCCAAGGAGGAGAGAGTGGTGATTGGAGCAGACCTCAACGGGCATGTGGGGGAGGGAAACAGAGGGGATGAGGAGGTGATGGGTAGGTATGGTGTTAAGGACAGAAACAAAGTCTGAAAGAGATAGGAGACTGCAAGGTGATAGCAGGGGAAATCGTAGCAAGGCAGCACCGGATGGTGCCCTGTAGGATGACCCGAGTGTATAAGCGCGCGCTCCGCTATGCGCGCGCTACGCGCGCGCTATGCTACGCGCGCGCTATGCTACGCGCATGCGTTGCGCACCCAGTAGGATGGACATAAATCGGCGCCCCTGCTTACAGCACTTACTTAAATAGTACAATTTCATAACTCTTAATAATCATCTGAGAGTAATATTCTGTATATTCTCACCCGGGCATTTGTTTTTGCCTGAGCTTATCCAACCAAGGGCACGCATAACAAAGCTGAGACATTATGCACATCATATCATGGGATCCACTAGGATTTTCCATAAACGTGGGGAGAGAGTTGGTGTGTGTGTGTGTGTGTGTGTGTGTGTGTGTGTGTGTGTGTGTGTGTGTGTGTGTGTGTGTGTGTGTGTGTGTGTGTGTGTGTGTGTGTGTGTGTGTGTGGGAAGAGGGAGGGAAATGAGAGCAGATTTACCCAAGAAGAGGGGAACATGCAGCAGCTGCTATTACAGGGCTTCATCATTCTCTGAACGTAAACAACCCCTGGTAAATCGGCATCCATTTGAGAAATATGAGAAAACAGCAGTTCCCATGTGCCAGCAGGGGTATTAAACATATTGGTTTTAGTGAGTGAATTTGTACAAGCTCCCAGCTTGTCAAGGAGAGTGGGATTTGTTAGACCATCAGGCCCTCTGCTGTGTGGAACGTGCTTCATATAGAAGTGTGTTGTTGACAGGAGTCTTTAGGGCTCTAGGGCCACCGCATCACAATGCCAAAACACTCCTCATGAAGCACGCTGCTCAATCTGCTGTGCGTGCAGTGATGGAAGAAGTACTCACATGTTTTACTTAAGTAAAAGTATCATCAATACTGCAATGTAGATTACACTCTGTTACAAGTAGAAGTCCCATATTCAAAATGCACTTGAGTATTAAAGTACAAAAGTATCAGCATCACTTAAAGTACCAAAAGTAAAAGTATACTCATTGTGCCATTTCAAAGTTCAAAATGTATACAAAATCTTTTGAAGATAGATCTACAAGCTCACAATGCATCGCATCGCAACACATTGTGAGCTTGTAGATCTGCTATTTTCAAATGTGGTTAGTAAGTGGTTAGTAATAATCAAAATCTACAAAGTAACTAGTAACTAAAGTTTTCATATAATTGTACTTAGTTACTTTACACCACTGTGTGTATGTGTGTGTTCAGTATGTTCATGCTTGTGCATGTGTGCATGAAGATTATTAGAGATTTGAGTTAACTAAAACTAGATGTGAACATTTTATTTTAGTGAACTGAAAAAATAAATAAATAAGGCTTTACAAAAACTGAAACTGTATTGTGGACAAACTAAAATCTTAGAGAAAATATCCTTGACTTTTGTCTTTGTCATTTTATTTCATACATAATCCTAGTATTTTGAGTATATGAAGGTTTTTTTTATTTATTACACAATAATTCATGGGGGACAAATGCCAATGACATTTTAAAATAACTGACTAAAAATAAGCCTTTTTTAAAAAAATGAAACTAGACTACAGTAAGTACAGTAGTAACATTTTAAGTTGTGCTGTCTTTAAGTGGATATAGGAAGATTGGTGGGGCGGGGAAAATGTGTTGAAAAGAAAATCAAGGGCGGACTGCGGTTTGAAAAATCTCTGCTGCTGTTCCCCACAGGGACACCAGCATCAGGATATCACATTTGATCTCATTTCACAGCCTGACATTCAACAGTGACAGTGATGTATGTGATGCCACCTCGCACAGGCCAGTTCTCTTTTCAGTAAACCTGTTTCCATCATAATATTTATGCTACAGTAGCTGTGTTGTTACTCACCAGCGACGGGATGAGTTTCACATTAGACACAAACAGAGAAAGAGAAGTATTTGCACTCAGTGCAATGGCATCAGAGTGAAAGCGTTGATCATTTATGACAACCATATAGATGGTCCTCACATACAGTAGGCCTATCCGCTCTATGGCCTGATTTATACTTGGTTGCTCGCTGTGTCACACACCGAAAATAGCAGATCTACAAGCTAACAACGTGTTGCAAAATGACATGTGAGTTTGTTGATCAGCCATTTCTGGTGCGCGACACCAACACGCAGTTAAGTATAAACCCATATAAACACATTATACATCTCTACATGAATGAGAATGAGATGTCACAATCAATAAACCCACTGCCTTGCATTTGGTAATGCAATAAATTATGTGGAATTATGGTCTTAATATGCAGGTATTTGCCCCCTCAGTTTCAATTAGTGTGATGAATTGATATGCTGCAAAAGCTCTGACCGATTCTTAAATTAATTTGCCAGATCGATCTGAGGAGATCTTATGTAAAGCACATGCAGGGGAACTGCTAATCCCATCAGACGGGGGTGGGTGGGTCAGAGGGTTTGTTTATTTGTCTGTAAAAACAACTGCAATCCAGTATAAGCCTCTTTGTGATCGGGTCAAGTTGGCTCCCCAATTGAACTACATGGTCATCTAAAGTCTATGGTTTTCTCAAGCAGAATCACACCGCCGCGCAGATGCGCTCAACTGCCTGATTTCTCAGAATCACCTGATTTACATCCCCTCCAATCAGCTGAGAGTATCCAAGTCACCCAGGAACAGATGGGAGCACTGAGACACTCAGATGTGGACATGTCCATCAAAGGGGAAGAACAGGACAAGAGGCACTGGAGACGTTGGAGTGGCCTGTATGGTATCATGAGGACATGCAGATTTATGCATGTGCAGGCCCAGGTGCATAGATAAGCAGCAGGCAAACACACAAGACAAAAGCACACAGAAACACAGAGACACAACAACTCATGCACACCCTTCATCATTCTCTTCCTCATAGAGACAGGCAGCAGCGTGCTGCAGCCCACAATGAGTGGCTCGTCTGAAATGAACTCGTAAAGGCCACACTTCAACTTGAATTGTTCACGGCCAGCAAAGTATATTCATACAATATTAAAATGCACACATTATGCCCATTAGCTTTTTTCCTTGCCATTCATCCAGCATCTGCAGACTGAGAGACGTATAGTACCTGTGAATACTGAAAAGGCAGCAATAAAAAACAACAACAAAGAAAACAAGACTAAGCAAGCCAAGTTAAACTGGACCCTGATACATGCCAGTGGGACTTTAAGTGTTTGCGAATGTACGCAACTATGTGTCTAGTGTGTACCATATATTGTAAATGCAGTGGTACTATCTGCATGCACTTTATGAATGTCACAGGTTACAGTAGCAACCACGGATCAACAATTTCCGCTATGGAAACTCACGAACATTGTTGACAAACCTTTAAACAGCCATTATGGTAGATGTGAAATCAATCAAGATTGAGCAACTTGAACTGCCTATTTGTCACTTGTTCATCTGACCATGTTGCATATTAATCTACAGATTTCCTCCTTTATTACACGACACGTTGCTTGTCCATCATGTAAATGCCTCATGGTGCGAAAAGGGGTCAAAATGTATTGGAACATTGCAGTTATCAAATGCATGTGTGTCAAACAACAGTTATGTGCTACAAAAAAATGACATGTTTATGTCATTCTGATCGTTGTTTATTTTTTGTGTTCTGACGTTGGTCAAGTGAGCCGCAAGTGTGCTTAATAAAACCATCAGTGAGAAAAACCATCTGACTTTGTTTGTGAAGGGAGTGACATATAGGGTAATCACAAAACCTGTCTTATAATCTCTTAAACAAACATCTATGGTAAATTTGCATTTACCAGAGCACATCCTCATGAGCTGGCCAAAATAACCTGTTTGGTCCGACTTGATGCATGCATTTCACCTCAATGTGGGTTTGATCTATGGCCAGTATTATTTCAGGTTAGAAAGCATCAAACAGGCTCAAAAAAGGTCGGGCACATCCAAAAACCTTTTGAAGGCAGGTGCTTGTCCGACAACGAAGGATACAAAGCATCATCATAGGGCAGCAGGGGCTCAGGAAATGGGGCGGCCTCTTGGTAATCAGAAGGTTCCCACTTTGATCCCCAACTCCCTTAGGGCAGGTACACACTATAGGACTTTTAAAGTGGTCGGGGAGTCATCAGATCGTTATGTATTTCACACTACACACTACACACACACAAGTCTCTTTCTTGAAATCGGCTGTCATATATCGTTGTGGTTTTCACACTATTGATTGCCGACAAGGGATCACATACTGCAAGATTCCCCCAACATGCGATCCAGACCCGATACATTTAGTTTTTTATTCCAATCTATATTCCATTCCATTCCATTCCATTATATTATATTATATTATATTATCACATCACCGACGTCTGTCTGTTCACGAAAACGTGCACGGTTCCCGTGATATGTGTGCGAGAGCGAGACAGGACGCTAATGATTTTCATTAAATAATTCTCTGTCTCTCTGCGTCTCTCTCTCTGCACGTGCACACACAGAGAGAGAGAGAGAGAGAGAGAGAGAGAGAGAGAGAGAGAGAGAGAGAGAGAGAGAGAGAGAAGAGAGAAGAGAGAAGAGAGAAGAGAGAGAGAGAAAGAGAGAGAGAGAGAGAGAGAGAGAGAGAGAGAGTGCAAGTGGTCCAAATGTTTCAATAATAACAGTTGCGCTGCTGCGTAGCATGCCTGCTGATTCCGATGCGGTTTTATTAACATATTCAAGTGAGATGCATTGGTTTTATAGACTATATTTAACAGCAATATTAATATAGCTACCAATATATATGACATGTCAAACCTGCTAGATATCTAGAAAGGCATCGCCGAGCGCTTTTATCGCGGCTAGTTCGTCTCACAGAGCCTTTCACACACAGCGATCAACACCTCGGCGAGCAAAGCCCAATCTTATTATATCATTAAAAGATTTGCACATATTTTCATGATTAAAAAAAATATAGCAGATCTACAAGCTCATAGCCGCGCTATGAGCTTGTATATCTGCTATTTTTGAATAGCCAACAGAAATCTAAAATTACACAGATGCGTTCCTGGTCTTAATGGGTCAAAGTGTCCTTGAGAGACACTGAAACGTAATTGCTCTCGATGAGCAGGTTGGTGCCTTGCGTGGTTTCCTGTGGCGTCAGTGTGTGAATGGGTGAACATAGTAAAGAACATTAGGTCAGATTTGAACTGGGGTCAGCTGTGGGAAGGACTATAGCATTATTTGTTATTATTATGTGGCACACGCTCTTACTCACACAGATGACTCACTTGCAGGAAATGTGCACCAGGTTGGACTTGAACTGTGATCAGCTGCAGAAAGGACTTGGCCTCTATGATCTATACGGGGGCACATACAAATAATAATAATTATAATTATAAAAGCTTTACAAAAACAAAATAACCTAACTGAAACTGTTTGTGTACTAAAATCATAGAGACGACGTCCTTAGTTTTATTAGTCTCTGTTAATATTTCCTACATAGGCCTAGTATTGTGGGCAGATGTTAAGCAGGTTTTAAGCCCTTTTGTCAAAAAATAGGCAATCTATAAGCTCCCAATGCATCGCAATGTGTTGCATTGTGAGCTTGTTGATTTGCTGAACTTTTTGAATCTCACCCCAGGCAAATAAATGAAATAAAACTTTTATCCTTTTAACAAAATAAACAGAACTAGCAAACCCACTTTGAAAGCAAATCCAAACTAAACTGAAATTGAAAACAAAATAGTTGATGGGATGAAGGTTAAGTTGTACAGCATCTCCTCAAGGGCCTTCTCCACTGCCTCACTTTCATCAAGAGCCTCAGAGCTGTGTGTGTGTCTAAAAGGGCCCTGAAGAGTTCGAGTGCATCTGGGATGTCCAAACCTCGGTGTGTAATAGCCAAATCTGCAGGACTTCCTCTTCAAGGTTCCACCGACGCCATTTGCTGCCTCCTTTGGTGCTCTGACTTTGTTCTTGATATCTGGATACCCTTTGAATCCCTTTGTTTCTTTCCAGAAGACTGCTGTTTTGTTTTGTTTTTCTGAGAAAATCTCTGCATCTTGTAGTTTCTGATAATCTGAACACAATCTGATTGACACTGAGAGCGACCCTCCATGTTTTAATTTATTGATAATTGGCCCCCACCACAACTTTAGATATTACTTGCTTCTCTCTTGGTTTCTGCAGTTGGAGCAGCAACACGTCCCTGACTAGGCAAGATTCAAGATTCAAGATGCTTTATTAGTGTGGTTGCCCGAATGGGCAACCAGACTATTGTTATAGATAAACTTTATTCTTTATTTCTTTATAGATAAACTTTATTTCGGGCTGCATCTCCTCCCACAGTTTATTTTTCCCAATTTAGTGCCATATGTCAAAATGACCGGCTTCACCGGGAATCGTGCACTTGTATTTTGCTAAGAGATTGGTTAAATAGTTTAATTTATATTGATTTATTAGTGCATTAAATTTCCCCATCCACTTTAATGGAAAAGTGAAAAAACTCAAATTCAAGTATTTTTTGCTCTGAAACCGTAAGAGCTAGAGTTACCAGATTTGGTGGGGAGGTTCATGATTTAGTCCGAAATTATTTTAAAAACAAATTACACCAGTCGGCCTCATGGTGGCGCTATAACAGCCCACTTTACGTTTTGGCCTATAACCGTAGATCCTAGAATAAAAATCTTTTTTCCCTAGATTCCTTGGGTCATGACGCAACTCCCCATATAGGCCACGCCCATTTGCGTCATGATAGATTTTCCGCCATTTTGAATTTTCTTCAAAACACACTTTTAGCTCCTCCTCCCACATATTTTCTCCAAATTTCACAAAAATCGGTACACATGATCTCTGGACCCATGCGATAATCTGGAGCGAAACAGAATTTTGATAGTCCATACCGTTCGTCCGTAAATGGCTTCCAAAGTTAGAGGGAAGGGCCCGTTTTACAAAAAAGCCCACAAATCACGAACAAAACGTCCAGTCAATCCCAAATTTGCATCACATGTCAAGGGTGGTTTACTCAACAAATCCCCAAAAGCATTTCCACTTTGATCCATAGGGGGCGCCACAACTGCGCAAAACGTAACCGTTTGATGCAAAAACATGATTTTTGGGGGGATCAATCCTCTCAAAATGAAACGCAAGTGATCTCAGGAGTGACATGACGATGTCATTGGCCCGCTACATTTGTGGCAGGGGCTTATTTATTTTAGTGGGAGGGGCCTATTTCTTCAAATCAAAACGCCATGTATCACGAACGCAGGATCCAATCAGCACCAAATTCGAATGGCACGTCACGCGGCCTCCGACGGTATTCCTCCAAGCGTATTCCTCAAGTCCCGGCGGCGGCGACCTGCGACCGGCGTCGGCGCAACCACACTTTGCAATTTCCCAGAATTGCGACGCGTCTAGTTGTCATTTGTTTTCCATCTGCAAGCAACATTAGAAAAAAACAAAATTATGTTTGTCCTAGTAAAACACAGCAGAATTCATAAAATAATTTAAAGAAACTGGATACCCATATAAAAACAATATCAAAACTGAATGAATTTCATCCATAGAGTTCATCTCATCTATTTTAATGCATAGGAATGCATACCTCCCAAAGTTCATACTGTATACTATCTAATAGGGAGATTGGAGTTCAAAAGTCTGATTGCCTGGGGAAAGAAACTGTTCCGCATCCTTTCCGTCCTGGCACTGATGCTCCTATATCGTTTCCCAGACAGGTAGAAGGGAGATCAGAATGTGAGAGCCTATGGAGAGCAATTATTGACTAACTCCTTCTTCACTTTTGATATAGGTCAGTTGTTACTTGCTGAATGATGGAGTGCTTTGTTCAGTTCTGCTACCTTTAACTGTTTGTCTTTTACCTAACTTGACTCCCCTCCTTGTCTGTAACACACACGCGCACACACACACGCACACGCACACACACACACACACACACACACACACACACACACACACACACACACACACACACACACACACACACACACACACACACACACACACACACACTAAAGTTATTATTATTCATTATGGTAAAACAGGGATTACCAGCACAAAAGGCAATGTCCTTCAGGCATCTTTTATAGACAGAAACGTCTTCAGTGTTATAACAAAACTTTGCACTGAAACACGCAGGCTGTTGTTCTGTATGCTGTCTGTGTAAAACTAAATAACATGCCTGAAGGACATTTTCATGAGTGCTGGTAATCTTTCTGATTGTAAAGAACTTTTCTAGACCATGCACCCGGTAGAAACCTGAGTGCTTGCCTTCTCTAGTGCAAGTTCATTGTTATAAATTATGGGTATGTAAAACACACACACACACACACGCACACACACCCTCCAAGGTAATTGTCAATCAAAAGGTCTTAACGCACTGTGGTCCTTAGAAAACACACACACACACACACACACACACACACACACACACACACACACACACACACACACACACACACACACACACACACACACACACACACACACACACACACACACACACACACACACACACACACCCCCCCCCAGGTTAATGTTATGAATTCTGGTTCATTAAAACAAGCACACACACGCACAAACAGACACATACACATACACATACACACAGACAGCGATTAATATCGCGCCCTTTTGGCGCTAACCTACTAGGGCCATGCAAGACGGGAACGATGCAAGTCAGGAAACACACCAACCCGTGCAATACTCCTTTACTGTAGTAGTTGTTATACATGTTGGAGTCAGTGGTACGTGCGGCGTTAAACGCTCGTGGCTTCACTCACACATCTGGCGACTCAGTGTGCATTACCCCGTCTGTTTCGTTCACCGCGGATTACTCTATCCATGTTCTCAGCTCTCACACTTTCTGTTCCATAGAACACTCACGCTACTACTTAAATTGCCATCAATGTGTCACACAGTTCAGCCAATCAGTTAAGATGATGCTGCAAATGTGACGCGAAGCTCCGCCAATTCGTGAAGCTGGTTTGGGTTGGTCAATCAGGGAAGCCTGTGCATACACTCTCCAAACACACAGAGACGCAGAATCGGTGCATCCTCCACAGTTCCGGGGACAGACAGTTACATGTGTGTTTTTTGGGTTCTCAGAAACTGTTGGTCCGCACTTCTGGGTAATTTGAGACACACACAGCGAGTTTGAGGCCATTTGGTCTGACAGCATCCAAGTTATGCCCAGGACACACACGCACGCACACGCACACGCACGCACACACACACACACACACACACACACAGACCGTTTCACTGATCTTATCTGATCTACAGTTTAACCGCTACCAACATGTCATAACCACGTTTTATAGCAGATTGGCTCTCAGAACTTTCTGGAGGGTTGGCCTCCTCAATCCCCCTTCCCTTGCTTTACTATTTTTAACCTCTATCCATAAACTCTCACTCAAGTAATCAATATTCTTCCTTTTTCATGCCTCAGCATCTCTTTTCCCTCTCTGACATTCACTTCAAAGTATTTTTCCCTTTTTCAGCATCCCTTCTTTCACCCCTCCCTCAGGGGGACCCTGACCGACGACTGACCACCCAAACCGCTAGCTGTGTGTCTGCACACGTGCATTATTAAGCACAGAGATGTGCACAGAACTGCCCAGCAGCAGTGCATTTGTCGCTCGTAGAAAGCAGCCCATAGACAGTAAAGTCATATTTAAATCATATCAGCATTATTCACATAACTGATTACTTCTCTCTATTGTCTCAAAGCCTGTATCAACAGAATATGTCACAAAGGAAAGTAAAATGTTCCATTTCCATACATTTCCATTCTTGGCTGGTAGGGCTATAGATATATTCTATATATTTCAACTTCAAATGTTAACCATGCAGACTCACTGAAAACACAGAAAACACACATTCCTGCTTCTGGTGACTGGTGTAAAAGAAAAATAGCTACTTAAAAAATCTGTGACAACTATCCTAGAAGGTATAGTATACCAAAGAGCTACTTTGAGTCTGGTTAAAATCGTCTCTCAGCAATCGGAACGTTTGCAGAGCTCTCAGATTCAGAGTGGTATATCAGGCTCTCGCCATCATTATGGTGCTGCAACAAAAAGATGGTGAAAAACATATCACACCCCAATGAGAGACAGAAAATATTACATTCACTTTTTCTTCTAATTTTATTTACCGAATGGGTTCCCAGAATGCATTCACTGTGATGGGACTGAGCCATCAACCATTCACATGCAGTATTTTTTTTAAAAGCTCTCCGGATGGAATAATGGGTCACTAATTGAAGATGAAAAGCTTTGTGAACAACAAGAGGTGGGGAGCGGAATTAGTAAGGCAGTGCATTAACCTTTTCAGCATCGCAGAATAATGCACCATTGCTGACCCTCACTGTGCTCCATGCAGCACAACATCCGGTGACGTTCCATTGAAGGTAGCGCCGTCCCTTTATCAGTCACTATGGCAACCTAAGGGCATATAGCATAGTTCTGTAAGTCCAGAATGACTCAGTCGTGACTCGTTCCAAGGACGACGAAGACAGGAAACGAAGCAAGTGCACTCACAAGGTTGCATGTTTTCTTTGATTGCATGGGGGGGCAGCAAGATCAATGGATTAATTTTCAAAAGGCTCTGATGACGATGGCTGTCATTAAATGTAATTTCCTTCAGTACAAAAAGAGGGTAGCTGCCTGTGTTGTAAATGTTGTTCTAGGTTGTATCAGAGTCCAAAAAAAATTAAGAACGAGGCAATTGTATAAGACTCACCCTCATTTCCTAATGGACCCAATGTACAGTACTAGTCAAGACATGACTTAACTGCTCTGCGTTTGTAGAGCTGCCCTGCGTTTGTCCCGCTATCAGCCACGGAGGCACCCACACCCAACTACCACAAGAGTTCCTCCTCCCCTTTTGCCTAACAAAAACAGTGTAGTAAACGTATTATTACCTAATCTCATATTCGCAATATTCAATGTGGAGTTGTTCAGTTGTATTTTCTTAAAGGCAGACCTATTAATATTGCTGATTGACCAGTGTCAGCTGCATTGCTTCATATGGAGGAAGCCAGGAGCTATGGCAGGAGGATAGAGGTGTCAGCCAGTCATGCAGGTGACAGACAAGTCAGTGTTCGTCTGACAGCTTTACTATAAATATTTATACATTCTAGCTGAGAAATATCTGCCATGCAGTTGCTCAATCTTCATTAATTTCACATTTACACCTACTAAAGATGGTGAGACTACACCCACTTTGTCATATTGTTATTCGGAACAAGGTCATATTTTTAGCTTACACATCAAGAATAAAGGCATCAACCTGTATTTTGATAAATATTCACAGGTGAATAGTACTTATTTACACCCTTAAGAGTTACTGTGTACACTGTGTAGATATAGCGGCATTGACTTTCTCTAAAACCAGCAATTTAACACCAAGCAGAGAGACTAAGGAAAGGAGTTAAAAAAAGGGCTCTAGATCACATGGCCATCTCTCACACACACACACACACACACACACACACACACACACACACACACACACACACACACACACACACACACACACACACACACACACACACACACACACACACACACACACACACACACACACACACACACGGTTCATTCACAGAGTGAATGTGAGTGAGTAGTATTAATTTAACACTGAAAATAAAACCTTCAGAGTTACGTTTACTCCTTGAACACCAGAATGACTCAGTCGTGACTCACACGAAGAGTCTGGGTCGTGACAATTGCCTTGTTCTTTTATTTTTTTGACTCTGATACAACAGAATAACATTTAGAACACAGGCAGCTACCCTCTTTTTGTACTGAAGGAAATTACATTTAATGACAGCCATCGTCATCAGATACAACAGAATAACATTTAGAACACAGGCAGCTACCCTCTTTTTGTACTGAAGGAAATTACATTTAATGACAGCCATCGTCATCAGAGCCTTTTGAAAATCCCCATGCCTCCCGCCCATTGATCTTGCTGCCCCCCCCCCCATGCAATCAAAGAAAACATGCAACCTTGTGAGTGCACTTGCTTCGTTTCCTGCATACCGTAATCTCCTGTCCTTTCCTGTCTTCGTCGTCCTTGGATGTCAATCTGGAGTTCAAGGAGATAACATAACTCTGAAGGTTTTATTTTCAGTGTTAAATTAATACTCACTCACATTCAGTGAATGAACCGTGTGTGTGCGTGCGTGCGTGTGTGTGTATACTAATAGCCATGTGATCTAGAGCCCTTTTTTAATCATAATTTCACCTAAGGAAGAAAGGCAGAGCGGCAAATAAACATGATTCACTGATACCCATTTTTAGAAAAACCCAAAGAGTTATAATCTGACTAAATGCATAAGGCTGGGAGTTTTTAAAATATTAACTGAAAATGGGTATTTGTCTCTTATGCCAGTTGGCAACCTGCGTTGTAAGGCTTGAATATCTTATGCAGTGGTGAATTGCCAACTATCAATTTTTGACACAAAGGAGTTTCCTGGGCAGCTGATGTGTCCTGTATAAATGCTGGGATGATAAGATAAGGCTCGGAAATTCCTATACCAATCCAATGAGACTCATGACTGAGCAGATTAAAATGTCACTTCTGCTGGCTCACCTGCTATCATTAATCAAGGTCTAGGGCTCCTGGGCTCCTGTAAGGCTCATCGTATTTCAATAATCTCCACTGTCTATCTGCTAAACATCAGATACAACTGCTCACCAATATCAATAAGATCATTTCACCTTATAGTTAATAAAAAAGGCTTTACAGCACTGAGCTGTCAAGACAGAAATAATTGCCTATACTGTGAATCTTAAAGAGCTGTCAGCATGCATTATGTAACCGGAGCAAAGAGAGAAAATATGACTATGAAGTTACTGTATGTATGTGTGGTGCAATTCACATAAACAACGGTAATGTACTGTGCCAAATGACAGTCCACAGACAGAGGGATGCATTTCATTGATAGCCAGCTGCAGGGCATACACACAACAGGCCTGGTTGCCATTTAATAACACATTCTGGTTATGTAAGCACTTTGGGCAACACTGCAAATTGAAACCGAAACTGCCAACTCACTGCAAAATAGAAAATCAATGCAAATGGTGCTTATTTCTCATCCTCCACAGACATAAGTAGCGGTGAATTATGGGACACCCCAGCTCATCAACGTGATGATGAATGCAGAGTTGTGACAACACATCCCGTTAGCAGCAAACACTGCACCTCAGCTCCTTCATCACTGACAGCATGATAACTGCTACTGTCTTTGCATAGCAGCTACAGCAGAACAATACAAACGCTTTCACAAAAGCGCTGTCCTTTACCGACGCTTGTGTGTTTCGTGTGTGCATGCGGATGTACGCGCATACATTATGTGTGTGAGCGTGTGAGGTTGTGTGCGAGGTGACACAGTGACAAAGTGAGCCATTTATCAAGAATGGCCACCCTTCCAGCAAATGAACTCTGGGAGCATTGGTGCACCCAGAGCACTCTGCCCCCCGTGCCCCCCCCCCCCCCCCCCGTCACGGACAGACACGAAAGCATGAGTGATGACATCATTCCGTCTCCCCCTTTCCCATTCACCAACAACAAATCATTTGATTACTCTATCTATGGCATTCAATAAGGCCTTAGACTAGAGGACCAATATATGTCACTGTCTATTGAGAGCTCCGGCCATAATCATAAATAAACATAACATGGCGTCTACATTTGATTACATTTTCTCCAAAGTCATGTAAGTGTTACATGAATAACCGAGTCAAAGCTGGCTAAACATCATCGTGCAGTAAGTCACAGTTTGATTTTAGTGATTTCTCCAGGGACTACCCCCCGCCCCACCAAAAAAAAAGAAGAAGAAGGGAAAAAAAGCGGAAACTGCACTTTAACACGCATTCACTTTTCTTTTGAGTAGCCCATTGTCCTTTTCTCCCAATTTAGCCATTATGACAGTTCCTGAATTACCCACACATTTGGTTTTCTTGGCCGTGAGGAGCCCCCGCTGGGAGGATGTCGCGCCTCCATCCTCACCATTTAAGATGCCCTTTTGACAGCCAGCCATAATTGTTGCTGGTGCAGCGACAAGAGTGAACACGGCCAACATTTGTGCTCATGGCTGCTTGGCCAAGCCGGATGCACCACAGATGATTTGAAGAAAGAAAATGCAGTAACTTAACAATGACAGCAAATTAAGTACACAATTACAGTACATTTTGCGTAATTACTCACCTCATGTGGCATTACCTACTGTACAGTGTCTCAAACAAGTTTCAAGTCTCTGCAAGTTGATTTTCTTGCCGCACTGAAATGAATGGAATCCAGGAGGTGTTTTCTTGAAAATAAAACAAGTACACTGTGAGTTGTAGTCAGTGGGCCCCACATGACCAGATAAGCATAATATTTTAAAGTCCCAGGTCTGTTTTTTGCCAGCTGAATAATTGAGGGAATAAAACAAAATATTACTGCAATAGGACTTGAGGGATAAACATTTTATAATGACTTTTCTTTCATTGTAAGTCAAACCACTGCCCACTCCAGCTCTATTAATCGAGACTGACTGTTGTATCAGACAATTATATATACTAGTCCATACCCAGTGATGTGCACAGTCAAAAGTATTTGCAGACTTGGGGTTATACACAGCCTACTGTATATGCTTAGTTACTTTGGGAGACCAAGTTTGTTGCGGTCTTGCATGTTAGGAATGGCATTGATTGAGCACAGCTGGTGAGACAGACAGTCTGGGGCTATGGGAGAGAGAGTTGTTAAGAGATCAACTTGGGATGGGCGCATTATCAAATTAAATAAATATTTTTTTGAGGCACATGGTCCGCGGACCCCCAAGTGGTCCGCTAAACATTCGGACCCCCGGTTGGGATTCACTTCGTTAGCTGTTGTGGTAAGACGACAGCTGTCTGTGTATTCCTCCGACTGTACCCTCTGCCTGTAGCACAGCGCTGGCTGACACACACACACACACACACACACACACACACACACACACACACACACACACATAATAGATCCTCCTTCGTTGTAATGGAGAAAGAAAAGTTTTTGTCACGGCCGGCTCGTGTTGTCTCTCAACGTGAAAATACTTGAAATAATGTACTTTCTGACACATGGTGAGATCGCACATAATAAGCGCTGCGTCCGTTGTATCAATGCCCGAGTAAACAATCTACACAGCTCATCGCTCGAATATTAGCACAGAGAGCTTCAGCCCATAGCAAAGTCTACCCGGGGACTGGCCACTGGTTGTTGCGAACGCGGGAGGAGGCGCGCGAAGCGCGCCTCCGCCCAAGTGGAGCTTACTATGAAACCCTGCTCGGCTTGTGTGTCCCGTGTGTCTGTGTGCAGTGTGCACTGCCTGTGTGCAGCCTGTGTGCAGCCGCGCCCCCATGTGATTCACGCTCTCATTGGCTGCTGACAGATCTCAGAGTGGAGCTTACTATGAAACCAACCCGATCGCCCCCCAAACACGGTGAAATAGCACGGATTGACAAACGGCAATTCCGTGCATAGATGACTAGGAATTCCGAAACTCCGTGCATAGGAGAACCATATCCCCCCCATTAACTTCAATACGAGGCGGAGGCAGTCACGTGACTTTCTCTCTACGCTCTCCCCATCACGGTGAAATAACACGGATTACAAGTCCGTAAATACACAATATTTTCGAGCTGCGTTCGCTTCCCGCGTTCGCGTGTCTTACTTGTTATAATAGAGTACATCCCATAGCCTGGGGGAGCGTAACCTGGACAACAGACCCTGTGGCCGCTAACGCTATATATATATAAACCTAGTCTACGTCTAAGTGACTAGTTGCTGAGCGGCGAAAGACGAAAAGACCCGCCCCCACCTGCCTCTGATTGGCCTACCTAATGCCCCCTTCTGTGACGCACGCGGAAGCTTCCCACTTGCCCCGCGGAAGCTCGCCCGAGATGCAGACGCCTCAGAGCCGGAGGAGGCGTCTACCTTTATATGTCTATGGCTAACACTGTTAGCACCAACAGCTAACAGAGTACATCCCATAGCCTGGGGGACCATGGCCGTGGCCCATGGCCCATGGCCGTGCATGCGCAGTAACGGCGAAAACAGACGTAGAGTTAGACAGAGTTTCCAAAAAAGGCTAATAAACAGCTTGAATTTGGGAAAAGTTAAAAACAGGCTTCCTCACAGTGTCAATGGCCGTGTGCTGTGCAAGTGCAGAGCAATTGCTTAAGCCACTGAGGAGAGCCCTGCAAGACAGACAAAAAGAGTGTGACTGACTGACTGACATTCCTAAAATTATATAGGAAGATATACGCACACACGCCGCATGGACACATGCACACATGCATTCATGCACGCATGCACACAGATAATGTCCCAGGCATCATGCTGTCAAAATGCCAATCATGGACAAGCTCAAGTGATTGTATTTAAGATACTGCTCTGTGCAGTGGAAGAGGCTTTGATATGTTCACATCAGAAAACAAATTATTTCAAACTATGTATCTTTGTCGACTTGTCAACAACAGGGATCAATATACCATTGATCCCCAATGTAGCACGGTGTACAATATTGCATGCTGTAGCTCTTTTCAACCCACAGTATACAGGTCTTCCTTGGCGGAGGTGTTAAATGGTGATATTTGTTCTACCTTTTGAAGATGTGCCACTTATTGTCTCCGCCAGGCCGAAAGGCATGGCGAGAGCGTCCGTCCGTCCGTCCGTCCGTCCGTCCGTCCGTCCGTCCGTCCGTCCGTCCGTCCGTGTGTGTGTGTGTGTGTGTGTGTGTGTGTGTGTGTGTGTGTGTGTGTGTGTGTGTGTGTGTGTGTGTGTCCTGTCCGTGTGTTACCAGCTAATCTCCGGCACCGTTGGCCCGGTCGCTGCGAAACTGTGCACACCCACTCCTTGGATGCCATTTCAGAACCTCTGCCCCACATTTTTCACATGGGCCTGTTATAGCGCCACCAGGAGGCCGATTTGTGCAAAACCCATTTTTTCCCATTACACCTACAGCTTTTAACCAAACGTCATGCAAATCGGTACACAGTATCTCTATAGTCATGTGATCAACCCGGATCTGTCCGATTTCCCATATTGCATCCTCATTGGCTAAGGTTGGCTTCCAAAGTTTGCAGGATTGGTCCGTTTTGAACAAACTGCCTCCAATCATGAACGCAGCTTGCCATTTCCATAAAATTGCACACGCACATTCCCACTAGGCCGAGGAAGAAATGCCACTTGAAAATTTTCAAATCAGCCTCATGGTGACGCTATAACTGGCCAATTTGAATTTTTAACTATAACTGCACCGATCTGCGTGAAACTTTGCACGCACACTCCCTAGAGGCCAAGGAAAAACATCTGGACTGCATTTTTCACATCTGCTTTTTACAGCGCCACCAGGTGGCCGACTTATGTAAAATACATTTTTGGAGATTATTCCTTCAGATTCTGTCCAAAAAACACGCAAATTGGTACACTGCATCTCCATAGTCATGTGATTCTGATGGATCTGTCCGATAGTTCATATTCCATCCTATTTGGCTTACAGTGGCTTCCAAAGTTTGCAGGATTGGTCAAAATGCCTCAAAACATGAACGCAGTGTTCAATTTCCGTGAAATTTTGCATGCAGATTCCCACTAGGCCGAGGAAGAAATGCCTCCTTTTCACATTCACATTGGCCTGTTATAGCGCCACCAGCAGGTCTAATTTAGCAAAACACATTTTTGGAACAAAATGCCTCAAATCATGAATGCAGTGTCCCATTGAAAGGCCTAAGAAGAAATGCCACCCTTTTCACATTGGCCTATTATAGCGCCACCAGGAGGCCACAATAACCTACCTGACCTGGCGGAGACCTGTGCTCCGAGGAGCACTTTTTCTAGTTGATCCCTGTTTTTGACAAGTGGACACAGAGACTATGTTTAAGAACTGTATAAATAAGCCCTTCCTTTGTTTATACATTATTACTATGCCAGATGATATAGAGAAAAAATTATTGAAAATCAGTCCTGTGCACCGATGCCGCCTGGGAGGCGTTTCTGAGCTATTTTCTTCCAAGAGCAGCTCCCACACTCCTCGGTTATAATTATAATTCTTTTTGGATGTCTGGATTCTTTTTTTATTCAAACTTTATTCCAGACACACAGGGGGTCCATAGTTACATACAGATA
The DNA here is from genome assembly GCF_963280865.1 of Gymnoscopelus braueri. Classification (NCBI taxonomy): domain Eukaryota; kingdom Metazoa; phylum Chordata; class Actinopteri; order Myctophiformes; family Myctophidae; genus Gymnoscopelus; species Gymnoscopelus braueri. The sequence continues at coordinate 46,151,168 of NC_137605.1, forward strand.
AAAACAAACAAATATTTAAGAAAGTAAAAAAATAAAAATAGATAAAAACACATCATACAAACAAGGGCATACTATTACAAACAAATTACACATAAAGACTATTTCTCCAGTGATTCCGTAGCCTGGATGAGTACCGGGCTGATGAATAAGACCTGGGCTGAGTAGCACTATGCACTGTACTGTATGAGTAGCTTATATATTTTTTACCTTGTTGAAAGCATCACTCAGGGAACACATCTTGAATTTCATTGTACTGCTGTATAATGACAATAAAATATTATTTTATTCTTTGAGGTTTTTGTAGATCACCACTAATGCATTATTTAGTGGAAACAGTACAGTGAATTTAACCCAGTAGTGGTTTGAGACTGAATTCCATAATAAAGCTTGTTGTGAACTTGATAAAAAGGCCTGACACAGAGTCACCGGTTTGATTGTCGGCTGGGAACTAATTGTTAAAGTATTTGATAAATGCATTTCTTCAAAATGTATTCAGAATTCTGAAAACATCAATTACTACACAAAAGCAAAGGAATCATAAATGAACATAATTTGCTATCCTGTAACTTTAAAATAGCTAACTCCCACATTGTGAAGTAGAGTAATACATTAATACATGTTAAATTTAAGCAAGTGTGAGAAAGTGTGTGTGTGTGTGTGTGTGTGTGTGTGTGTGTGTGTGTGTGTGTGTGTGTGTGTGCGTGCGTGCGTGCGTGCGTGCGTGCGTGCGTGCGTGCGTGTGCGTGCATGCGTGTGTGCGTGTGATGTTAGGGTTACAAAGGACTGCACATAGCATGCCACAAGTCAAAATAGTCACATAGACATAGTTAATATGCAAAGCACATATCAAGGTCATCAAATACCAACCACTCGCTTGTTTTCACTCTCACAGGTTGGTCGTAAGAGGGCTTCAACGACATGGGATGCTCAAAAAGGGGGCTAAATGGGTTGCAAGATACTGTGCTGTCTCTGCTGTAACTACAGTATCACTGGCCGGCATTATGGCAAAGATGCTGCTACTTCCCAGAGAACTGCCGTTCCGTACTATGCTCTGTATTGTGAAGACCTACTGTATGCCACTGGTTCATAACTTTGTGAATTACTCTACTGCACCTTCAATATTTGTGTCCTTGTACTTGCAGTGTTATGTGGACATAAATAAATTGTTAAACTGCACCTGTGTGTGCACACGGCGCATGTGTGTGATCTCAGCCTTTTGTTAGCAAGGCACCAAGGATAAAAGGTTGGAAATCACTTCTCTATATTATCACAAGCCTGAATTGCAACACCCAGCATTGAATGTCCCCCCTCCCTGTATGAATGAATTAACCATTGTAAAGTGATTTGAACACTTGGAAAAGCGCTACAAAAATGCAATTCATTATTATTATTATCATTGCCCTTCAAGAGGCATATTCAGTCTACTTCACTGTACTGGACCTCCAGATGGTTATCTCCCTTTGGCTGATTATAGACTGATTCATAATGTGCCGAAAACAGACGATCTACAAGCTCACAATGGAATGCAACGCGCTGTGAGCTTGTAGATCAACTATTTCCGCCAGGCGACGTGCGACAAAGTATAAATTGGGGCTTATTCAGCAGTAGGCAGTTACAATATAGTACTGTAAGCCCTTCGTAAGCTGAGACAAATCAATGCATTCACATGATTTACAGACATGCAAGCACAGGGCTAGTTTGTTTCCCTGAGGAGTATATGAGCCCCTCTGGGAAGCACATTTGTAATAACATGAAGCCCACTTAGACAGATAGAGCGAGGCGATCTTATGCCCATACAAACAAGGGAGAAATTGAAAATAATTAGGTTTCAGAGCCTAATCCACAGCTGGGCTTAACAGTACAGCTGGTCCCTGCATTTGCCCGCATGGATGAAGTTACAGGTATACACACAGCCAGAGGAATGCCGTCTCGCCATGTAGAATAATTATAATCCACACCCTACACTACAGCATCAGCAGGCCAAGGAAAACAGCAAACACATATATTTGATGGAGAAATGATCTCTCTGTCACTGGTGAGATTATAGATACATCACGTTGTGGTCATGGCCAAGAAACTACTTGTAGCAGAGATCGCACATACTGTACGTACACATAAAGCTAACAGAACCACAAGTAAATTAATTTCTCAACAGGCTTCCTATTTGAAATGGAATGATCAGAGCTTCATTCCATGACGTGTGTGATGTGAGTTAAATTGTATGTGTAGTTTACACCTACAGCATATACAAATAGTACTGTGCGGTACAATCCAGAAAGGATTAGGACTCTGTAGATCAGGGTAATTGAACTAGATTAGGCAGGGGGCCACAATTGTAAAAAAAAGAAAAGAAGAAAACTTGACGTCAGGGGCCACAAGACAACTATATATATATATATATATATATATATATATATATATATATATATATATATATATTTATATTTATTTTGTGGTGCGAAGGTACTTCCCCCTAAAGTGATGCCTGGAGGTAGCCGTCCAGCCGCCATGTAACAAAGATGCAATCACCCTTAAGAAAATCACTTGGGTCAAAGTGTTAAATTAGCAAACACATAATAAATGTACTTAAGAAAAGTATCTGGTGTTAAAATGTATCAAAAGAAAAGTTACAAGAATCTAAAGTAAAAGTACACATATCAGGTTTTTTATAGTACAAATGTGTTGTTCCCACATTCTTTCAGGTGAATGTACTCCCACATCAGTGTGTCTAGCTTACATTTCCAAGTAGCTTGTGGCTACTTGGAAATTCTACGTTCAGAATTATGTGGCTTTCAAGTAGTTCAGCTACTTTTTTCACCATGTATCTGGGTAGCTTGACAAAAGCACAAAAGCACAGTTACACATCAACATGAAAGAGCACATGAGTTTTGATTACAGTTTGTCCATTACATGCCATCTCCTTCTACAGATTGCTCATGAAACACATCATAAGAGCCTGTGCCCTTATCAGCCAGGTACTCAAATATATTAAAAAAAACTAAAACCTTTCCATACAAACATAATGGAAACACTTTCACCATGCCAGCTTGGCTCCACTACTCTTCTCACAAAGACCCTTCCATGCCAGGGACCGGTGTACAAGGGACACATTGAAATACCTAATTAATCAAATCCAAATCAAAGCCTGTGCAGTATAAAGGTCTGTTACAGAAATTATCCTCTCAAACATCAAAATACGTAAATGCAGTATGAAGCAGTATGAAGTCACCGAAATGGACATTACGGTACTATAGCACATAACAATGGAGATAATGTTTTACTATAGCACTAAATGTTATATTATATACCTGGTGGGTGGGGCAGGTCAGCGCCAACTGGGAACACCTGGGTCCAGTGTTCCCAGTCTATAAAGTTGTGGCTGCTACTAACAGTCTCTCTCTCCCTGCAGGCACACTTTTGGTTATGTTGCAGCATTAGTTCACTTTAGGTTTTTCCTTTTACTTTGTTATGTGCCTCACAACACACCGTCTCCACTGTCATGCACACACTACACTGTTGATTCCACTGATCTCCACATTGCATGCATTTTTTGTAATCTTCTTAATCTCACTTTGTTCAAACTTATAAACTGGTATGTCTGTCTCCCATCTGTCATGGCCTTACGGACCATGTTGTAACTTTTTTTCCCTCTTCTTACTCATATCTCTCTACTCCACCTGCACCTATCCTGTGTTTTATGCTTTCTGCTGTTGCTGCTATGACACCTGAGACACCCCACTGGGATCAATAAAGGTTGATCTATGATCTACAGTAGTTGCCTTATGTGCTGACGGAGAGTTATTTTACTCCACAAAATCCATGGGACGTTGGATCATAACCAATAAACTGCAATACCACCTGCTCCCTCCTCCGCAGGCTCAGAGAACACGAGGCAGACCATAAGAGCCTCCCGCCCTCACAGTTTCACATCCTCAATTAACTTGAATAATATAATTGGTTCCTTCTGTTTTATCACAGAGAAAATATCATTAGGCTACTTCTCGAAGTCCTGAGTGTTCATTTAACTTTCAAGTGTAAAAATAGTCAATTTGTACACTGTCAGTTAAATGAACACTGCATTTGATTGTGTTTTCCTTGGAAAGGAATAATTTGTCATCACATTACGAGACAAAGGGTAATTAAACGACTGTGGGCTGTTGCAGGTGGTTCCCTCTTTCCCTGCATCTTGCTTTCTCGAAAGTGTGGGAGTTTGCTTTGCTAATAGTGCCAAGCGTGAAGTGCCATATAACTGTTATTAGGACACCAGCAGCTGAATTGGCCTCTTGAAAAAGGGGAGGGCTGTCGACTGCAAGGCAAACCATAAAAAGCACTCGTCTCTTGGGGTGATCATAAGCATCTGTCATATAGGCATAGTTATGAGATTCTTTAAAGATTATTTTAACTTTCTCTTCATCCGTTTTCTTCCACCCTATATTCATCTCACAACATTCCTGCAATTAAAAAAATACATTCTGCCGTTTCAAATGAAGCGATGAGAGGAACCATATACCATGTTCCTGTAAAACCCCAGCATCAGTTTAGTGGTTTATGGTCATCCAGTCATGAAGAAGCCTTTCAGAGAGAGTCCCTGTGCATCCTCTGTGCTGAAAGTTCACCCGCTCACCTCCCCCCTGCTGTCCAGCTGCCTCAGGCTGCTACAGGCAAGATAACTTTGGTAATAAGCTATGGGGGTTCGGCCAGTAGTGGAGAAGGGGGTTGGGGGTTGGGGAGAGGAGATAAGAATGGTTTCACGGGACCTGGGTGGGAGGGGAAATTCCTCACACACCTTGTGTCCCTTCCCTCTCAATCTCCAAAGGCAGATCACTGACAGCATGTCCTCTACTCTAAAGAGTGTGGTACACAGACACACATCTCGCACTGTGCCTGAACTGAAGAAACGATTGTCGTGCCGACACACTGGGCATTTCATCATCCTCTCCACTTCGAACCACCATCGACTGTCAAGACACCAGCTGTTAATTAACTCAAACTTACTCGCTGATGGACAGCTTGTCTCTCTCCATCCTGTAGACCCCCTGACATGGATAAGGTACTTCGTTCACCTGTAACCTGTAACCCATCCATCAGTCTGTCATAAAGTGATGCACGGCATAGACGCCTCACACTTGAGATGGCAATCCTCTTGAATCCCTGACTCTGTGGCAGATGGAAAATAATTCTCAATGAGATTCCAGAAGACAGATTCAGTTATTTAGCCATGAAATGTAAACGGAGTCAACCTTGTACGAGCCATATAAAAGTATTCTCCCACTATCACTTCCTGTTAGGGGCATGGGAGCGTGTCTCTCTGAATGTGTAGCCTTGAAACCAACCCTCGTCAATCTTGGCTATACCCCCCTCTTTGGTCTGTTGTCTCCAACAATGCGAATCTTTAGACCACCTGTCAGTTTGGGAAAGGTTCCGACTCTGCTGACATAGGGATAGGGAGATGTAAGGTCAATAAATGTGGGCTGTTAAACTTGTACAGGCCTAGCAGGAGGCAGTTAAGTGTTTAATTAAACTGAGCAGAGCAGAACAGAAGTGGTGGTAGGCTGTCATACAGCATCTATGAAATAATAAGACGTATAAGAGCCCCAACCTTTGAATCTGACGGTTTTCAACTTTAGAGACTAGACCAAAAAGTTCCAGATTTTTAATTGAGCAGAAAGGCAGTCAGACAATCTCATGTCTACTGTTCTCCAGAGAAAGTTTGACTTTAAAGGGATAGTTCACCCCCAAAATGACTTTTTTTCTATCGATTAGTCACCCCATGGAGACTTGAATTCATGGATAACCGGCAACACAAAGAGTCTCCTTTGTGTCTCCTACCGGAACCGCTGCCTACCAGTCCGCTGGTCATCAAATTATTGGCTTAGGAATGTGACAAAAACTAAAAAATATACATGAATTCAAGTCTCCATGGGGTGACTAATCAATAGAAAAAAGGGTGAACAATCCCTTTAACAAGTGGGTCATTCTTCTAGTATCAATCATGGCTTCAATATTAGGGATTTGTTTGTTTGTTTGTTTGTTTATTCTTCCATTTCTTTTTTAAATATTAAAGCTGCACTTCCCTATTTAGAGCTTTAGATTGACAGATTCCTTTTTCACATCCATTCATTACCTAAATCAGTAACCTCCTATTACCTGTGAAATAAATCTGGGTGTGAAAAGAGTTAATATCTTAACTTTATTGTCTTTATTGTCTATGTCTACTCTCTTGAAAAATGTGGGGCTTTGTGTGAAGACTTCTAATTTCACACTTTCTTTCCTACATCTCAAATAAATCCATTCGTTACCCTTCCATTGAGCCCTCACTCGACCAAGACTTGAGGAGATAACAGAAGCTTGTGGAGGGTAGGAATAACACCCAAGAGCAGAAAAGATATGTGAAAAGTAAAAGTGGAAACACTTCAAAATACTATCTGATTGCATGTCCTTAGGTTTTTTTTAAGGGAGATAAAAAAAAATAAGTGACAGGTAGTCTCTTTGGGATTAATTTGGAAAGGATATGGTGGGTTTAGAAGCAGCCCAGACTGCTGAAAAGCATATCTTCTGCATTGGTGCAAAGCCACTGAAAGTCCTATACCAGGGCATAATAAGATAATGTAATGTGGTTGCCTGTTTGCAAGATAGCCAGATTTCCACAGTACACAAAAATAAAGCACACAACAATAGAGCAGTGCACATATTGCATTTGTTGTTGTGACCTTGCTACAGTGCAACATTACAAGAAATAAGACTCAGATCAAATACGATAAGCCACTGTGCATGTTTACCAACAACCCCCAACATAGTAGGCAGGAACATTTTAGGATTCATAGAGCACCAGGTCCAAAACGTTCAGAAAAAAGCAGGCTATGGTCTCACTGTCTGACTGTATCTCATCAATGCAATGTTGAAAACACAAGACTGACATGCACATCTCATGGGCAAACATATAGCCTTAATGTGCAAGGTTACAATATACAGACAAACATGTGTGGTTGGCTACTATAATATAAAAGCATAAAGTGAAAACATTTAGATAAGTTAAGGGAAATTTGCTTTGGATTCTGTCCATTCTGCCTTTCCACATGAGATTTTTCTTAAATATCTTGCACTACTGTAGTACCGGTAACTGGTCCTAGTAAAGTCTAAGCTTAATAGCAGAAATTGCTTAATGTACATACGTTTTATTGCTACTAGTGTTGATGATGTCTTGTATATTATTGTATGTCTTTAAATGTCTCGAAGAATTGAATACAGCAGGACCACAATATGAATGGAAACAAGCCCTTTTGTGTTATCCTTTTAGCACCATTGTATAATTGTACCACTGTAGGCTACTACTTGCAATCTGTTAATAAAGTATTCAATCAATCAATCAATCAATCAATCAATCAATCAATCAATCAATCAATCAATCAATCAATCAATCAGTAGGCCTCCTTTCATACACAATTCACATATACACCTGTCACCTTCTGACATAATGCACTATCCTTATGGCCCACATATTGCGCAAAAATTATACTATGCTAAGAATATTAAAATATATATATATAAAAATATTGCAGAAGTGACGACATATTTCTCATCGCTATGGCTAACATCTACTTTACATAATTGTGTTGAGGAGCTTGATGTATTGTCAGGCGCACATGGAAGGACTCAGAATGCAGACACAGAAGGCACTGAAAACAGGCTTTATTCACAAAAAACTTCCAAGGCAGGCAAGGGGCAGGCAAGGAATAAACAGTGGAAAGCGGGGGTCGAATCCAGGGGGGGGGCAGTCAACGAGGGCGAAGGTACAGGCAGGGACTGGGCAAAAACGAGGTCTAGGGGACAAAGCAGAGATCAGAAAAACAGCAAAAACTTGGCTTGAAAACTAGGCAGTGCTTGACAGCTTGAAAACAAGGCAATCTGGCAAAGGCCTGCAGAGAGGCTGGGCCTTAAATACTGTGGGCATGATTGGAGGTGAGTGTATGCAGGTGGTCACACTGATCCAGACACACCCACACCCACTCCTAGGTCAGACTGTGACAGTACCCCTCCCTCTACGGACGCCTCCTGGCGTCCCATCCAAGGCACCGGGGTTGTCACGGCGAAAGTCACTGATGAGGGAGGGATCCACGACAAACCTGGACGGAATCCAACTCCGCTCCTCAGGTCCAAAACCCTCCCAGTCAGCAAGGTACTGGAAGCCCCTGCCCCTGCGGCGAACTTTCAATAACCTCCTGACCGTAAACACCTCTCCACCATCGATGACCCTGGGAGGCGGAGGGGGCTTGGAGGGAGGGGAGAGAGGGCTGAGTACAACAGGCTTGACTTGGGAAACATGAAAGGCAGGATGAACACGTTGCATGGGCCGAGGCAGCTTAAGTCTTACAGCAGAGGTATTGATGAGTTTGGTAATGGGAAAAGGCCCAACAAACCTGGGTGCTAACTTACGAGACAGGACCTTCAGAGGTAGATTCCTGGAGGAAAGCCAGACCTTCTGTCCAACCTTGTAGCGGGGTGCTGTTGAGCGGCGTCTGTCAGCGTGCTTCTTGAAGTAGGCCACCGACTGCAACAGACGGGCTCGAGCCCGTCTCCAGGTTCGCCGACATTGCTGAACAAAAGCCTGGGCTGAGGGGACTGCCACTTCCTCCTCCTGTGCAGGAAACAGTGGAGGCTGGTAGCCTAGGCAACACTGGAAAGGGGAAAGGCCAGTAGCTGTAGTGGGGAGTGAGTTATGTGCATATTCAACCCAGGGAAGCATCTTACTCCAGGATGTGGTGTTGGAAGAGGTCATGCACCGAAGGGCCACCTCCAGGCTCTGGTTGGCTCTCTCCGTCTGGCCATTGGTCTGGGGATGATAACCAGAAGACAGGCTGGCAGAAGCGCCAATGAGCTTGCAAAATGCCCTCCAGAATTGAGCAGAGAACTGCGGGCCCCTGTCGGAAACTATATCCTGGGGTAAACCATGAAGCTTAAAAACATGAGTGATTAGCAGTTCTGCCGTCCCCTTGGCTGTGGGCAACTTTGTCAAGGGAATAAAATGAACTGCTTTGGAGAACCTGTCAACTACGGTAAGTATGCATGTGTTACCTTCGGACATGGGCAGACCAGTAACAAAATCAAGGGCTATGTGGGACCAGGGTCGGCGGGGAACAGGAAGGGGTCTTAGAAGGCCAGCCGGGGGTCTGTTGCTGTGCTTGTTCTGGGCACACGTCTCACAGGCTGCCACAAACTGCTTCACATCCTCCTTCATGGATGGCCACCAGAAGCGCCGCTTAATGAAGGCCAGTGTCCGGTCCACCCCCGGGTGACACACTAGCCTGGAGCCATGTCCCCAGGTCAACACCTCTGAACGAACAGATGCGGGGACAAACAAGCAACTAGGAGGACCATTACCTGGGCCGGGTTCCTGACTCTGGGCCCTCAGAACCTGAGACTCAACGTCAAAGAGTGCAGCTCCAACTATCAGCTCAGGAGGCAGAATAGGCTCGGGGGCCAAAGACTCCTTCTCTGGAGAATAGATCCTGGACAGGGCATCTGGCTTAGTATTTTTGGAACCTGGGCGATATGACAGGGTGAAATTGAAACGTGAAAAAAACAGAGACCATCGAGCTTGGCGGGAATTAAGGCGTTTAGCCGTCTTGATATACTCAAGGTTTTTGTGATCAGTCCAGACAAAGAAGGGCAAGGTCCCTCCCTCAAGGCAGTGTCGCCACTCTTCTAAAGCTAGCACCACTGCCAGCAGTTCACGATCTCCTATGGTGTAGTTGCGCTCAGCAGGAGACAGACGATGAGAGAAGTAGGCACAGGGGTGCAGTCTATTGTCCTTGGGGGATCTCTGGGACAGCACACCACCGACTCCGGTCTCTGAGGCGTCAACCTCCACAACAAACTGCAGAGAGGGATCAGGGACAGTTAGGACAGGTACAGTGGTGAAACAATACTTGAGTTTGGAAAAGGCATCCTCTGCCTGAGGATTCCAGCGGAAAGGTATCTTAGACGAGGTCAAAGCTGTGAGTGGGGCAGCAACAGTACTGTAGTTGCGTACAAACTTGCGATAAAAATTGGCAAAACCTAAAAAACCTTGGAGATCACGCCTTGTGGCTGGCCTGGGCCAATCAGTGACTGCTTTTACCTTGGAGGGATCTACGTGAAGTTGGCCGGAGCTCACAATGAACCCCAAAAATGACACTGTGCTCTGGTGGAACTCGCACTTCTCTGCCTTTACAAAGAGACGGTTCTCCAGGAGTCGTTGGAGAACCTGCCTGACATGGTGTCTGTGCTCCTTAAGAGAGGGAGAAAAAATTAATATGTCATCCAAGTAAACAAAAACAAAGCGGTTGACCATGTCTCTCAGCACGTCATTGACTAGGGCCTGAAAAACAGCAGGAGCATTAGTCAAACCAAAAGGTAAAACTAGATATTCATAATGCCCTGTGGATGTGTTAAAAGCAGTTTTCCACTCATCTCCCTCTCTAATCCTCACAAGGTGATAGGCATTGCGTAGGTCAAGTTTAGTAAAGACATGTGCACCCTGTAATAGTTCAAAGGCTGTAGACATGAGTGGCAAAGGGTAACGATTCTTGACAGTGACATCATTCAAACCTCTGTAATCGATGCATGGCCTTAGGGAACCGTCCTTCTTGCCAACGAAAAAGAAGCCAGCACCAGCAGGGGAGGAGGATGGGCGGATGATGCCTGCGGCCAGGGATTCCGAGATGTACTTGTTCATCGCCTCAGTCTCTGCAGGTGAGAGGGAATAAAGGCGCCCCTTGGGGGGCATGGCTCCTTCCAGGAGGTCAATCGAACAGTCATATGGCCTGTGAGGCGGCAGGGAAACAGCACGGGACTTACTAAAAACAGTCTTTAAGTCCAGGTACTCAGGAGGGACAGAGGACAAATCGGGGAATTCCTCAGTCCTGTCTTGCTCCAGAGAGAGAGAAATGGCAGCTGAGGTTAGGCAGTGAGAGTGGCAAAACTGACTCCAACTCATAATTGTGCTATCAGCCCAGTTAACATGAGGGTTGTGGACCGACAGCCAGGGAAAGCCTAGGACAATGGGGACATGAGGGTTATCCATTACGTGAAAAGATAAGCGTTCGGAATGATTACCGGAAACTCGCACCCCAACGGGCTCTGTGACATGAGTGATACGCATGAGACTCCGTCCATTAATGGCACTAGTCAATAAGGGCTGCTTCAGGGGAAGCACAGGAATTTTCAACTGACGGGCTGTGGCCGCACAGATGAAACTTTCATCTGCCCCGGAATCTATGAGAGCTGTGAGGGGGTGAGTACCATCAGACAGCAACAGCATAATGGGTAATAAAGAACGTTTGGCAGGGTAATTACCTTGAGCAGTGCCCACCAGAAGCCCTGCTTCTAATGATGGGCGTCGCCTTTTAGTGGACACTTGAGGCTAAAATGACCCATCTGGCCACAGTAGAAACAGGCATTCTCCTGGCGGCGACGAATGCGCTCCTCGGGGGACAGCTTGGCACGATCGACCTGCATAGGCTCTGGAGGGGGGGCTGCCTCCTGGAGAGGCGGAGAAGCAGTGGTGGGCTGTGGGCGAGGGCGGAACAAACCCCTCTCATAGCGCCGCTCCCTGAGTCGAGCGTCGATCCTGCCGGACAGCTTCACCAACTCATGGAATCCAGTCGGCAGCTCATGTGACACCAGTTCATCCTTAACAGCATCTGACAGACCACTCAAGAAGGCATCAGACAAGGCGGTGTCTCCCCACGCACACGAGGCAGCCAGGGTACGGAAATCAATGGCATAGTCAAAAACGGACCTGCTGCCTTGCTTGAGCTGTAGCAACTGTCTGGCAGCATCCCTGCCCGAAACAGAGCGGTCAAAAACCTCCTTCATTTCACTGGTAAAGTCCCTGTAGTTACCACAAATAGGGTCATCAGAATCCCATATGGCTGTTCCCCACTCCCGAGCCTTGCCAGTGAGTAAGGTGATTATATAGGCCACACGTGAACGCTGTGTAGGGAAAGCTGAGGCCTGTAGCTCTAAAATCAATGAACATTGGGACAAAAAGGAACGACAGGTTCCGGGCTCACCGTTGTAAGGTTGAGGTGGGGGCAGTCTGGGTTCTCTGGCAGCAGGCTGCGGAGCGTCAGGCTGACTAAAAGGGGCGGGGACGGATGCAGCAGAGGAAGCCTGCACACTCAGCTGTTGCAATTGAGTATTGAGTGCATGGAAAGAATTAGCCAAAGTGGTCAGGTTTTGGTCAATCTTCTGTATTCCCTGTTGTTGATTTCCCAGCAAGGCTCCATGTTCATTCACTGCCGCCTGCAGGGCCTTCAGGTCTGCTGAGTCCATAATGGCCAGATTGTAATGTCAGGCGCACATGGAAGGACTCAGAATGCAGACACAGAAGGCACTGAAAACAGGCTTTATTCACAAAAAACTTCCAAGGCAGGCAAGGGGCAGGCAAGGAATAAACAGTGGAAAGCGGGGGTCGAATCCAGGGGGGGGGCAGTCAACGAGGGCGAAGGTACAGGCAGGGACTGGGCAAAAACGAGGTCTAGGGGACAAAGCAGAGATCAGAAAAACAGCAAAAACTTGGCTTGAAAACTAGGCAGTGCTTGACAGCTTGAAAACAAGGCAATCTGGCAAAGGCCTGCAGAGAGGCTGGGCCTTAAATACTGTGGGCATGATTGGAGGTGAGTGTATGCAGGTGGTCACACTGATCCAGACACACCCACACCCACTCCTAGGTCAGACTGTGACATGTATATTGATTGATTGATGTAGTTTATTTAGTAAGACATGAGAATAGTACATGACAGTACATAACAGTACATGGAAGTACAAATTCACAATACAAGGTCTACTAAACTGGAACTCTCATTAAGCACTAAGCTTGTTTAAGATGAGAACCCCATGCACACAAATCATGATGAAATATAAGAGGCAGGCAGATATACACACTACTATACAGAATGTCATACAATCAGCTTTCAGGTTACTGGTATGAAGAGAGAAAAATATATATATATATATACAAAAGAGGAAAATGAAGGAGGGGGGGGGTAGGGGGGGGTAGGTTAAGACTTAGACAGGGGCCATTTTCGAATTGCAGCCTCCTGAAGGTGTATCTTTAGGGCAGTTTTGAAAGTGAGTAGGGTTTTACACTCCTTTACTCCTTTTGGTAGGGCATTCCACATTTTTGATGAACAGCATGAGAACGAGTTCATTCCCTTAGTTGAGCCAAATCTGGGTTGAACATGATTTGTGGAGCTGCCTCTGGTGTTATGATCATGGACTGCATTAACATTTTGGACAGGGGGGATCCCAATGTTGTGGTGTATCTTGAAGACCAGGCCCATAGCAAGTTGCTGTACTCTGTCCTCAACCCTAAGCCATCCAATCCTAGCAAAATGAGCAGGGGTTAGATGGGTTTTGTGATTGAGGCCAAGAAGTAGCCTTACAAGTTTGTTTTGGGATGTTTGGAGCCTTGTTTTTAAGGCCTTGGAGGTGTTGTGATACCATGAAGTGCATGCATAATCATAATGACCTTGAATGAGGGCCCCTGCAAGAATTTTCAGAGTATTCTTACTGACTAGACGATCAATCCTCCACAAATAGCGTGTTGTTTGGTTGACATTTTTGATCACTTTTTCGGCGTTTTTGTTACCAGAGAGGTTTGCCTCCAAGATGGAAAGATATGTGTATAATTTATTGTTCTGCAGACGGTAAAAGCTGGTCTTTTTGAAGGGCAAGCTTGAAATTATTGTTGGTAAATGGTGCATGTATATATGCTTTTATCCAAAGCCCTTAAATTGTGCATTACATTCACCCATTCACATTCATACACCGATGGCGGAGGAAACCATGCAAGGCACCAACCTGCTCATCGGGAGCAATTTGGCATTCAGCGTCTTGCTCAAGGATACTTCGACATTAATTCTGGGGGAGCCCACGATCGAACTGGGAACCTTGCTGTTGCCATCCGGCCGCTTTATTGGCCACTCTACCCCTGAGCCACTCGGCAAGTGTATTCAGAATGTTATGAATTATACATACATTTAAAGACAATACTACTTGTCTTTAAATGGTATTGTACTTTTTCTTCTACTCCACTACATCTCAGAGACAAATATTGTACTTTTACTCCATTACAATTATTTGAAAACTTTAGTTACTAGTTACTTTGTAGATTTTTATTTTATTATTACAAAACATACATTAACCACTTCAGCCCTATATATACATTTCGGCCATTGCAGATCTACAAGCTCACAATGCATGATGCAGCAATTGCAGATCTGCCCCCAAAAATATGCATTTCATACATTTGCAAACTTGTGAAATGGGACATTCTGCATAATGAGTACTTTCTACTTTTGGTACCTAACACAAAATAAATACATTTTGATGCCAATACTTTTGTAGGCCTACTTTTACTAAGTGCATTTTTAATTCAGGACTTATACTTGTAACAGACTATTTCTACATTGTAGTATTGATACTTTTGCATGAGTAAAAACAATTTGAGTACTTTTCCACCACTGTCAATGTCAAACATCATCTTGCATCAAAGGGTTGAAGTGAAAACGTTTTGTCTCCATCCTTGACGATTAATGTGTTGACCAACGCCACCACCTAGTGGTGTAAATGAGGATTACAGTTTGTAAGTAAGTAGGTTCCCCGCGTTGCCATGCCTGCTTATTTTAAGCGACTTTGGACTTGTTATTCTGTAAAGTTGCTTGTTAATATCTGTAGTTTTTTGGGGGGCTTGTTTCTAAAGGGCTTATTTGGGCTTGTTTCTAAAGTGTAGTTGCTTATTTGGACTTTTTTCTAAAGTGTATTTGCTTATTTGGGCTTGTTTATTTGGGCTTTGTTTCTAAAGTGCAGTTGCTTATTTGGGCTTGCTTCACACATTTATTTATTTTTAACCAGTGATTCTCAAATATTTTCATGTCATGAACCCCCAAATTAATATACTTTGTCCCTAACCCCCATCTGAAAATGTGTTGTGCCAGGGAGCCCCGCACCAGATTTGTGTTGTTAGAATGTTTCAAAAAATATTGAAAAAAAATATTTGTTGAAAATAGCAGATCTTCAAGCTCACAACGCGTCGCATCGCACGATGGATACAGACAGTATAGGTTTAAAGTGCTCATAATGGGTCTAGTGCCCTAGTTGCTTCTTTTTGGGCTCGTTTTCCTAGACCTGGCTTGCTTATTTCTCTCACACAAACTGGCAACACTGGGTAGGAACTACTTTAACCGATATGTTGCTCCATGTGGGAATGTGATCAGTGTGGGAATATTAGCTTGTTGTTTATATAACAACAACAACTGACCATATCTTGACAACTTGTTGGTGATTTTGGGGTGTTTTACCTCAATACTTTGATGTGTTAAACACATCATGAGCATTGTGTTTATTGTTTGAGGTGAGTGAGTGGTTTTTAAAAGGGGTTGTTACAGGCTAAATGCTACTGTTTTAGGGTTTGTTACAGGCTAAATGCTACTGTTTTAGGGTTTGTTACAGGCTAAATGCTACTGTTTTAGGGTTTGTTACAGGCTAAATGCTACTGTTTTAGGGTTTGTTACAGGCTAAATGCTACTGTTTTAGGGTTTGTTACAGGCTAAATGCCACTATTTAAGGGTTTGTTACAGGCTAAATGCTACTATATTAGGGTTTGTTACAGGCTTAATGCTACTGGGTTTGGTACAGGCTAAATGCTACTGTTTTAGGGTACAGGCTATATGTTTTATAATATAATAATTTATATCTACAAAGTTACTACTAGTAACTAAAGTTTTCAAGTAATTGTAGTGGAGTAAAAGTACAATATTTGCCTCTGAGTTGTAGTGGAGTAGAAGTAAAATACTGAAATTGGAAATACTCCAGTAAAGTAAAAAATACCTCAACATTGTACTTAGTACAATACTTGAGCAAATGTACTTGATTACTAACTAACAAACCATAAATAACAACATACTGTCCTTTTCCTTACATCTCGTACAGGTACACGAATATGAGTAAAGATTCCAGAATGAGGGCAACTATAAACCAGAAGTTGACTGAAATGGGAGAGAGAGAGAGGTGAGGCAGACAGACTTGTTATGACAACAACAAGACGTAAACTTTTTTATCTGTTGAATTTAAAAGTTAACACGTTTTTGATTGATTGAATACTTCATTAGACAGAAATGCAAACAGCACGAGTACATACACTTGGTGTAAAAGAATAACCCAAATAAATCCTGAGGACTTGTTTCTATTGAGGTCCTTTGTATTCAATTCATAGAGACATTTAAAGACATACAATACTATATCCTAGACATCATCAGCACTAGTAGCAATAAAAAAGAAAAAGTTAATCTTACCTGCACTGTGGATTAATTTTATTGGTCGACAGGCTGAAGGAATTGCTGAGAACTAAGCTGACTGAATGTGGATGGAAGGACCAAATGAAGGCTCACTGCAAAGGTACCAATGACAGCACCTTTATCATGGGACTCCCTCTTCGCCCAGGTTGCGCCTTAACATTTAACTTCACAAAAACTATGCCTAAACCTAACATTATCCTTAATCTTAACCTCACAAACACTATGCTTGACCCTAACCCTAACCTCACAGAAATTATGCCTAAACCTAACCTCAAAACCTTATCCACCTGGGCGAAACACCGGGAAAAGAGACTCTTACCCCCCCCCCCCCCCACCACCACCAAATGAATGCACTTAATGTCGGCTTGATTAATTCATTGTAATTCATGTAGATCGGGTGGCCAGATTGCAGGCTAGCAAAAAAAATAAAAAATCTAGTTTGTATTGAACTGTTCTCACTCATTGCAGAAGTCATCAAAGAGAAAGGCTTGGAGCATGTAACTGTAGAGGACCTTGTGGTGGAAATCACTCCCAAAGGAAGAGGTAGGTAGACTATTCAGTGTGCTCACTACTTGCTAGCAAGGTTATAGCTTTTCAACACATTCTTTCCATGTCCTGTGCTAAAAGAAAATCGGCAGGGGAGCGCCATGTTCTATGAAGAACTTTATTTATGACACGTGTAATTTAAAACACTCACGGCCAAGTTGTCTCAAACGTTCACTATGTATATAATTCAATTCCGTTTTGGACTGCAATATCTTTGCTATTCCTTCCTTTCATGTAAGCCTGAATTGTTCAATCAAAAGTTCATCTACATTGGCAGGATGTGGGGCTGTGGCTGGTTGGCATGAGTGTTTTTGTACTGCATTGTCAGTGGTTCTCAACCTTTTCAGGCTGCAACCCCCCCCAAAATAATCATATTTGAACTGGTGACCCCCAAAATAATCGTATTTGACCTGGGGACCCCCCACCCAAGCACTTGGAATTGTAGGAGTTGAGGCATAACATTTAGTTAGACTCGGTTCCACAGATAAATATTGTGAAAACAGCAGATCTACAAGCTCACAGCGCATTGTGAGCTTGTAGATCAGCAATTTTCCAATTCTTTAACTTATATTATTTGACAATTTGGCCAATGTTTGACCAGTTTTTATAGTATAGTTTGTTGATTACTTTTGATGCAGTAATGGTATTTCTTAAAGGTCTTAAAAGTCCTTAAATTGTCACTTCACCGTCATCAGGTTGAGAACCACTGCTGTATGTGACTGACTGCCCATAACAGCTGCCATGTTTATCAGAATGTTAATTTGTGCTATTTGTGATACCTTGGAGAAAGTTCTCTAGTCTAGCAAACACAAACACCAATTTGTGTTTGCTTGAGCGGTAGTTCTCAAAGTGGGGTCCGGTGTCCGTGAGGGGGTCCCCAGCTAAATTAGTTAAAACCTTATAGCATCAAAATTTGTTTAACCACTTTACCCCTATACAATACAATATATGTTTGCTATTTGAAAATAGCATATCTACAAGCTCACAACGTACCGCAACGCGTTGTAAGCTTGTGGATCTGCTATTTTCAAATAACACACATCTTGTGTGGTGGACCCTGGCTCAAAATATTTTCAGATGGGGTCTGTGGCCAAACATATATTAATTTGGGGGTCCTTGACATGAAAAAGTTTGAGAACCACTGTGCTAGAGGACTTGTTAGCTGTGCTGTTCTGTAATGTCATGCTGAGATTGCTGACCAATGTCTCTGTCTCTTCCAGCCTTAGTGCCAGACAGTGTCAAGAAGGAGCTTCTTCAGAGAATAAGATCCTTTTTGGCTCAGCATGCCACATGAACAAAACAACAATCCAATTGTTTTTACACGTTTTCCCCCCTCAGAAGACCTGCCTATGCTGTCATGATGTAGAAGTTTGTTCTTTTTTTTGTCTTTTTGATTTGTTTGCTCAGTTTTTTTTATTGGTTTTAACTGAATGTATAACATGACCTATTTGATTCTGTTTTAATTTAAACCAGTTTTGTAAAATACCGTACATCATGTACCTTGCACACTCAATTCTCATTTGTTTATGAAACGTGTTATAAATGTGTATAAATAAAGGTTTAATTGACTGAAGTATCTTATGCCTATTTGACAAGTGTATGACATCACACATTTAGGTTGGCACCAAACGTTTTGGTAGTGATGTTCAATACTATCTGTGCTGTCATAGTTCATATGAAATTGAGTGGTATTGCCTTTCAGCGCACTTTGTCCAAAGGGCTCCATTCATAGCTCTGTATGTGTAGCCTAACCCCAGAGGTACAGTATCAGGACAGTAGCCAACTTCATGCCTAGTCTTTCAAAGATAGAGTCAAAACAACAATATCACAAAGTCATGAAAAGAGCCTTTATCAAATGCTTGACAATATATGGAGCTGTATGGACAATTTACCCTGGTAACTTGAAGCACGCTGGGCTCGTGCACTGAAATAAGGTTGTCCTTTGACTAAATGACACATCCCCCGTGCTTATATCCAAACATCCATGCTCCCCTGATGACAAGACGGCTGCTGCTTTACTTCCTAGAATAACAGGGTGTTCCTGACAGAAGGGAGAGATTGGGGTAGAAAGAGGGAGATTATGAAAAGATAAACAGGAGTGACCCTGTTCACAGGGAAAGGTATAACTCATGTGGATGCACCAAGGGACAAATTGCCCTCCCAGAACAGGACTGTCGAATCGTTTCAAGGTCCTCGATGCACAGTGAACAAGTGCATATACAAGTGTTCCAATGGGAGAGTCACTGGGTGGACACCAAAAAGAAAACATAAGTCACACCAAGCTGTGATGGTTTGTCAAAATCTGTAAAAAGCTGGATCATGACCTCTGCACGGTGTCCTGCCAATTGCACGTTCAACCACCATCTCTGCTATCTCCATTATTTTGAATGCTGCTGTGCAATGTCATAAACCTTATCAAAGCGATAAAAGAGTTGAGCTGCCTGCTTAGATAATAGTCGTTGTTTTACAAAATTAACTTTTTTATTATTCTTTTTTCCCCCCTCAAGCTGACACAGATCATTTTTGTTTTGTTAAAACCTCTCTAGTTACACATGCGGAATGGCTAATTGGTTATACATGACGTTCAGAGAGGCCGTGAACCCAAGCAACACACCCCTCGGCACGAGTAGCACATTAGTGGGTAGTGAGTGAGTCGTTGCGCTGGTCACCCACCGAAGACAGACGGCGTGTTTTCTTAGCCGAAGGACCCACTGTGACATCAGCCCAGGTGACAACATGCTGATATACAGTGCTGCTGGGGAGGCCAAATGGAACGCACCCGTCCAGCCCCGGCACACACGCTACTTTAATGGCCTGCATCAATCCCCATGTTATCAGGAGATCTCCCTGGACCGCACACATACAGGGGGCTCAACACAATACAGTGAACTGCAGAACCTTGTGGGATAGAATTACAG
Organism: Gymnoscopelus braueri; assembly: GCF_963280865.1. NCBI lineage: Eukaryota > Metazoa > Chordata > Actinopteri > Myctophiformes > Myctophidae > Gymnoscopelus > Gymnoscopelus braueri. Next base: position 46,170,972 of record NC_137605.1, read on the forward strand.
GTGATGCCATTTATTATCATGCAAGATTTTTATTTACTTTCTCGCTCTCTGTTCTCAGCTTTTCTTCATCACTCAAGACCTGCAGAGTTCTGCTGAGGTGCCGTACAGTAACCAGATGACTCTGCACATCATAAAAAGCTAGAAAAGTCAAATAAAGAAAAACAAAACAATACAAAAAAAGAAAACACATCCTTTTCAGTGATAAACACAGCAGATGATAACCACAAATCACATTTTCTGGCTGATAGATTTGTGTCCCGGCCCTTCTGAATGAGCTGTCATAAGACAGGGAACAACAAAGGGCAGGAATGACCTCATCATTCCCCTGATGTCAATATCAAGCTGTGTCAGAGCAATGCCCAATGACATTTAAAAGGGAAAGATAAACATGCCCTGTGTGTGCGCACGTGCATGCGTGTGTATGTGTAGGAGAAAGAGAAGGGGTGATATGGTCAGGACCCATGGAATCATATCATTTCAGCATGATAGCAGCTGTGTCAACAGTTAATGGAGCCAAAAAGTGTGGTTCTATATATTGAGCCATAGGTGCACTGGCAGTCCTTTCTCTAAGGAACTTGGCAACATTTAGATACTATAAACACCTCTCTTACTGTACAAACAACTGAGTTGGCCTACAATATAACAGAAGACGATGCAAAATTGAGTCATGTCAGAAATATTTTCATATTGTGGACACTGCAGTGTGGTACATGATTTATATTGCAGTTTCAGATGTGGGGGTATGTTCACCAGTGCAGATGTTGTGACGGTTTAGGAAGTACTTAAAGTAATATATCCTGACAACAATACAAATTGGATGCATATCACCCTATTAAACACAAAGTCTATCCGTCTTATGTAAGAAATTATACACGTGATTTAGTTTTTCATTCATTTTGCATCTGTCACACTCAGTGAACGCGGAGCGCAAAAGCACCTTAAGCTCAAAAAAAGGTCACAGAGGGTGTTTGTAAGCAAAACAAAATGGCCACAGGCTCTTACAAATTCCCAAGGCCCAGCATGCAGTTGGCTCCCTTTACTGTCAGCATGTGTGAATGCCATGCTCGATAAAGTTCTCTTTGAATTCCCTCTCTAGAATTTATGAGACGTGCAACATGGGGTTGCAGTTCTTTTGAAGCCTGCACACTTGCAGTACTCTGTGGCATTTATATTCTCATTTTAAGAAGAAAAAAAAAAGAGGCAAAAAGGAGAATAGGGAGAACTTGGCATGCAGTGACCTGCAGTGTGACAGGATTTAAATGTATTTACACTCTGTTGTGTCTCCTGGGAACTGTTTTCTACACACTAATGAGGCTGCAAAATAAGCTCCGCTCTGTTATTACTGGCATCCGCACGCCAGTCACAGGCATACCCTCACCCTTTTCCCCCTTCCCTCTCAGTAGCCCAGTGCAAATAATAAATAAGAGGAAATACATCATCCCCTTTTCAATCCGAGAGCCAAGACTGGGCCTGCCAAAGTTAACACAAAGCAATCTTAGGTAATGATCAGCAAATGTGTATAAAGTTTCATAGAGCATGACTTCACATAATTCTTGTTTAGCTCATGTTGGCTGGCCCAATCTCAATTCTGATGTTGTTACGGTAGGAATAGTCTTGCATTCTGACACACACGCACACACTCACGCACGCACGCACGCACACACGCACACACACGCACACACACACACACACACACACACACACACACACACACACACACTCCATTCACACCCATATGCACAGCATGCACAGGCACAATAACACTTTATTTTGACTCGCTCTGCTTATTTCCTGATGGCTTGGAGGCAACACTTCTGATTTATAAGCGACTGTAATTGATCGAATCAGTGTTAAAATTGTATTAAGGAGCAGCCACCCTTCAAGAAATGGGAGGATTCAACAGACGCCTTTTTTGTAACATGCTCTGTCCCCAGTAATCCCCAAAACATGAGTCAAATTTTCCGCTCCTGCTCAACAATACACAGGGGTGGCAAAAGTTACACAGCATTGCGTTATGACTCAATTGATGGCAATTATTTGCTCAATCTAAAAAAAAAAGAAAAAATGTCATTGACCTGTTTTAGTGCTCTCTACCTACAGCGTAGCTCGTTTGCAGACGGAGAAGCAGGGGGGTCCCCGTGCAACAACACGGAGGAAAGGAGCGAAACACAAACCAGACATTGTTTACCCTGTTTCTGATGTAAAGGCCACTTACTGTCGTGTCCAATGCCTAACCCTTAATTTGCTGCTCTGGCCTTTGAAGTGTGTGCATATTTCTATTTCCTGACACAGTCCCCCCCCCACCCGACCCACCAGCCACCAGCCCACCACCCCTTCTTCTCCCACCCCCACCCCAAAACGCCCGCCGAGCCCCACGGTTGATATTGCAACTGGATAGGCCATGTTTCCATGTAGGGGCTCTTTCGGCCCCTCACTCTGATGATAGAAAACACAAGTGGGGAGGAAGGGAAGGGGAAAGAGGGGAAGGGAGTGCTGGGCGCAGGGATCCACAGGGAGGCCCTGGCTCTGGCCCAGACAACGCTGCAGGGGATTAGAGCACACCCTGGCAGCAGAATGGTTTCACTTAAGAATTTCAGTAATCACTTTTAGGAGTGTAATATATAGCTGACCTTCAGCAGCGCCACACGACCCCCCGCTCCTCCAGCCATTTGATCAAAGGAAGCGTCAGTGGCAGTGCAAACAGGCGCTATCAGTGGGCTCCGGTGGATTTACTGCCTGCTTCTTCTCTCTTGTCTCCCCTTCGAGCCCTGATGTGTTTTATACTTCCGTGCGGCGGTGTTGCACGTGGAAAAGAGCAGATCTGCAAGCTCAAAGGGCATGGCGTCCACGGCGCGCTGTGAGCTTGCAGGTCGGCTCTTTTCGGCGCGTGACACTGTAGCACGAGGGAGCATAAGTCAAGGCATGATACACACAGTAGGCTAACCCAGTTTTGTTTTACAAAACCTATTTTTCTCCCGGTACTAATTTACAGGCCGGATCATGACTTGAGGGAGCTCAGGGGGCCTTGAGGAGGAGGAGGAGGGTGGGGTGGTGTGGGCTTGGGGGGGGAGGGCTGTGGGAAGGAGAGAACGTGGAGGAGGTGGAGGTCCTGGAAGCTTGGGCCTCTCATCCGCTGCCTGCTGACGAGGCTGACCAGTCCGGTTCTTTCTTATCATGGGAAAAGCCCAGTAGTTCCCCCGCCCCACCTCCCTCTCTCTCTCTCTCTCTCTCTCTCTCTCTCTCTCTCTCTCTCTCTCTCTCTCTCTCTGTCTCTCTCTCTTAGTCTCTCTCAGCATTGAAAAAATAAGTTTGTTGCCAAAGCAAGTGTGGAGAATTTTGTTTTATGTACTGTACACTAAGAAAATGTGTAAACAGAGCTCTGCAACATTTCAACTTTGCAGTCAAAAAATATAACTTAAAAATAAAAGTACAAGCTGAAAAAGTTGTGTTCTCTCTCTCTCTCCCTATCTCTCTCAGACTCTCTCTCTCCATCTCTCTCTCTCTCTCTCTCTCTTCCTCTCTCTCTCCTCAGCTGGGGCAGCCAAACACCATGGCCTGTGCTCCCCGACAACAACAGCAGCATGCAGCAGTCAGAGAGGGGAGGGGAGGGGAGGGGGAGAGCACTGGAGTCATCTGGGACGTCCCAGTAGGGTTTATGTGGTGCTCTAAATCACAGCAGACTCTGACAAAGAAGTGGGGAGAAAGGATGTGGGTATCATAGCAACTATTAATAGGCCTATACGTCTTGGTATGAACCCAGCAGAGGTGTGAGGCATGCATGTCAATGTTAAGTCTCTCTCACGCGGGCAGCACGGTCGCATTGATCAAAAGAATGCTTTAATTAGACTCAAGTAGCTGTTCATTTAGCTGCTCACAGTGCGCAGCAGAAACCATGGCATTTTAATGGGCTATTTTATTGCTGTATCCTTAAGAAAGTAACATAACATTTCAATCAGTTGTGAATGCGCAATTACTGTAAACATTGTCGAATGAAAAGCAGACATTATCAGAAAACAATGTCGACATGTTGACCTCTGTGGCTTTTAAGGGAAATCTTTTGCAGCTGCTTAAATCCACATGCAGTGATTTGTGAGTCATATGTTCATGCAAATTTCATGCTCTTGTTAAAATAGTTCTGGTTGCACCCAGAGCTCCCATATTTTGTATTCTGGGGTAATATGATTGCTTGCTTTGTCTTTGTTTAATTTAAAACAAACAGTAAATGTTTTATTGCTACGCTTCCATTTCAACATGTGCCCCAATAAATGCTGCACCATGCTGTACTCACCAGAGTAGAACATGCCCATAGTCACCATGTGATGGCGTTGCAGAACTGATAACAGTTGAGTCCCGAGGAACTCTGAAGAGGTAGATGACTTTCAGTCTCTCTCTCATGCACTTTCCATTTGTCCTTTATCTGTGAAAAGTTCAATATAACGCACTTGTATTGCTCATTGTTGCTCTGAAAACACTTTACCTCATCTTTTTCTATCAATGAGCTGTCAATCTCTGGGGGATAGATTGTTAGTTCATAGAACCACACACACACGCGCGTGCGCGCACACACACACACACACACACACACACACACACACACACACACACACAAGATCATGTTTTCACTTTCTTGTTGTTTTTATATTTTTTTAGATATATTTCAGGAAATACACAGGTCATTATATCAGCGAGGGATTGAATGCTTAAGCGAAAATAGACTCAAGTTTATTAGATAGCATGTCAGGGAGTGTTTATTTGACTCATTTGATGACAATGTGTGCCGTGTCATTAAATGACCGCAGGATGTCCTGTGCTTTTATGAGGTTCTTAGACAGGCTTGGGAAAAAAAGAAAAATGCATCCTGATTCGACCACGTGAGCGCAATGCTCCACATGTTTTTGGTATTTTTTTTGTCTGTCCCAGGAGCAACATGGAAGGACCCAAACAAGAACTGCCAACTGTGGTCAGTGCCCTTTTACCCTCGCTTTCATCTCCAGGGGTCAACATAGGTCAGCTGAGTTCCAAGGATTTTGCTTAGCCTATGTTATGCAAAGAAAGCAGTTCTGCGAGATTTGAATTTGGTCCATTTGAGTCCAATGCGGTGGTTATGTAACCACTACGCTTGACAATAAGTGATGAGGAGGAAGAAGGGGTAAAGGCCTTCCTCCTGAGATATTACTGCATTCCGCTCACCTGCTGATAAGCTTGTTGTTTGGTGAGCAAACTGGAGTAAAAGTACCTGCAATAAAAGGATTGTGTCCCTTGTACGCGTAGGTATTTTATGTGACCATACATTACGGGCACACTGATAAATGCCTGCTATCTCAACACGTGCCGTATCATTATCATTACGCAGCTGGTCACTTTGATGTTGACTGGTGTTGAGTCAGATACGGTAAGGAATAATAACGCCTCACTTCCTTGGAAGGGGAGAACTCCATTGAGACTGCGATACTGTAATTGCCTTATTAGCTTTTAGGAGCGAGCCAGATACAGTAACATATGGTCAACACTCACGTTTGGTTTGTGAGAGAGCTCATGTTGACCCTTTTGATTATTGGCCTATACTATCTTTTAGGAAAGAATATACAACTAACTGGGTGGGCAAGTGAGTTCTCAAGCTGTGTGCAGCTCATCACTTAAAAAATAAAACAGCACGCTGAAGTTCATTATCATTAGCAGCGGAGATAGTGCAGCCATTGTTACATGTTAAGTATATTTTGTTGTATGACCGTGTGTCACTCTCCAATAATAACATGAGGACTTGTGCTTGAAAATCAGCAGGAGGAGAGACAACATTTTGATATAGGAAACCCTTTCTTTGCAGACATCGCAAATACAAGTGGCTTCAACAAAGGCTCTACAGAACAGAAAAGCACACAAAAACCCTAGCCCACATGAAAATAACTGATTGAATGAAACAATGGCCATCAAACAAAAACATGAATCACAAATGACATGCAAAACACTCTGACTCAAATAACATCACAATTAACACAACAATAAAATATCAAGTGAGTGTGCGCCCTGAGGCATGCCGGGAAGTCCTTGTCAGCCACACTGACACACCCTGGGATAATACACAGCCAGGTAGCAGCCAGGTAACCGGAACAGTGGGCCCCTGACTGGGCACCCTTTTAAATATAATTCATTTAAAACATATACATAATTATATTCATTGTTTGTATATGTTATTTTCTTTTTTGATATTATTATGTTTGGACTGATGATAGGTTCTTTGTTTGCCTATGATCCTAGATTACTGAGGCACTACAGACTACACTGTCTCTATGCATTTGATGTTACCTTGTGTTTACCTTGCGTACTGTAAATCACTCTGGATTAAGAGCGTCTGCTAAATGCCTAAATTGTAAATTTATTTAAAATTGTATATTTGATTTTATATCTACATTTATTTTACAAATGAGGGGCCAAATACATAATTTCTTTATTACTTTTAAGGCCCAATATTTCTACAAATGCTGCAAATAGCTGCAAAACCTGTGATATCCAGTCATTTTGGGGATAAACAAGAAGTTAAAGGGTACATTTAGGCCTGATAATAATGTATCATGCATGTTAAAATCATGTATACTTTTCCGACCATTTTCCAAAGCATACATTTAGTCTTTATTTATTTTTTTACATTTTGGAGAAAAAAACTGCCAATTTAACATTGAGGTGCCCTCAAGGTTTAGGTGCTCACTGGACCTATATCCCATAGCCACACCTGAGGGGTTTAACTGTCCCCAGTAACCCATGCACTCAACACAAAGTTCCGGAGGTGCTGAGGCAAATGCTCAATTTGCTTCCTATAGGCCCCGGAGGCTTGGGTGTTCCAGTGTGAGGGTCGTGACTCGTACTGGTGTGTGGGGTCTCTCCGTATCCACCTGGGTTTCTTCTGTGCTGGTGAGGCGGCAATAAGGTTGCACATGTCAGAGACTGTGGCCAGCATGGTGCATGGCCAGTCCATTTGCTACGGAACTTTGGAAAGACCCTTTCTTCTGTAATGGGTCATACACCCACACTTGAGTGAGGAGGTTGTTTACATTTGTCGTCACTCGAAGGTGGCTGGAGCGTTGCAAAGGCCAAATGGCATAAGTTTTAATTGCCATAGTCCTTGGCCAATGGAGAAAACAGTCTTGGTACAGGCTTCAAGGGACAGCTCCATCTGCCAGTACCCGCTGCAGAGGTGCAGTGAGCTGAACCAGCTGGAACCGGAAATGTGGCAGAGCGCATTGTCAATGCGGGGAAGCAGGTATGAGTCTTTGTGTGTCACACAGCGTTCAGCTGCCAATTGTTCACACATAACCACCAGCTATTGTATCCTTCTTCCATACCTGCACAACTGAGGTGGCCCAGAGACTACTGGGAGGTTTGATGATGCCCAGTGCTGCCATCTCTTGGATCTTTTGTTCAGCAGCTGCCCTTTTGGCGAAAGGCATTAGTCATGGGACGGGCGGTTGGGGTCATGGGCGGAGCCGGTTGGGGTGACCATCTCCAATATCAATCTTGTGCTGTACCAATTTAGTACAATCCTCAGGTTATTCAGTCATCAGGAAAGATAGGGATAGGCATAGGGGAGGAGTGTTTATCATTATGTGAGATCCAACATTACGTTTAATGCACTTTCAGACATAGGCAACAACTCCACTGAATCTATTTGGATAAAGGTAATTTATCCCAAAGCTAAAGCCCTGATAATTGTCCCCAGTAACAAGTATTATCAGGCAGTATCAAGAGTTCCACCACCAGGTACTGGTGTAGTTTCAATCCGGCTGCTGTCAGAATGCTGAATGGGGCATAAGCCTGAATGAGGCATAGGCCTTGTTCAGCAGCCTGACAACAGGCAGCGCAGACTTTTTCTGGCTCTTCCTGAACACACCTGTGGATTATACCAGGGACAATGACTTGGACTTTAGCCCCCCCTCGGACACACCTGTGGACTACACCAGGTACAAATGACTTTTTGTTGCACTCCCTCATGGAGCTACTTGCGGATTATACTAGGGTCAGTCCACTCTAGGTGGACACGCACTGACCTTTTGCACCTTAATCCCTTGTATAACGCACTGACTTTTTTTTGGTCTTTTTATTGTGCTCCTTTTCCTCTAAGCACCTTAACGTCCATTGTCTATCATGCACAGTATAAGTATAACATGCACAGTATACAATACATTGCTGCTATGCTCAGGCACCTTAGTTTAGTTTTTTTTTTTTTTTTTTATTATCTCAGGTAATTTGTAAATATGTAGATAACTTGTCTGGCCTTCTGTTGCTCTCTTGTTTTGATCTCCTTCCCACTTACCCCCCACCCTCTTCTTCTCCCCCCCCCCCTCTTCTTTCTATGGAAACTAACGTTGCGATGGGAACGATGTACAAAAAAGAATTTCACCCACTTTTTTACCTTGTAAACCTGTGATGTGACAATAAAACTGATTCTGATTCTGATTCTGATTCTGAAATTGGCGCCATCTACAGACCTCCAGATAAAAATGCATTTCATGACTTAATTGAGGAGTATGTGACAGACATAAGCAGCTCAGAATTTAATTTGATTGAAGACTATAACACCAACATTCTTCGTAAAGGCACTACTATTTTTAAATCATTCAGCATGTTCTGTAGCCTGCATAGCCTTGTCCAGCTGATAACACAGTATATGAGGGTATGCTGCATCCTACTACTCAAACCATCATAGACCTAATTTTGACCTCGGACCAGTCCAGAATCTCAAGAAGTGGCGTCATTTACGTGACATTTTTTCTGCACTCGTAAAATTCATAAATCTGTAGTCAATTGTCACAATCAGATTCAAATAAATGAAACACTACTCTAGTGAAGCACTAACAAGAGCTCTGGAGAAAATGGACTGGTCCAATGTTCTAAATTGCACGTCGGCCGAGAAGGCCTGGTCTTGTTTTAAATCTGCATTCTTGTCTGTGATTGATAGCATAGCACCCACAAAAGTTGTAAGGGTCAAAGCCCATACTGAACCTTGGATGAATGGAGACATCTTGAATGCTATCAAACTCAGAAACAAAAACAGAAGGAAAACCCGTAATGAGCAGCTGCTTGAAAAGATCAAAAACTGCGTAATGTAGTAAACAACATGATCAAACATGCCAAAAGGAATTTCTTCAACGAGAAAATTGAGGAAAACAAAAACCACACAGAAAAACTCACAAAACGCACTAAAACAATTAGGCTTCAACAACAAACTAAAACTAGACGCGTCGCAATTCAGGGCAATTGCAGAGTGTGGTTGCGCCGACGCGAGTCGCGGTTCGCTGCCGCCGGGACTCGAGGAATACGCTGGGAGGAATACCGTCGGAGGCTGCGCCAATTACATTGTCACGCAACTCCTGAGATCACTTGCGTTTCATTTTGAGAGGATTGGTCCCCCCAACATATGGTTTTTGCATCAAAAGGTTACATTTTGAGCATTTGTGGCGCCCCCTATGGATCAAAGTGGAAATTATTGTTGAGTAATCCACACTTGACATGTGATTCAAATTTGGGATTGACTGGACGTTTTGTTCGTGATTTGTGGGCTTTTTTGTAAAACGGGCCCCTCCCGCTAACTTTGGAAGCCATTTACGGACGAACGGTATGGACTATCAAAATTCTGTCACATAAATACCCATCGCATGGGTCCAGAGATCATGTGTACCGATTTTTGTGAAATTTGGACAAAATATATGGGAGGAGGAGCTAAAAGTGTGTTTTGAAGAAAATTCAAAATGGCGGAAAATTTATCCTGACGCAAATGGGCGTGGCCTATATGGGGAGATGCGTCGTGACCCAAGGAATCCAGGGGAGAATACATTTTGATTTTACGACCTACGGTTCAAGAGTTATAGGCCAAAACGTAAAGGGGGCTGTTATAGCGCCACCATGTGGCCGACTGGTGTATAATTTTGTTTAATAATTTCGCACTAAATCATGAACCTCCCCTGCAAGTCTTGTAACTCTAGCCCTAACAGTTTCTGAGAATAAAATACTTGAATGGGCATTTTTTCATTTTCCCATTAAAGTGGATGGGGAAATTTAATGCACTAATAAATCAATATCAATTAAACTATGTAACCAATCTCTTAGCAAAGTACAAGCGCACGATTCCCGGTGAAGCCGGTCATTTTGACATATGGCACGAAATTGGGCAAAAAAAACTGTGGGAGAAGTAGCAGCCCGAAATACAGTTTATCTAGAAACATCAACATATGGTTTTTGCATCAAAAGGTTACATTTTGAGCATTTGTGGTGCCCCCTATGGATCAAAGTGGAAATGCTTTTGGAGATTTGTTGAGTAAACCACCCTCGCCATGTGATTTAAATTTGGGATTGACTGGACGTTTTGTTCGTGATTTGTGGGCTTTTTTGTAAAACGGGCCCCTCCCTCTAATTTTGGAAGCCATTTACGGACGAACGGCAAGAACTATCAAAATTCTGTTTCACTCCAGATTATCGCATGGGTCCAGAGATTATGTGTACTGATTTTTGTGAAATTTGGAGCAAATATGTGGGAGGAGGAGCTAAAAGTGTGTTTTGAAGAAAATTCAAAATGGCGGAAAATCTATCCTGACGCAAATGGGCGTGGCCTATATGGGGAGTTGCGTCATGACCCAAGGAATCTAGGGGGAAAATGATTTTTATTCTAGGACCTACGGTTCAAAAGTTATAGGCCAAAAACGTAAAGTGGGCTGTTATAGCGCCACCATGAGGCCGACTGGTGTAATGTGTTTTTTAAATAATTTCGGACTAAATTATAAACCTCCCCACCAAATCTGGTAACTCTAGCTCTTACGGTTTCAGAGAAAAAAATACTTGAATTTGAGTTTTTTCACTTTTTCATTAAAGTGGATGGGGAAATTTAATGCACTAATAAATCAATATCAATAAAACTATGCAACCAATCTCCTAGCAAAATACAAGCACACGATTCCCGGTGAAGCCGGTCATTTTGACATATGACACTAAATTGGGAAAAATAAACTGTGGGCTGTGATGCGGTTAGAAATATTGTTTATCTATAAATAAATAAAGAAAGAATAAAGTTTATCTATAACAATAGTCTGGTTGCCCATTCGGGCAACCACACTAACTACAAACCTCAGAATTATTTCAAGTGGCTCGCTCATTACTGACAAACTGTCTGTGGCGAACTGTTTTAACAGTTTTTTTTCACTACCATTGCCACCCTGTTGGTTAACAAACTTCCCTCGCATTCAGGTCTCTATGGTATATAGAGCATATTCAAGCACACTATGAAAATCTAGGGGTTCAAAAAGACGAGATCTCACTTAAATCGGTAAAAACTGAAGATGTGCTAAAAAAGCTCATCACCCTGCAGCCAACCAAGGCCACTGGCCATGACAACATCCCCACCAGATTCCTCAGAGACCCAGCCGTCTCTATTGCTCCCATAGTAGCCCATATTTCAAATGTATCCATCAGTCAGTGTCACGTCCCACAAAAATTCAAGCTGCCGAGAGTAATCCTTCTCTATATAAAGGAAACAAATTAGAACCTGGCAACTACCGCTCTGTTTCCATCCTTTGTTCCATCTCAAAGGTTATAGAGAGATTAATTCACGATCAGATCAGTAGTTACCTCGCAGAACATCCCACTCAATTGACACCTGCCTACTGTATTTGACCGAATACATCAAACGTGAGGTAGGCAAATACTGCGGCATGGTCATGCTGGACCTCCAAAACACGTTCTTGTTCGCTGATGACTCAGCACTCCTGGTCTCGGGTGAGAACAAAAGGCAAGTTGAGGAAGCCCTCAGTTCTGAACTCAGCAAAATCCATTCTTTTTGGGTCTAAACATCCCTTAGTAATGCAAATGATTTCAAGGTGAGAGTTGACGATAGTAATCTCAAGCAAAGAAGAGGTTACCTATTTGGGCTGTATTCTTGACAACAAACTGACAGGTGAAAGAAATGGCATCAAAAGTGATCAAGAAAGTCAATCAAATAATTTTTGGGCAGGATTTCCTCTTTGGTGAAAATAAGTGCTCTCAAGACTCTAGCTGAAGCCCTCATCCAATGCCATTTTGATTATTCTTGCACCTCTTGGTTATCCAACATGTCAATGTCACTAAAAACTAAGCTTCAGACCTCCCAAAACAAACGGATACGACTACTTCTTGGCCTTACCCAACTAATTCCAACACACTTATCTAGTTTAGGATGGCTCAGGGTAGAAGACAGGGATAAGCAAATATCAATGGGATTAGTATTTAAGATACTCAAAGAGACAATGCCCTCAATACCCTCATACCTGTCTAACTACTTCTCCAAAGTGAGTGACACCCACAGCCACAACACTAGAGGGAGCGACCATGATCTGATTCCACCCAAATTTAGAACAAACATGGGAAAATTCTCATTCTACCACTCTGCCACCAAAATGTGGAATGCCCTGACACCATCCATTAAAGAATGTGTATCACTGGATTCTTTCAAAAAAGGCAGGGGGAAAAAAAACAATCAGGAGACCACAAGAGAGGGGGTGGTAAATGTAAATTCCCATCGAACGGAGGTGTCATTCACTGTTTCCGTTTTTCCTTTTTCTCCTTTGTAAGTATAGTGTTTGTATTTGTTGATGGCATGTATAGTATGTTAATTTTTATGCTATATTGATTAATTGAATACATAGGACCACAATGGAAACAAGTCCCCAGGACTTTTTTATGTTATCTTTTTAGCCTTAATGTCTTACTGTACCACATGCTGTTTACATTTCTGACTAAGAAAGTATTCAATCGATCAATTGCATGGGCAGCAAAGATGTCAAGGAACGGCTTACCAGCTGGCATAGTGCTCTGGGAAACTGGCATGGCTGATGTAGTGGTGCCCTCTCTGGCTGCTGCTGTGGATGGGAGTACAGGCTGTGCCTGAGGCTGAATACTGGCACAGTTAGCTCTCCTGCTGCGACAACGCTGAAGGGCTATTGTGTCTGAGCCAAGCCCACAGAACCGAGAGGGAGAAGTGAAGCGCTATGGACATGGTGGCCGATTCTGGTACTGCAGCTTACTACAGCTGGGGCCAGACTCATGAACGAGCGAAAGCGGTTTCGACCAGTGGGCTCGACTCACGAGCTTGTGCACGAGCTTGCGGATGGGGTTGCACACTGAGGTGACACTACTGCGTATGGCCCAGATAGGCCCCACCCGTCAAACTGTCCCAACCCGGAACTAGGGGTAAAAAGGGAGTATGCGCTGGGTGAGCAACTAAGTGAATGGGCGGGGATTTCCGGATACCTCTCTATAACTCTATGGTCTGAGCCCAGATAGAGAAAGGCCCTAGTACATCTGCAATGGATCCACAGTGATTGAGACGGTCTAAGCTTTGATGTCAACCTGCCAGAACTCATGGTGCAGCTTCATAATTGTCAGATATCCAGGGGCACCCTTTTCCGCTCATCTGCCCCCAGTTACAGTGACGGTATAGAATCTGTTTCATCGTTGATGACCAGATAAGGGACAGGGAGCCGTGCGGATCAGGGAGAGAGAAGCTCCCATGTTGATGAGGGCTACGCATAGAACATAATTCAGGTCAGGTCGTATGGCCCTTCAGTTTGACCTATCAGGTAGTTGGTTATCAGGGTTAAGGGGTGTAGTTTAAAGGCGCTGAGGGCTCAGGGGCGCTGGCTGGGTAAGCCTGTTGGAGTGGAGTAACTTTCCACCTCCTCTAGGAGGTGCCAAAGCTTGGACTAGAGGCAGTTAGTGGCCCCTGGAATGCACAGTAGATGGCCAGTTCCATCGCTGTCCGTCGGCTGGGCCGGCAGCCTTGCATCAGTGTCGTTGGCTCCCTTGGCACAGGAATACACTCTTCTAGTAGCACACTGCCAGCAAGGCTTGGCAGCGGCGCTAGGTGACTGCTAATGACCCCCGGGGTTAAGGAGTTCTCTTTTACCTGGGGTTGGAAGTGAGTGGGTCAAACGTGGCGTTGTCAGTCTCTGCCGGGTGTTCTTGTCGGCAACCGTAAGGTGTGCTGGTGCCATTGGGCCATCAAGAGAGAGATACAGAGAGTCTTCTGCTGTATATTCTGGTACTGACACCCGGCGATGAGCATCTGCACGATTGTGTACAACACGCACTGTCTCACCCTCCACTCAAAGATGCTTTAGGAATTCTTCAATCTCTTCTGGTTTTGTGATCCTACTTCTGACAACAATGTAATGACTGGTGGGATGAAGTTCAGCAGGATGGCACACATGACAACTTCTTGATATAGGAAAATGAATTTGTAGACATTGCAAATAAAGGAGGCTCCAAAAGCTTTACTCTTACAGAATAGAAATGGGGTGGCGGGGTAGCCCCAGGGGGGGAATAGCCCCATCACCCATAGTTTCAACATCTAAAACCCACCACATGAAAATAACATTTTAATGAATAATAGACAACAACATTAATCATAAATACCATGCAAAACACTCTCTAAACGAATTAATAATGACCAATTAACAAAACAATAAAACAATAGCCTAAGTGGGTGTGCGCCTGAGGCATGCATGGGAAGTCCTTCTCACTCACATGGGCACACCCACAATATTTGATCGTTTTTTAATGATTGTTGCAACTTTACCTTATTGTAGTGTGAACTGGTTCCTGTGTGCATGGCATTGAGGGTTTGAAATCAGCTGAGGCTCATGTGGCTGGCCTGGCCTTGCTCCCTGCGACCCAGGAAGGCTCAGCCACCAGCCGCCTAGCACCTACAACACATTCTTGCTTTATTCCCAAGCCAATCAGGACGAAATGTATCCCGGACTCAACGCCAAATGAGGCTCATACTCCAAGTGCTCACACGACACACGCTGACACATGGACCAAATCAATTATGCAAAATTCACCCCTTTCTTTCGCGTGCAGATCAACGACTTTAAACACACACACATGCGCACGTGCACACACGCACGCACGCACGCATGCACACACGCACGCACGCACACACACACACACACACACACAGACGCACACACACACACACACACACGCACACACGCACACACGCACACACACATTCAGGGTGTATGCTTTACATGCATGGGAGCCCTGAGGGCTTAATGTCCAAAGACATGCATGTCTATTTGCATACCTAGATACTCTGCACCAAAGAGTTCTACATCGACTGCGAACCCTCAGAACACACAGTCAGACATACACACCCTTCCCTCCAGACTGCCGTCACAGCGCTCCAAGCACAGCTGTCAAAACTCCGGGACTTCCAACACAACAATAGTGAGACGGGCAGGAGGAGCTGAGAGGGAGGGAGAGAGAGAGAGAGAGAGAGAGAGAGAGAGAGAGAGAGAGAGAGAGAGAGAGAGAGAGAGAGGGAGGGAGAGAGAGAAAAAGAAAGGGCGAGAGGAGAAATGGGAGCAGACACAGCAGTGTAGTCGATGCTGGAGGCATGGATGTGACATGGTGAACTGACACCTCTGGAACTCTCACATTCTCAGGAGTGGGCCTATGTAAGCTGGCTGGCTGCACATTCCCTGCACCACTTCAACAGCCCGATTTCATCCCCTTTTTCACACCCATATGTCTATCTTTATCATGCTTTCTCTGTACATCCATTTGCATTATCATCTCTCTCCCTCCCTGGCTCTCTCCATCGTATTAGCTCTACCCCTCTCGTCCTCAAGTCACGATCGACCGGCCTCCCACAGCAGCTCCCATAACCGCTCTGAGTTAGACCTCCCTCAACCCCCCTATGCCTCCCATATGCGAGTCCATACGTCCGAGAGGAGGAATAACATGCCACGCCTTACGGATAGGGTCACATCAAAATTAAGGAGGTATTCTGGGAGCTCATCCAAATCACCTCTCCGAAGGGGTCATCGCAGCAGAAATAATGCTGACTGATGATGAAATGATAATACACACTTGCTAAGTCTGTCACAGTCCAAGGGTGGGTAGATGGATGGATGGATGGATGGATAAGGACCGTCTGCTAAATGTCCAAATTGTAAATTGTAGTTCAGTACATATATACCAGTGTCATAAAAATGGACAGTTAATCTACAGTGAATATAATGAGGATTATACATTTACAGTAGATGCGTTAGCAGGCCTCTGCATGATACCAGGGAAAATCTAGCCTGATGATCAATACATTCATTGGCGCTGCACAACTATGTCCTTAGTAGTGTCTAAGAGTGTATAAATGGAGGATCCAGGTTTTTCCTCTAAACTCTTATCTGAAATCTCTAGATCTGAAATCTCTAGAAAGTAGAACAGGGGTTTAAGCAGATCTCTTTATCTTAAACGCCATCTCTCTGCGAGATAGTGAAGCGATATGTTTAGCACTGATAAGGCTTGGACCCTGCTTGGACTTACAGACAATCATTTGGCAACTCCACAAGCATTCCAGGGAAGTTCATGGGAGCCAGTGATTTATTGCCAGGATGTGGCTGTATTCTAAGAGAGCCTATAGGCTGCTCTAGGCTGAGGTAGCTTGGTTGTACAGCAGGTCAGCGAGATAGCGGAGCTATGTAGCTATGTCTGGGATTCATTCCGGAAGCTCCCGAGAGGGTCATTGACTGGAAGGAGGTGCTAAGATCTGCATTTTGCAGGCTTTGATTTGCCGCTGTTGCGTAACGTTTTGTTTGGGGAATTCTTTGCTAATCTATAACTTTGCACAAGGGGGGTTATGGTAATGACGTCTGAAGTGGGGAGAGGAGGAATTGACCATATTCATACAGTGCCCATTTTGCTCTTATGTCATACTAGTGTTATTTTTTTCATATTATGCACCCCCTGAATATGACTTAACAGCATAATGGCTGCTGTGTGAATATGAGCAACACACTGGATATGTCTCTATCAGCGTATTTGAGTGACTGAAAACACACACACACACACACACACACACACGCACACGCACACGCACACGCACGCACGCGCACGCACGCACACACACACACACACACACACACACACACACACACGTACGTACGTACGCACACACATTACAGTAAGTGTAAGCCAATGCCACAGCAACAGAACAAAGCATACATACTAAACCAATCTCTATCCTGAATCTCTATAGGTCCTCAACAGCTCAATGAGATGCCAAGCACTTCTGTAGTGCCAGGAAACGGTGCGGTTTCACAATTCCAAAGATTAGGATTAAAATCTGCAGTTCCCCTCGACCACATTAAGTGGCTGTGGTGCACACAAGAAACCCACTGGGACCATAGAAACATACACAGTGGTTTAGCGCTGGGCCCTGGCCAAAACAAATGACTGCTTCAGGTGAAAACAAACCAGCGCCCCAGAAGATTTTTTTTTCCATCTGCAAGTTTTGGAGGCGACCTCTTCTCTCTCTCGCTCTCTTTCTGTGTGTGTGTGTGTGTGTGTGTGTGTGTGTGTGTGTGTGTGTGTGTGTGTGTGTGTGTGTGTGTGTGTGTGTGTGTGTGTGTGTGTGTGTGTGTGTGTGTGTGTGTGGGTGTGTGTGTGTGTGTGTGTGTGTGTGTGTGTGTGTGTGTGTGTTGTTACACATATGCACAGCATCAGTCTCTCCGCCCTCCAACACTCTCTGGGCTTGTGAATTATTCAAAATGAGGAATTAATGTTTGAATGGTTCTCCACAGACGGATCTGCTTCACAGGTGTTTTAGGCTTTAAAAGGTGGAGTGACCCTTTTCAAAACCATTACCACAGATATTTGTGACATAAAGTTATGGAAACCGAGAAATTTGTCAACCGTGAACCACAGCCTCAGAGGGGGGTGGAGGGGATGTGGAAATTTTCACATATTACCGCCCCCACCCAATGCATGCCGACATGCACACACACGCTCATGCACGCCCGCACGCGCGCGCGCTCACACGCACACACACACACACACACACACACACACACACACACACACACACACACACACACACACACACACACACACACACACACACACACACACACACACACACACACACACACACACACACACACAATGACACACACACACACACACGCAATGACACACAATGACACACACTCAGACTCATTCGCTAGCTCTCCTGGCGTTTGTCTACAATTGACCACAACTAGAGTAATACCACAATAAAAGTACAGGCTAAACCCAGAGCAGCTATAAATCGTGCACAGGGAATTCCACCTCTGCTATTTCACAGGGTCATTTCCCTGTATGCGGTTTCATATTCATATATTTATGTTTACGAGCCAGCAATACATATTATGGGCTATTAGAACGGCAGTGCACGAGATAAGGGCCCATATAATGTCTTAATATCTCCTCTGAGACTCTGAAGGGGGTAAAGAAACAGCTTACAAAATAAGAATTGACTTTTTGTGGGTGGAGGAATTTATATTGAAATACTGACATGGAGATGCAAAATGAATCACATTCAATGTGACAACGTAATTTCTGAGTATAAAAATGCAATACTATATCGTTGCTGTCGGGTAGAAACTT
Organism: Gymnoscopelus braueri; assembly: GCF_963280865.1. Classification (NCBI taxonomy): domain Eukaryota; kingdom Metazoa; phylum Chordata; class Actinopteri; order Myctophiformes; family Myctophidae; genus Gymnoscopelus; species Gymnoscopelus braueri. The sequence goes on from NC_137605.1 coordinate 46,189,416, forward strand.
TGTATCTCCATATTTCAATATTCTTTCATGAATGAATGCCCTACTTCGTCGTACTCGCTTGTAGATCTGCTATTCTTTTTCAAAGTTAAAGTGGTCAAGTCTGTCTGTGAGTTATATACTGTAAATATTGAACCAATGAAAAGTATTAACAAAGAGCTTGTGGCTAAATAAACATTGAATTTCCTGAAAAGGTTTGGACATGCAAGGTTTCCACCCGACAGCAACGATATATATTCCTTTCAAAATATTTGATTTATCTATGACACCACTGCCCTAAAAAGGGAATTTGGAGAAATCTGTGCTTTTGGCCGAAACGCATAATATTACTTAAGATAATGGTCAAAACATCCTGTGATGTCCTGTCCTGTCATCTTTGACGGATCACCTGAGTCTCACCTGAGGTAAGTGGTGGGGGGGGGGGGGGGGAGGCAGGCAGAGGGTCAGAATGGCTTCAATTAAGAGAACAATTGGTTTAGTCACACAATTATGAGCTCAGGGTGATTGAATGCAAAGGCCCCGAAGGTGGGGAGTTAAAAGATCTCTGGCATCTCATTCAAACTGGTCCACCCACCCCCCACTGCTCATTACTGAGACCACCAACTGGGAGCACTGCTTGCCTGCAAGAGCCCTGAAATGAGCGACGACGGTCGAGTGGTAAGAGACTCACACGTACAGTAGCCATGAGTGATGTATCTAAAATCTCACTACCACAGTTCTAACATGAGTAATGAGTGCAGGGTTGTTGGGGGCACAGCATTGTGTGCGACTCATCCGTCTCTGTGTCATTAATTAAAACACGTTGTTGACAGAGTTCCAAAATGAGCAATCACAGCCGAGTCACAGTGGCACACATTTTACGACAATAGCGACAATATTTTATACAACTTTTACCACTTGCAAGACCACTTCCAACCCGCCAATCTGTCATGATTTAGGCATTGTGCTTTGAGAAACAACAGGTTATTATGATAGTCATAATACTGGAGTAGTACATAAAAAATATGTTAAACAATGACTTCCCTCAGTGACAAGTTTTTTTTAATATGTCATAGCTTTTGGTTACTCAAATAGGAGTTCACTGTACAGTAAATCATCTCTTTAGGTCACCTCTGGTATTAGCATATGGCTGACATCATTACCATACTGCCCTAATTACTGCATTAATTTGTGGATATGACCATAACCCTCTTGAAGACAACCCCTTTAATAGTGACAATGGCAACCAAGAAAGAATAGGGTTTCTTTCTGGTGTATGTTACAAGGTAATCACTCAAAACGTACGCAGTCGTGCAGCCATGCTGGGAAGTTCACTAATAAAAAGTCCATGAAACTACTACTACTTGCTACTGTGTCGCAAAAAAATTCAGTGAAAGCTGACAATAAAGTAGTATCGCATCGTATGGTATGAAAACCCATAGTTAAATTGTGTTGTTTAGCTCATTTAAATGCAATACAATTATAATCATCGAAGTCACTGCTTCTGCTTCGGTCATACGATACATAAAATATAGCCCATTTTCCTGTAAAATAATGGCTACATTACATGCTTAATATTTTAAGTCATGTACATGACGCTTATAAATCCTTATTTTTTCCAGGGACTATTTTGGGCTTTGACAACTTTTACCAAAATAATAAATGCACAAGGATGTGTGCTGATTACTTATCTCAAGCAAGTTTCAAAACTCTTCAAAGGTTTTCATACCACACTGAAATGAACTGAATCCAATGGCTCAATCAAAAATCAAACAAACCACAGCATGCTTTGGAAAATGGTGCACAGTAATGCCAAGCATACTGTTAGAGTCAATAGAGTCAAATGGCTAAACATGCCAGCGCACTGGTCCAGTCCTTTACATATATCTACTCCTACTGTATGTATGAATGAATGATCGGATTCAAGTGAAACATTATAACCAGAGCTTAAAGGGAGTTACCAAGAACACCTGAAAACAGAACAGCCAGGTTACTAAGCTAATCAGTGCTATACTGAGCTCGTGGAAAAGCCCTGGATGAATGGTCCAGTAATCTTTTAAGTTATTGGTATGTATACAGTTTGTAGACAGATTAGCTGATGAATTAATCATTCGATGTACTTATGTTTGTGAAATCCTTCTCACATGCCAGAGGGTCTCAGGACCCCAGCAACACATTATTACACATTCCATCGGTCTCTCCTCCTCCTACTCTCCTCTCCTTGTCTGTTTGGATGTGATGCTGAGCTGAGCATGGTAACTGCAGCTGTATACAGAGCTACATTCTCTGGAAGAAGCATAGCCTTAATGGATTGAGAGGCCTTAATGGATTGGTACAGGTGATTGGTCAGCATTCATGAAGTCTCGTTTGAAAAAATTATTTATATTTCATCAAACGACTGCATCGCTCAACAGATTTTCAACTGGTTGATAACCGAGTTACTATAAACATGTAAATAAAGGCATAATACATTATACTTATAGTTGTGTGTCGATGTTGTGCACCCACAATAGCCGTGTTCTAAAAGTTCAGAGTGAACTGAAGATCGGATATTGTCGGTGCGTGAGACTGCACACAACCGAGTGTAG
>NC_137605.1:46196979-46199479 GCF_963280865.1 Gymnoscopelus braueri
ATCAGGCTTCAGAGGATCGTCATGGTGACTCTCAAGCCAACACTGATCACTGCTTGCAGGGGGGAAATACAAGACAATGAACTCCTTTTAATTGCCGTTCATTCTTTCTTTTTTTTGTTTCATATTAATGGATTTTGGTGTCCATACAAAAAGAAGAGAGGAAGAATGCACTACGGCAAAGCTCATGGGCCCATTAATTCAGCCCTGCACAGGTTATACACTCCAGATGACCCCATTAGTTTACTGCTAGAACATAAATACTGCACATGCAACAAAACAATGCTACTATACATATCACACATGTGATAACCATTAGTACGGTACAACAGCTTCTGCTCTATAGGATGTTAGTGCCTGGTATCTCTGCCCTGAACTGTCAGCTTATGAAAAGCCATTAAACTGATGCCAACGTAATTGTAAAGTTGTGTCGTTTAGCCCATTGTTCTACAATCAATGGGACTCTGGAAAGAGAGGAAACTCCTTGTAGGCATCCATGACTGAGTGACACACTTTTCTATGGGATTTAGATGAACCATTGAGTCGCCTAGGTTAAATCCTGTAGTCCAACTCTGTGACCCCTTTGGTGACCAGTCACATCAGAGATTAAAGGTGAACACCAGGGCAGATCAGTTATCAAGTCACAAACACTCATCATCAACTTTCCACTGTTCCATTGCTGCACAGTGACTTCCACAAACACACACAAATGTCCGGCGCACGTACACGCACGCACACACACACACACACACACACACGCACACACACATAGTCAACCCTCCTTCCTGCGCAAGAGGTCGTGACCCCATGTACCAGTACCAGGGAAGGAATGAGCGCCAGGATGCTTGACACTGAAAGATGTTGCTGATCGTCTGAAATTGTGTCCGCATGCAACGTTATGGTCTAGTGTTGATATCTGTGAGTGTGCAGAGGAATGTGTGCAACATTTACAGCAGACAGTTTCACAAAGGAATACCTCACCCCCCAAAATGCCTTTTTGTCTATTTACTCTCCCCATGAAGCCTTGAATACATGGAGATTATTTGTTTTTGTCGCATCATGCCTTCAAACTGAATTAAGAATCCCAAAACAAGAGAAGAAAGTAGACAATACTGGAAAACAGCAAAAACGATATAAAAAAATCTGTTTATATAATCCAACATAGATCTCAGAGTATAATCCCAAGTGTCTTGTAACCAGTCGTATCCTCAGTACGAAAAATGTATTATTTCGCTGCATATTTATCGTTTTAAACACTTCCGGGCTAAACCATCTCATGCGCAAACGAAACGACGCACACGCCTGTGCGAGCACGTGCGTGTGAACTCAGCGTGCGTTGAACCCCACGGGCACGCCCAGGCATGTTCCTCGCTCATCAATGAGACAGTTTACCCCGGAAGTGATTTGAAAAGTAAAAACTTCAGTTTAAAAGTGGTGTATTTGTACACTCTCAGAGTTACAAATGGATAAATTATCACTGGGGATTTTATTGTGTACATAAGCGATAAATATTCCAAAGATTATGATACAAATAAGAATAGATCAGCAACTATTACAGATACATTTGAGATAAATAGCATAAGAACTGGATGTACAATCAAGATTCAAATCAGTTCATATTAACATATTGTTTAATTATCACTTTATTACACGTCATCACAACAATATTGTTGAAAAGTGTATGCATAACTGTGCAGTCTTTTTTTCCCCTATATGTGGACAAGTTTGACACATCTAAGGGCCATGCAGGAGAAATACAGTTTAATTTCTGGTGATAAGTTCAGCTTCCCTGCACACGTTGTGTGAGCTATGACTGGGAGCGTTGACATCGCTTGAATTTTCAATTTAACATTGAGGGATGCCCTATTTACTGTCTACATAAAATATAGTATTTTATACCAGGCAATAAAACAAGCTTTATTGCTGTATTAACCCAACTCCCTCTGAGAGAATGTTGCATGTAGTTTCCAAATGAAGCTTGTATGAACTGTACAGTATGTCTCCTCTGAAGCTATAGCTGACACAGACTTATAGAATATATTACATGAACTGGAATGGAAACCTACATTGCAGAAATCAAATACACTTGGCTGTACCTGGTGAAGAGCTGTATTTTATACATTGGACCACATTTATCAAAAATTCATAAACATGTAAATGCTCTAATGAAAGCCTTTGTTTCTCAAACACGGCAACTTTTAAGAAATTATAAAAAGCCAAATCTTTATCAAATTGATATTTATTTATGCATTTGTTTTCAATACAATGTATTTTATTTTCGTTTAAATTTGCTTTTAGACAGCGACAGTAAGATATACTGTAAATGCACCGTATATTCTGCACAGCTAGTGAGTCTGGGTCTGAAAAACATTTGGCTTGCACATTTTTTAAGTATTAAAAAGGTTTCAGTTGTGGTTGGCTCAGCATCTTTCAACACGTGAAGCATACCGAAATCTGGACAAATGAGGCTCACTGAAAGTGCAGTAGTCTAACCGTAGATGGC
>NC_137605.1:46201979-46214479 GCF_963280865.1 Gymnoscopelus braueri
TTAGGCAACGGCCTGGCCATTGTGCCCCAGGAGAAGGTAATTAGGAAGTGAAACCTTGACCAGTTGACAGCAGGCTTTGTTTGGGGGCGAGTAGGCCAAGAGAAATGCTTTTGAAAGCTATTTCACTTTCTTCTGCTGAGGCGACCTCAACCCTTTCCTCCAAGAAACGCGTTGAGGGAGATCATATAAGTGTCTGACCAAAAATGCGGCGAGCGGTGGGGGGGGATGGGGGGTGAGGGGGCTGAGGTAAATTCTTTTTATTGGAGGAAAATGCATCTGTGCAGAATGGATAATGTAAAAGACAAGCTAGTCACTGACAAAATTATCAACTACATCTCAATGTCTCAATGCCATAATTTATAATGCAATTCTGGTCAAAATGATTTTAACCACTTAAAGGTAGGGTAAGTGATTTTTTTTTGTTCAAAGGTCAAAACACTATGTTCTGATAATCATTGCTATGATGAAGTGTTTGTTCAGAATACATTTTCAGGTGGGTTGCACACTTTCAGCCAATCAGGAGAGAGTATACTATTTATCAGCTTTAATTTTATAGTATTAAGGTTGTTTCAGACGGGGAGCGGTTGACGCGGTTCTCGCTCGTATCAGCGGGGATCGCGCCACGATCATTGTTGTTTTGTCCTCCTGCGCATAGCGGGGGGAAAAAAGCTGACCACAATCCAGCTCTTGCCCCCTGCGGGCATGTGCACAAACGCCGCTTGTCCCAAATAATCACCCACCTCTCATTGAAAATGAATTACTATGACACGTCAACCGCTCCCCGTCTGAAACGACCTTTACAGTTCCTATTTTGTCTGCTCTTTTCTCTGTGTCATCACTTCCAATTTCACTTGTTTATCCTGTATCCTGTGAGAGTTCTCTCTCCTGATTGGATTAAATTGGTATCCCGACTGTAAATGTGTTTTCTGTTTACCAAAGAGCTGGAGAGACTCCTGTTACTGAACAAACACTCTATAGCAATGAGTGCTATCATAAATACTTTATCACTTACCCTACCTTAAACCCTAAGGGGCAGAGGTCGCGTATTGACTGGGGTCCCCAAGGGGTCTATAATTGGTCCCCTCCTTTTTTTCCCCTAAAGCACATCTCTTTGCCGAAAATAGCTGATTTACAAGCTCACAACGTGTTCCATTGCGACGCGTTGTGAGATTGTAGATCTATTTTTTTTTTGTAAAATTTTTGCCATTTTTTTGGGGGTCATAAGCTGGTAGGAGTTATTCAGTCGTATTGACATTAGCTTATGTTCACAGTAAAGATATGACGTTTTTCTAGCTTCGTTCCCAGCCTTTTCTCATCTCCGAGGAGAAAAGCCTGTTTACGACCTAATGCAGTACGTATCTGTAGGGCGGGACTTCCATCGTATGCACTTCCCCCGGAAACTGTATTTTTTGACCAATCACAACACGTCTTTCATGCATGGGGAATGTAATCAGATCTCTAAAGCCTCAACGTAACTTCCTTACTTTTTTTTCAGTAGGCCTACTTCCGTTTAGACACTCAACCGGCTAAGTCTCGCCCCCACGTTTGTCCCAGCTGTTCAGCAGCTCGTCAGACAAGTATAACCAACGTCAAACAGCTAACAAACAACAAACACGTATCATGCTGGCAATGAAAGCAATTGGTGTCCTCAACAAACAAAATAGTTCCAAGATACAGGATATCATCAGTCTGTGGGGAGAAAGTAGATCGGTAACATGTGAAAGGTATTGTTAAAACTGTTTTGTTCTTTTGTTTTGTCGTTTTATTTTGCGTTAAGATGTATTTGACAACGGACCCATTTGCTGTTGTTCTTATTGTTTGATGAGCTGCTGAACGTCCGGGACAAGCCATCTCTGCTGTTGCCATGTTTTGTTCTCTTTTTTTGATTGCTTACTGTAAACTAAAATTAAAGGTAACACACAGATTGTGAAACCTGACTCCCAGCCTCACACTATTTTGCAAAACTCTAAACACACTTCACAACATTCGACAGGAATCGAACACAAACTCACTTCTTTGCCATTTCAAAGTACTGTAATTCAGAATACAACTTCTGTGAACCAGTTAATCAAACACGGACACTTATGTGCTTAATTGTGAACTCAACAATCAGGCGTAAGCACTTCTTCTTCCTTGTGTCCGGCTGTATTCTAAATCACGTCTTTCCAGTGGTTGGTGCAGGCGAACAGCTGCATTCGCTTTGGCCAGGTCATCTCCAGTACATTGTGGAGTGTAGCTACATCTCATGATGAGTTCCATGTTGGTTTGGGGTTCACCGCACACACACACGCATCAGAAGTTGTTATTTTCCATTTCTTCATGGATGCCTTCCAGCGTTCTTTGCCGACCCGCAGACAGTTCAATGTTTTCCAGACAGCCCAAGGTTGGTCGTGGCCAGTAGCGAGACATTCGTCTGGGGTGATGCCTCTCTTTGTCCATCGGCTGCCAAGGCGGTTCCACTGGTTGTGTTGCACTATAAAAAGTCAACAGGTGAGTGTAACTGTCTTCATCAAAAATGGAAGGCAGCATTGCAGTAAGAGGAAGAGGGACAGTGAGAAGGAGAGTGGGACCTTGAGGAGGAAGCGGGTTAGGGATAGGAAGAGTTTGTGCAAGGATGGCTTCACCATTCAAGAAGATTCTTCCCTTGCTGACTTGCGAGAGATAACGTAAATGGTAAATGGTAAATGGTAAATGGTAAATGGTAAATGGTGCATTTATATAGCGCTTTTATCCAAAGCACTTTACATTGATTGTGCCATTATTAACCCATTCACACACACATTCATACACAGATGGCGGAGGAAACCATGCAAGGCACCAACTTGCTCATCGGGAGCAATTAGGGGTTCAGCGTCTTGCTCAAGGACACTTCGACACTAACTCTAGGGGAGCGCCCCCAATGTGATGAATGTTTGATGTGGACAGTGTTATGGCCAGATCCAGCTAGGCAAAGAGATCATGCTTAGTTTTTTCTCATACGTTCTTTTTTGTCTCGATTAATGTTTTTTGCTATTTACTATATTCTATTTCTGTTCAGATATATTCAGATATTCAGTGAAAAAATAACAAACTAGAAAAGTGCGCTCCTCTGAGCGCAGATCTCCGCCAGGCTGTGTTCTGTACCCACTGTTCCCAATCCATGTAGTGTTCACTACATCGATTTAATGAGAAATGTTACCTGATATAGATACCGTATATCATCACTGTCGGGCGCAAACCTCCTATCTCAGTTTTTCAACTTTTTTCTTTTCTTTAATAAATCAATGCTATTGAATACCTTTACAGTACGTCTGTATGTGGGTTTTACAAATATTGATCCAATGAACAGTATTAAAAAGCGCCTGGATTTGGGTAAAGTGATGATAATGTGATGACACATGCAAGTATCTGACATTGTATAAAGTCACCATAACAACTTTGATGAGGCACCAGTATTGTGGGGTTTTTTCTCCATCATTTGCTGAAAAGTTAATATTTTGGACATAGTTGGTTTCTGCCCGACAGCAGAGATATACAGTACACGTAGATACCTCATTTTCTGCTGCTGTTCATTGGAGTGATGTGTTATCACGGCCGCAATATTGATCCAGTCAAGCCGTGCCTCCTAATACAGTACATGTACTGTATACCCTGCATTGCTTTGAGGTTGAGGACAGTACAGTCCCCAGACAGTGATGCAGTCATTATGCTCTCAGTGATAAAGTACCTCTGTAAAAGGACCATAGGACCTTTGAGCCCTTACCAAACTACTGCAGTCGCCTGTCATTATAGAGGCATTGCTGTGCATTCCTCACCACTTGATCACTGTGTGCGTCCAAGATGAGTTTCTCAGTGATGTGAAATTTGACGTTGGCGACCCTCTCCACTGCTGTGCCATCGATGTAGATGAGGGTGTGCCCTCTGGCCAGCTTCCTGTAGTCCACATACACATTCAGCTCTTTAGTCTTGTCGACATTGAGGGCCAGGTTGTTCTCCTGGCACAATTGTGTCAGGTCCTCCACCTCTCTCCTGTAGGCTGTCGCATCGTCGTCAATGATCAGGCTATCACGTTGTCAGCTAACTTAACCACTACGTTGCAGCTGGGCATGGCCACACAGTCGTGGGGGTACAGGGAGTAGCGAAGGGGCTCAGAACGCAGCCCTGGGGGTCTCCTGTGTTGAGGGTCAGGGGGGGGCAGAGGTGCAGGTGCCCATCCCTACCATCTGGCTTCATTCTGACAGAAAGTCTATGATCCAGCTGCACAGGCTGGGGGTGAGTCCTGGGTTTCTGAGCATGCATCGTGTCAAGTCTGGAGGGGACTATGGTGTGTTGAACGCTGAGCTGTAATCTATAAACAGCATTCTCACTAGGAGTTCCCTTTCTCCAGGTGGGAGAGACCAGTGTGTAGTGCTGTGTCCTCTTTGCAGACGACACCAGTCTGTGTTGCTCCGGTAAAGACCTGGACCAGCTCCTGGACACAGTACAAAATGAACTGTCAGTACTTAAAAAATGGTTTGACCTTAACAAATTGTCACTTAATATAAGTAAAACTAAATTCATCATCTTTGGTAATAGACCAATTACCAAAGGGGCTAAAATCACGATTAATAACGTAGAAATAGAACGCGTATTTGAAACTAAGTTTTTGGGTATTACAATAGATAGCAAAGTAAATTGGAAAACGCATATTAATAACCTAAGGACCAAAATATCTAAGACCATTGCAGTAATGTACAGAATGAAACCAATACTAAACCAAAAGTCACTGTACATATTGTATTGTTCCCTCGTACTCCCATACATGAGTTATTGTGTGGAAGTGTGGGGGAACAACTACAAAACGGTTATTAAATCAATAGTTTTACTTCAGAAAAAGGCCTTAAGAATTGTAAGCAAATCAGACTACTTTGCCCCAACAAATCCATTATTTGTTGATTTTCGAGCGGTTTCACACTGGATCCGTTTTCATTGAAAACGTTTCCATGATCGAATGCTGGCCTGCATTCACATTGGGCATAGATCCTATCGCACCAGAGAACACATGCATATACACCCCCGATCCTACAGGTGGCGGCATGCACATAGTGTTTCCCCTGTGGACACAGACGTCATCAACTATGCGACAATGTTTGTGCTGGTCTCGCACAAATATGCGTTTAAATATGTTGAAAGCAAGGGGGCGGAGTTGCGGCTGGTGAGAGAGTCTGAGCGCACTGAGGGCAATGAGCGCACAGAAGTCAGAAGGCTGTGTTGTTGACGGACAACGGATGCACGCTTATGAGAAACGACATAAATAAAACCTGGTGAAACACTTGTGTGCATTAGCGCAAGATGAGGATACAGGAAACATTCAGTCTAAATGTCCAGTTTGCTAACCTTCACAACTACTAATACTTTTGTATTTGAAACTTTAAATTTCTCTAAATATTATAAACTTTCACGACAGCTTAAGTACAAAAATATATCATTTATGAAAAGGCAACTATAGTAGCCTATACAGTGAAGTCCGACTGAATGACTGAAACCTTGTATTGTGAATTGTACTTCCATGTACTGTTTCTCATGTCTCATGTCTAAATAAAGTACATCAATCCAACGTCTTTTCTTTTTTGACTCTCTTGGTGTGGGGATTATCTGGCACAAAAAGAAAGAGAAATTGCATCATGAGTGAAACGGCTATAGTCCTTGGGAAACTATAAACCTACGTAGGCCTACATCTAAATGATTACCATATTTACTTACAAATTTCAAATTACAAAGCCTTATAAGCTATATATTTCTGGGATGCATAGTAGCTGAAACTCCACAAGATACCCACAAGATATACTATATGCGCTGCTCGCGCACCTGAAATGCGCGATGGAGACCCGCCAATGTTTCATGACTGATAGACATGAAAGAAGGCCCTTCACAGCTAATAGAGAATTTTAAATTTTAAGAATCGGTTCAGAATTGAATGAGTAAAATTGTTAGAAAGGCTCCCATATAAGTTGATTATTATTTCAATTGTTATGTTCCACCTTAAGAGCAATATGCACCAGCCCACCTTAAGTGCGCAATGCATTCTGGGGCGTTTTCATTCATTCAGTAGCACCGGCTAGAAGAGCGGTGTTTTTGTTGGCTGTTTTTGTCGAGTTTATATACCGTCACCTATTCCAAATAGCGGGCCACTTCCGTCTAATGGTACGCTTGCTTTCACATTGCAGCGTACCGTACCCGAAAACGCATGATCCGGATCCGAAACTGCCTCCGGAGGTGGTTTCGGGAACGGAACGGTTACCCGTTTCGGGGGACGATTCGCTACATTCACACTAGCCAAGCGGTCTGGAGTGCGCACCCGGGACCCGAGTGTGAAACGGCTAAAACTACAGGATCTAGTTGACTTGAGTACCGCAATCATAATGTACAAGGCACACAATCATCTCCTTCCTACCTGTGTCCAGGAACTGTTTCACCCCAGAGAGAGCCAGTATGAGCTCAGAGGAACTGCCATTTTCAAACAAAATAACGCAAGAATAAATAACAAAAACAGCAGTGTATCGGTAATAGGGGTAAAATTATGGAATAGTTTAGATGACGATTTAAAAAACTGTAGCTCTACATATAAATTTAAAAAGATGTACAAATCAAAAGTAATAAATAAATATAGAACCCTAGAGTGAAGTATATTCTAATTTGTATATCGTCAGTGTCCAGCCGGGACCAGCTAACTCCATTTTCAGTTTTTTTTTTTTTTTTCATAAATCAACGCTATTGAACCCCCTCTACATCTGTGTAAATTTTTTTTTAATAATAACATATGAAAAGTATTAAAAAGCGCCTCTGACGAAAACTCCTAACTCCATTGGACCCTCAAACTGTCCGTCAAAAACAAACAACTCCCCCCTCCTCTCAGGCTCTCGAGAAGCTCTGCTCTGTATGAGGCAGACAGGGAGAAGATTTTTCAATGCTTTTGGGAGAACATAAACTGGGAAGAGAAGAGAATGTATGTGCAAGGTTTGATAGATGTCACCCCAGTAAAGAGGAGAAGGGTGTCTTCACAAAGGTCATCTGCTCGTGTTTTCTTTTTAAATGTTAATGGACAGAGTGCAGGAGTTTGTTTCAAACATCTCCAAGAGCTCAAGGAGATCATGCCAAAAGACTTTCACAGCTTTTATGACAATCTAAAGCACTAAGAAACACCCACCACACACACGCAACACACAACACACAACAGTGTGATAATAAAATGTTGATAGGTATATGATAGGTAAATTCAACTGTGGTTGTTATTGTTAGTGCAGTAGGCTACAGATTTGACAGATTCTATTTTTAATGAATGTATTTTGTATTTATATGCCATTTATTTATTGTTGGTGTGCCATGATCGCTTTTGTTAAATACATGATTGAGTATTGAGGCAGAATTGTTTGTTGCACTCAACTGTAGAAGAACAACAGTGGTAACAGTTAGATCCATGGTTGTTTACAATGCATGTTAAAATAAAAGTTGTTTAAGTACAGAATTCAGCTTGATCTATAGTATATGAGGATGGCGCTCACCATAAATAGCTGATCTCCAAGCTCACAATGCGTTGTGATGTGTTGTGAGCTTTGAGATCCATTGCCAGCTGTTCTTATCAATGATGGACAAAACCTCCTAACTCCACTTGCACTGGATTTGGGTAAAGTGGTGATAATATAATGACACATGCATGTATCTGATAATATATAAAGTCACAATACCAAGTTTGATGACGCAGTATTGCTTTGTTTTAAAAATATAAGGTTTTCTTCATTTTCTGAAAAATTGATATTTTGTTTTTCATTTCATGAACAATTACCATTTTGGATTTAGCTGGTTCCGGCCGAACAGCAGAGATATACAAAATGAGGATGTAGGTGTAGTATAAGCGTAATATGTATATATATATATGTATGTGTATATATATATGTATGTGTATATATATATATATATATATACGTGTCCTATAAAAAAGACAACATCGGGTGACAAAAAAAAAAAAAAACTTCTTGCACCTTTCATTGCTTTCTTCTCTTCCTTATTGTTTGCAAATTCAAGTGATTGTACTTTGATTATTAATTTTTTTGTACTCGTTTCTGTCAAAACATCTTGTATGTTTTGATCTTTGTTTTGTTTTGGTTGTTTTGTGTTTGTATTACTCCAGTATGCTAGTATCTCCTTTTAGCATGATGTTTATTACATGTGCAAAGGGTAGGCATAATAAGCTTAGGCTTCAGCCTACACCTTTTGGTCTGTGTATTACCATCATTATTATTTATTATTTATTACTACTATTATTGTAATTATTATTGATGGGGGAAAAAAAAAGAGAGTGAAAAGAAGAGTGTATGTATATAACTGCCTTACAGTCAGACCAAATAAATCTACTACTACTACTACTACTACTATATGGCATCGTTTGTGGATCTGTTTTGTTGGAAGGCAAATTGGTGGGGATGTAGAGTGAGTGGCAACCGGCAGTTGAGCGGCTCTTTGACATGCTTCTCGAAATATTTGCTCACAACGTCGTTTGGAATTATTATAGCTGATTGGCAACATGAGGGTACTCTACCCTCAAGGAGGTATTGGTTTAAAATATTGCTGAAAACTCCTGATAGCTATGTTATGCAGGCTCAGAATACCCTGCCGTCTGGTCCTGCTTGCCTTGGAAATTGTTGTGCTCTTCAGATTCAGCGATAACCAGTGATGTCATCCTTGTTGCCTGTTCAACTTTGTTGTTTTGTTTTTGCACAGGGCATCGAAGGGGCGTCACCCTCGTTGTGCATGCGTAAACAGCCGGTCGTACCGGCTTCACCTGTTGCACCACTGGTGATGTCACTCTCAGTGCGACCGAGTATCAATGGAGGCAACCAGGGTTTGATGGGAGCCGAGAAGGATTGTTTATGTTCATGTCCAAAGTTTCAAATCTGGTGTAGAATTGGTTTAGCTCATGTGGGAAAGAGGAAGAGATCGTTTCACTGCTTGTAGTGGGTTTAAAGTCAGTATTAGTGCATAAGCCGTTCCAAAGACTTCTGCTCTTATAAGTGCAGTGACACAGTTGAGTTTTAATAAATTATTGTATCATTTTGAATGAAGTGTTTCATTTTGCTAAAGATCTGAGGTGTTCTGCTACTTGAGTGTATGGTTGTGTGAATTGCGTATAGTGTTTTGACTAAATTAGTCACTTTAAAAATTGTGCTAAAGCAATCAAAATAACTGTAATTAGATATCCAAGTTATATTTTGAAAGCTAAACACTAGGAATTACATCTACTGATCCGCATGGACGGACTGATCGAAAGCTATAGCCTGAGTCAGCTCCCCTGGTCAGTTGTAATACAGCCACTTGTAATAAACTCCTACAGGCTGCAGCTGTGTCACAGGCTGCAGCCAGCCAGCCAGCCAGCCAGTCTATAATCAACTCAGCTGTGTACTTTTCCTGTACTGTATGCTTGGGTTCCAGCCGCAGCCTTGTGGAAGAGCCAAATGACCAGCATCAAGGCAGTGAGGGCATCCAGCACTGGGAAGCCATGCTCGGCCCATCCCTGACGACCTCAGCTCTCAGCTCCCAACATACTGTAGCAGAAAATGTGTGAAAGTGGCCCTGGCAAGCATCAGCTCAGCTCGGCACCTCCAGCACAGGCCATGCTGTATGAGTAACCTGCACCCTGTTACGGGGCACAAGTGCTCTGCAAGAATTAACTCCTTGCTGTCCACCGAAAGGGTTTGAATAAACACCATTTTAAACTTAATGGCTATTTGAAAATAGCCAATTTACAGGCTCACAACATCTTGTGTGCTTGTAAAGCTGCTATTTTCAAAAACTTTGAATCTTTTTTTAAAGTTGTGAAAAAATCTTGATTTCAATCAAATTTTGTTGTCGTTGTTTTTATCCTAAAGTCCACAAGACCACGATTGTACCAAGGTGTTCTTTGTGGCAAGAGCAAAATGCAAAACAGAAGCGCGATGGGAAAAAAAGATGAGACGGTTGTGTTTAACCTGAAAAGCCCTCGACCACAACAGACAGATTGTTCCATGCTTTGGTTTGAGCGTTAGCCTCGCAGCTAGTCTATAAAACACCAGAAAGGAGAGGAGAGGAGAGGACTCTTCATGTCTTTTGTTATTCCGCCTTTGTTCTCTGCCTTATTATGGGGGAGCATTTAGTTACGCTCCATGGTAGACGGCGGTTTTGAGCCTCCTTCCAAATACGTGCATGGTTTTCTTCTGCACTGTCTTTATCGCTCTCCTTTAGTGATCATGAGCATCACGCACCCCTGGTGACTGGATAGATCCACAAGCTCACGTTCTGTAAACTGCAGTGTTTGCATCTCCCAACAATGACAGGCATCAACCTGGCATTCAGAAATCTAACTAGTTTTCAATGGGCTGTTCTCCATTAACATCTGTCATCACTCCTGACTGAGACAACTCAGCTGAGCTAAAGACCCCAAAGAGACAAACTCGTACCGGACCTACAGTATGCAGGCAAGATTAACAACAGAGAGGAAAAAATAAATAAAAAAACATCAAAGGCATCTAAGCAAATATACTGTACTGTAACATCTCTGGTGTGACATACGAAAACATCTGTTCACCAGTCTGTTTTGGGGGGTCCTTACGAGTCAATTTCTACACTCACAGAGTTGAATTGATGCTCAGGACTTTGCAGTGAATGTTGTGAGACTTCGGGGCAGTTCTCAGCGTCGGTTGGAACATTTCATAATTTTGTTTGGGAAAATGTGTTCCTGTAAGGGTGGCACCACGTTAGCACACGTGCGTTGCTTACGTCTCACAGAGGGCAGGTGTCACAAACAGGCCTTTCCAAGCACATGAAGTCTGACTGATTGCTTGTGACGTCTCTCTTGGCCGCCTCGAAGCCGTGGACAAGGATCAGTCCTTCATGACTGCAGGGATTAACCACATGAGCCCAACATTTGGAACTTTTGGCTGTTGGAACCAACATTTTGCTGCTTGTTCCTATATGAGTGAGTGACAAATAAACCCTCTTGATTGATTTGTGAGGCCTAGCATCCCTGTTCTGAGCATGTCATAATAGGCACACATTTCAGTGAAAATACCATCTACAAGTTCACAACGCGTAGAAACGGGACGCATTGTGCGCTTGCGATCGGCTATTTTGGGGGGAAAGATTTGGTGTAGAAGGAAAAAAGGAGGGGACCAAGTTGACCTTTAGGGGACCCCGATCAACTGAAGTATATAGGGTTTAAGTGGTTAAACTTTTTATGCAGTTGAGAGAGGAGTTAGAAAACTCCAAGGGACATTGTGGATTAATGGTGCCATCCTTGAGGCCAGTATTATGTCACACCTAATGAAGACTGAAGAGAAATGAAGGACATTTTAACCTTTTCAAATTCTCAAGTCTGATTTAGTGTACTTAAACATCTAAATGTTTTATATATGCATTTCACACATGCTCGTGCGCATTCACACATGCAGGCACGCTTGCGTGCACATGCACACACACACACACACACACACACACACACACACACACACACACACACACACACACACACACACACACACCACTTACCAACCTCGTATACAGGACACACTACTTGCATGACTGCTATGCCCTTTGTACCTTATGTTTGGCAAACCAGGATGTGTGTGTGTGTGTGTGTGTGTGTGTGTGTGTGTGTGTGTGTGTGTGTGTGTGTGTGTGTGTGTGTGTGTGTGTGTGTGTGTGTGTGTGTGTGTGTGTGTGTGTGTGTGTGTGTGTGTGTGTGTGTGTGTGTGTGTGTGTGTGTGTGTGTGTGTGTGTGTGTGTGTGTGTGGTGAGTGCCGTAGTTGGCTGGTGGGCTAGTGTTTGATGATGAAGTCATCAGTTTAAGTAAACTCCAGATGGCCAGGCAGAAAGTAAAACAAGTGCCATCTGCTTAGATTCAACCGCTGCACAACGTCTCTCTCTCTCTCTCTCTCTCTCTCTCTCTCTCTCTCTCTCTCTCTCTCTCTCTCTCTCTCTCTCTCTCTCTCTCTCTCTCTCTCGGTTGGCACAGCCAAGGCGAGAGTACTCAGAACATTAATGCTATTAGTGAAATGTTTCAGAAGAGGCAGCCAAGCACAATGCATTATGCTAGCAATACATTACCACCGAGGGCCATGCTCTGCTCTCCGCTGACTCACACCACGGTCACAAGGCAACATGCGAACTGAAAACAACTGAGGCGTGAACCGCACGGCAAGCAACATCATGTGTATCGCCTACTGTTGATTCCTAATTGATTCAAACAGGAGATGATAACGGCTCGCTGTCCAACACTGTATGTTCTCAGCAGTTATTACACAGATTCGTTTTTCATTTAATCAACTGCATTTTTGGGAATAATATTTTAGAAAATGTAAAAAAATAAATGTATACAGTACTCCACTAAATCAATATATTAACACTGAAGCCCTGTTTTATACTTTGTTGTACGACCGTGTCATGCAAACTTAGCCAAAGAATCTACGTGTCACAATGCGACACGTTGTATTACAATAGACAATTTGTTATAA